>NC_073709.1:13289328-13590187 GCF_023634085.1 Falco cherrug
TCATTAGGTTTCCTGACATTTTTCTGCAGATGCACCAAGTATCTTACAAAATGGAGGTATCTTTTCTAAAAAAATCAGATTTTATCATACTAACTATTTTTATGCTTTCCATATATTTTGTTCCCACTAATACTTTTCAGTCTAAAATAAATCACTAAATTTTTACCATGTGTAAGAAAAAGGTGTGAACCTGCATGTCCTGGATTAGCCACTTCCATCTTTCTCGAATTGCGGACTCCTAAATAATTTACTGTGCAGATAGAAACCTACTGACAATGAGCGTTCTTTTCTTATTTACCTTTCATAAGACCCTCAGAAGCGGGCACCAGAAACCCACAGGCAATGGGTTCAGAAATAGTGCTTCAAAAGTAAGGCAGCAACTCACTGCTCTTAACTGCTCTGGGGATACCAGGCAACAGAAAAAAAGTCAGATCTTTACGATCTTGGGGGTTTTGGTGGTTTCAGGTTTGGTTTGTGATTTCAGTTGCGAACTAGAGAATATTTGTGGGACTGTGGAATAGGTAATTTTATTTTATATTTTAAATGTAAGTTTTGTTGATATTGATGCAGAGGATAGACATAGTTAATCACATACGTGAGCAGCAAGCCTCCAGTGTTTACACAGTCTGTGGTAAAGGTAAACATGGTCCCAAGCTACAGGGCACAGGACAGGAGCTGCACACCTATAGCAACATCAGGAGATGCAGAAGTGCACGCTGTGGTAAATACATAGTAAAGACACATCTCTATGAAGTGCATTTCTTTAAGTGATGTCTGCACGTAATTTTACACCACCACTGATCTTAATAGTTATTCTCAACTTACAGTATAATCAGCTGAGAATCAGTTTCAAAGTACTTAAATAATGTGCGAAGGCGAACACAAGAAGAGATTAATTATTCCTTTGTTTCTGGTGGGAATAAGGTCTCAAAAATATATTCATGGCAAAGAAAACGGGTAATTGTTGATTAGCTCAGGTCTAAGCACATGAACAGCAGAGCTATGTTCAAGTGTACCTATTCTGGTACTATATTCAGTTATGGGACATACCATGATGTCTGAGGTTATATTTACTGGTTTTAACTACATGCTCAACTGCACCATTCTGTGGTGTGCTGTGGGAAAACTGATCTGTCCTTTGTGAGTACCTGTACAGATGAGACTTTGTCCCATAAACATAGTAAACTACTTTCAGCTTGGCATGCTGAAGTTTTTGCTCTGTAACCTCTATTCCTATCAGTGGTAAGGCATAAATCCAACTTGGAGCACTGATCTGTTCCAGCTGTTGGCATTAATGCAACTTTCATTTTGGAACCAGGAGGTAAATGCAAGACATGAGACATGTTTGAAGGCATTTTGTCAGTGACTTGTTGTAAGCCAGCAGCATGCCTGGCTAGCAACAACATGCAGACACAGGGACAGCTGATACAGATTTTTATAGCTGTGAAATCCCATAATGCTGATCAGTGATGCTATGGTAAGGCTGCAAGCAGACAGCAATGAAACAACCCTGTCTTGCAGACCAGAAGGAATGTCAGAAGAGCCAGATCTACAAGAAGAAGAAGGTGTCATTTCGCTGTTGGAAGAGCTTGCCCCTTCACTTATCCAGTGAAGATGAGCCCTTAAGGAATCTGTAAAAAAAACCCAGAAGATCTTCTGATCCTCTAAATGCATCCCATCCAAATCCAAAACTGAAGAAAACTTGAAGCTGCATTACAGCTGGAATTGTCCCATCATCCAGGTTGGACACTGTGGTCTACAGGTATCTGTGGTCTTTTGCTACTTTATTAATACCTAGTCGATGGAACGTGCAAGGACCCAAAGGAGTCAGCTGGCTCGCTAAGCTGGCTTTTCCCATGTGGTGGGAGGAAGGGGCTCTGTAGTAGGCACTGCTGGGGAAACAACCTTCTGCAAGGGCACATGGAACTGCTTCCTGGAAGAAACTGTGGCTGCCTCCCTCTGCAACCTCTTCCTTCCAGCACTAAAAGCCAGAATAGAGCTCTAATTCTCATCTGCATCAAAAATAAGAATGTGACCAAATTTGGTTTGTCCTGCTGGATTCACAAAGTGTTTACAAAGGAGTTTCATGGAAGTGAAACTTGGGGAGCAATTGTTTAGCTTTGTGGCAAGAGTATGAGGAATGTGAGATGCATATATGATATCTGGATTTGGGACTGAAATCTACTTTATTACCTTTGCTTTATCCTCTGTGAACTCTCATTTTCAGTAAATGAAGGTCATGTAAAATGACTCTTTACCAGCCAGCGTCCACACCCAGACGACTTCAGCATTTCCTAATTAGGTTATATTCAATCTTTATAATGTGCTTGTAATAGATGTGGTACTGTAGCGTAATCTCAACTGATATTATTCACTTCCCAGGAATGTACAGCTGAAGCTGCTCTGCAGGCTCTGACTGAAAACAATGGGTGTGCAGCTGACAAATAAAAGTAGCTATTTTACATGCCCTGGTCTATTTGGATGCCATTGTTTAAGCGATGTCTGCTGAACAGGTATTCACATTAGAAAAACAAGCACAATTACAATTTTCTGATGTGGCAGCTATTTTTGAAACTCATTAAAGCTTGCTAGTGCTTTTCCCATGCAATGAAAAACTGGAATTGCCTGTTGTAATATTGGCTGGCAGTTATGAATGGTTTCAGCTCACATTTTATAATGAAGAAATGAGCTCATGCTATATAATTGTGGGCTATCCCCAGGAATATTTTTATTCAGCGTTATTGTCAGACTAAATTAAAACCGCCAAAGAGCCTGATTCCTCAAGATGCCAGGTGTTCTCAACTCCCACAGTAGTTAATGGAAGGGAAGAGTACTCAGCAGTTTCAGAATTAGTCCCTGAATGCTGATAGCGATGTGCTAATTTTCACATTAAGCAAGACAACATTTTGCAGAGCTCTCATTGTTCTTTCACTCTTCTTTTTCTTTGTACATCGAGCAATTATTGCTAGAAGTAAAATTTATTCTATGCTGTATCCATTTATTACATTTATACGAGCTACTGCAATACCCTTTCAAGTGGGTTTTGGTTTACTTTTCCCCTTCTAAGCTTAAAACAGCCATTAACGTCTTTTTACTGAAAATTAATTAGTGATGTATTTGAAGCTGTTGGTGATCATAGGCAGTGGCATTTGTCGGGCACTAGAGCCTTCTTTGCATCTCCTCCCACCAAACGCTGTGGAATTTTTGTCCTCTTCTCCCTGGGGACTTCTGCAGAGAAAAGTGCTCTGAGCTTAGTGGACCCAGCTAGAGCAGATGACAAAAGAAAGGAAAAGCCCTTTGGGGCAATATGTGAACTACCACCTCTTTTCACCAGCTGAATCACCACTTCACCCCATGCACTCCCCCAGGCAGTACTGGGCAGACTGGGAAGCCTGGGGAGGAGAGGGAAGGTTGGTGCCCACACACACACACACACACATGCATGCTTCCTCTTGGCGTTTCATAATGCAGTGAGGAAAAGCAGACTAGGAAAGGCAAATCTTGTGCAGAGTTTGAATACAAAAAAAAAGTTGAAAGTCAAACATCCATCATTAATACGTACAAGGTCAGGCAAAAGCCTTGCTCACACTGTGGGTCAATTAGTCCTTCTTTTCTCCCCTAGGTCCAAAGTGTTATCACCACAGAGGATAATGAGTTAAAGCCAAGTAAGGTCCTCTGGAGCTCAGAGGTCATGCAATAAGAGTCAAAAAACTGGGTTCCAAATATTATAAGTCTTTCAACACTGTTTTCTAGGTATTCTGTTAAATATCCCGCTGGGAGGCTTCTTTTCGTCAAACCTAACCACATTTCTTTGGACTTTCTTCTCTAAGCAATTTCAAATATATAAAGAATTTAGATGAAAAACAGATCTGTATTTTTCATTGTTTAAAAAATGGTAGTAAATGCTCACTTCTCAGAAGAGTGATAGTGATTTTATTTATAGAAATTCCCAGAGTGACAGTTACAGAAATAATCTGTGGCAAACAAGTTGCAGAAGATTTTTTTTCCCTCAGTCAGATCATATTCTTTCTTTCCAACACTGCATAATAATTTCCATGAAAAGAAGCTGTATAATGTAGCTCTGATCATTGTTTTGAGTTGGTAAGAGCGAATGGCAAGGAAAAACCATAAGGTTGGGGAACATAACCACCTCCGAATATGATTGTTATAAAGAAGATGGTCTCACTGTTCTCTGGGCTCAGTAAGAGAAGAAATCAGACTAATTTTCAGGAAAGAGAGGTGTAGTTTTTGTATCCGTTGGGAAAATAGAAAAAATATGGATAGTGAAAAGGTGAAACTATGGAGCTACCTCAGGAGGTTGTGGAATTTCCATCAGTGGATGATTTTAGGAACAGAGGGTAAATGAATGTGTAGGAATAGCCTAGGTATGTGGTTGCCCAACTTGCCCACAGTGCCACAAGGATCTGGGAGGGACTGTGAAAGGTGGCTGAGGAGACAAGTTTGTATGTGTTACATCGCAGCCCATTTCGGGGAAGTCTAAAGTGGCCGCATCTCCCCTGGAAAAAAGCATGGCAAGGTCCAGAGATTTTGGAAGATTTTTAAAGTGCTTGATCCTGCATCAGGGCACAACATGGAGGAGATGACCCCAAAGTCCCTTCTGACCCTACAGTTCTGTCGCTCTATAAAGTAACTTATCAGAAATGTGTGTTTGGATATGAGTGCATTGGTAATCCACGGGAATTATTAAAAAAGAGACAAATATTTAGACTATTCCTATATAGTATTGCTAAACACTTTTGCAACAACATTTCAAAACACATTTTTCAGGAGCACTGGAAAATAGTATTAGACAGTTTTTGAAAAAGGTTTTAGTAACATTTTCTTGTTTATGGTGGTGGTATGAACAGTGTTTACATTGAACAGTCTAACTTCTTAGCTTCCAGAGCTTATGTTAATCACACGTACTTTAAAGATCATAAAACCTTTGTCAAAGTACAGCTTTTAAACGGACAGTTTCTAAGCATAACAAACTACTTAACAGTATTCACTAGACTCATGATCTAGCAACAGATGAAAGAAATGCAAAAGCACTGTGGACTTGAGTTGGGCATATATAAATAAAACCAGTATTCTTGTATTCGTCATAACCATCCTGATTCAGCAAAGCACTTAGATACCTACGTTCTCTAGATATCACAGGGACATAAGCATCTGAGTATTCAAGTATTCAAGCATGCCTGCCATTTAGGACTCAAGACCATGTCTTAAACTCCAGTTTTAGTTCCTAATAAGAGAGGCTTGAAATGACAGAAGAGGCAGCATAAATCTGTGGTAGAAAGAGATCAAACAGCAGAGAATCCCATCACTACATCCTGGTGATCAGTTAAAAATCTGCATGTTATTAATAAGGCTGATACTTGAACTGCTAAGAAGTTGAAGAAAATCAGAACTGAGGTTCTCTGAGGGACCTAGGCTCTCCTTCTGGCTCCCACACTCAGTCTTCCAGAGTTTCCCATGACATGGTAAGATGGAGAAGGGATTGGCATTTTTTCTGCAGAGAAACTGAAACTTTTCTCTAAACCGTTACTGCCTCAAAACACTAGCTGTATTTACGTGTACACATAACACTTTCCTATTAATATGTCCTTTGCTGCTTCATAAGAGAACAAACCAGTATCATTATGGCGTATCATGGTACACTTGGGCACAGTGCAGGGTAAAGAACATCCTTCTTGTACTGGGGAATGCAGTCTGCCTTTGATAACCTTGGGATGACTAACATGGGATTGGAAAAGCTAAGAGCAATGATACAGGAATAGCAGAAATGGTGTGGCTGCAGCTCTGGGCTCAATAGGATTTTAGGGCAAAGAGAAGCAGGTCATCTCCTCGTCACAGTGAAAACAAGCATGAATTTCAGAAAGGGTAAAGACAAGGGAAAACTGAAGAGGAAAAGCTGGAACAGGTGCCACAGGTCAGAGGTGCAGGAGGTCACCATGTCAAACAGTACCAGAGAGAAACTTGAGTTAAACCAACTGTGGCACAGGACAATGGCACACAGAGGTTTGAAGCCCAGCTCTGAAAAAGAAGAACCAGGGAAAGTATTCAGAAGAGTCAGGGATGTGTGACATGACTGCAACAGGCTTTTGAGTGTGCCACCGTAAAATGTTGCCAGCCTGTTATTATAGCAAATGAATCTGTGTGTCTGCCTGTTTTGTCCTCAGAAATGGTTGTGTGGATTTTCTTCAGCTTCAGCACATGGAGCCACACACATGCATGCCCACACACATGTCCTTTCTGAACTAAAAAGAAGTATGAGCAATGTCATCCCTCGAGTGTTCCTTTTAAAAAGCTTTAAACCGCTTAAATTAGGTTCCTAAATGACAAAGTAGTCTCAAGAGTAGAGTTGGTAGATTAAAGGTAGCGTGGAGTGCAGGATAATAACTGAATAATTGCAAAGTTGGAAATGTATCCAAAGAAGCCAGGATTTATTAGAGAATTCTTTTTTTCTTTTGCTTACACAAACTTTATAATAGCTGTTTTCTCTGACTGTCCTTTTGCATGAACTGGGAGCAGCCTCTGGGCTGCTCTCAAATTTACTTTGGCTTCTGCAATAGCAATTAAGAATTACTGGAACTGTGCAGTCTCTGGCCATGCCTTCAGTGTTGTCGGAGGCCGGGGCACAGAGCCATCCCGCTCCCTTGGGCAGCGGTGGGGCTGCTCCCTCCAACCACCTGCTCGGTCCCTGCCTACTCCCAGCTGGGGGGGGCCGCACGCTGCTCACGGGGAGGGATGAAGCTTGCACGAAGCCCTTGCTCCAGCGGAGCAAGCAACTTCACCCTCAGCCATTAAACTAACATATGAAGGGCTTAGGTTTTTTAAAAGAAATTATGTTATGTAAATCAAATGGCTAAAAGTTTTCATAGAATTGAAAATACTTAAGCAATGAGAAATTCCACGTGAAAGGGCAGTATTTTCTGCCTAAGTTTTACTTCACGTAGCGGGATTGGAGTATGAACTGCTGTGTATGACCTGATGTGTCTTGCCCAGAGACATCACCCTGTATGTGTAAGGGCACAGCAGTCTGCGGGCATGCTGAATATTACAGTCTCGACACCTTGAAATGAAAATGTCCTCTGAATTTGGGCACTGTATTTACAGAAAAGAAAATACAATTGCCCTGTGGTAAAGTGCTTTAGCATTAAAGTGCTCCAATGCTAACAATGCAAAGGAGAGCAAAGGGGAAAATTCTTGTACCCAGATGTGGGTATGTAAACATATTTTAAACTAAGTATACATTTATATACAATGCATCCACTGTTTACAGTTATTTTAAAGTGCCATATGTAATTAAAATTATGCAAATATTTGTAAAAATACCTTAGCCTGGGTAAGGTATGTACCGCACTTAATATTTCAATAAGTGTGCATGCAGTGCTTGTATAGCAGTGCCAAACATAACATTTTGAAAAATGAACCTTTAGTAAAACCGTCAGACGCAGAGTGGTGAGTTCTGTGGAGGATATCACTGGGAGAAGCGACACAATACTGGGGTCTCTATCTGGATTAACCAAGGAACTTGTGAAAAATTTAACATCAGCTCAGTATTGATGGGTTTCCTAGTCAGTAATCTGCTGGACTGGCAATAGCTATTTTGAGCCCTTTCCGTTCTGGGCAAGGGAGTTTCACTTGCACAAAGCGGATGGGCAGGTGCCCTTCAATCTGTCGTCAAAGGGCTCGTGGCCCGGCGGGTCCCGCAGAGGCGATGCCGGGTGCTCCGCACCGCTGCCCCGCTCCGGCCCCGCCGCTGGGCGGGGGGAGACGCCCCCGCGCCCCGCCTGCGCTCGCAGTATTTGCCGTTTACCTGCAAATCGCAGACGGTGGAGCCATGAAAGCCCGAGCGCTGCTTATAAACGCATAAAGCATGGAGGGAAGGCAGCATGTCTGAGGGCGGGCGGCGGGCGCTGCTGCGGCGAGCGGGCTGGCAGGCTCGCCCGTGGCGGATCGGGGCGCCGAGGAGGTGAGGGGGGAACAGGGTCTGGGGGAAACCATCGCCTTCCCAGCACCTCTCCGCGCTGGCCGTGCCCGGGGGAACGGGGCGGGGGCTGCCCACCCGTGGGCTTTAGTGGGACACTGCCGGGGCAGGGGGGGGGGCGCAGCGACCCCACCCCCGCGGTGAGCTCAGGAAAAAAAAAAACAGCAAACAAACCAAACAAAAAACCGTCGGGGTGTGGGTGGGAAAAACCCTTCATTGTTGCCGTGGCTGCTCCTCACCTCCCAGGCGGCGCTCCGCGGTGCCAGGATTTCCCTGCAGCCCGGCCGCCCCGCCGGCAGCGCCGCCTCCCCGCGGCTCCGCTCGCCGCCCGCGGCCCCGCGCCGCGCCCCCGGGACACGGGGCGCCGCCGCCGCCGCCCGCGCACTGACAGGCGCTCACAGGTGCCGCGCTCGACCCGAGTCGCGGAGGGGCGGCCCCGCTGCCCTCCCGGCTCCGCACCGGCGGGAGGGAGGTAGCTCGGGAGGGAGGAGCGGCGGGGGAGCAGCCGGCAGCGCCGTAAGTCGGGGAGCGGGGGCGGCGTGTGCGCCGAGCGGGGCGCGGAGTGGAGCGGGGCCCGGCACGGCCCCTCGTCCCCTGCGGAGCGGCGGCGGGGCCGCACCGCGCCCGCTCGGCGGGCAGGGAGGGAGCCTCCGGGGGAGCGGGGGCACCTGGGGGTGGCCGGGGAGAGCATCCATTAATGCGCGTGTTCGGCGGCGGGGGGATTTGTACCGGAGCCATCGCATCGCCAAGACGGTCTGGGGGTGTTCCTACATCCCTGAAACCCCCAGCTGAAACTCGCCCCTCGGCTTAAATTTTCTTCCTGTCGTGTTGTGACCTACGTGATTCCGTGCCCTCGCCTGGGAGGCGGAAGGCATACGTACCTACATCGCCCCGAAACAGCGCGGCGGTTCTAATGCGGGATGTCCCCTCCTGCCGCGCCTTTCTGCGTGGGTTTAAAAATAGCCGGGGGGCTGCGGGGGCCGCACCTGGGGCGGGCAGGGGGCTGGGGGCAGGCAGCGGCCCCCGGTGCTGCTGGGTGCCGAACAAAGAGTTCCGAGTCGGGAAGTCAAATACGAATTTGTATTGGGTTGCTAATGAAGACATGCGGGCGGTATGTTAATAAGAGGGACTTGATTTATTTTCGCCTGAAATTAAAAAGAGGCCAGAATAGAGGAAGTAATTAATTTAGGACTTGCGTCACTGTAGATTGTTGTTACGTTTTAAAAATAGGAAGAGGGCTTATTATGAAATGTTTAATGTAACAAATACGATCCTGATCTCTTACTTTCCTTTGTAAAATATCTGGGGGAGGAAGGCAAAGGAGAGCTCCCGGGAGTGTAATTACTCACGCATGGACCATTATGTTTGGTTACATACAGCCTATAAGTATGTAACGTTGTTCAGCGAAGCACAGGGGAAAAAATCTGAGGCTTTAAGGTATGAAAATCTAAAGCCGAACAATTCTTAAGATGGACGGTACCAGAAATCTTATAATCCATGTGCTGTGGTTCAGACGTGTAGAGGAATGACAGAGATACCAAAAAAGGCATCATGATACTCAGCTCAATTCCAGGAGCAGAATTTTCTCCTTCCCTAACAGAAAAGGAAAGCCCATTTCTGGAAGCAAGAAGTGACAGATGTGGCATCTCAGCAGCTGGCTAAACATAAAAGCATGTATCAGTAGGTGATTACTGTTGCATGGATTTATTTTTAAAGTGTCTTTTACTGAAAGGATCCAGCCTTTTTTAGTGTTAGCATTAAGATTTACTTTAGCTCTATGGCACGTTAAAAATAGTCTTTCAGCAGAAGCATTCAGAAAAGTAAGGGAAAACGCCTATGTTCAAGACACTCTTGCTTTGAACGTTTGTTTTTTGTTACAGCATGCAGAGGAGAGGAATGAGCAGGTTCTTCAGTTGGCAGGATAATACTGAAGGGAATGATTTTTCCTGGCCTCAGCATAAGCCAACGGTATCTGGGAAGGAAACAATGTGGCCTATCTCCTCCTTAGATTAGAGATAATCATAGTTACTGTTCTCTCAGGGACACCTTGTGCATCCACAGAAGTGAAAATCAGGCTGCAGAAACTACCTCTGTGGTTCTGCCTCTTCAGTGATGGGTAAAGCCAGCCAGAATCACCAGGAGGTGGCCTGGGTGAATTTCAGAAAGGAAAGAGATGATATCACCTAAGAGGCAGCCCAGAGCCATTCTTTCCCTGAGGCAGCGCGGCTCTGCTCTGTCCCTATTTGACTGTTGTGGCTAAATGTCACATTGACTTCAAAGAGGCGTCTAAAACTGTTCCAAACCACTTATATCAGCTTTACTGTAACCAAAGAAAGCCACGGTTCATGGCAAAACATGTTTTGTGCTCAGCTTTTCATAATTGGGTATGCTGCTTTGGTTTATAGTCTTCTAAGCTAGATTACTTCTTATAGAAGAAATTCTGATGCTCTGCCCAAGTCTTGAGAAATAGTTTGGAGTAGGAGAGGGAAATGGCATTGAAGAACAAATATCCCTGTGCCATGCAGAATTTACCATCAAGTTATCCTTCTCTTCTTGCCAGTGACCTCTATCCTAGGGGCTCAGTAATGCTCTCTGACCAGTTCTTTTCCTCCTATTCCTCACCCTCACTGACAGAATTGCAGTGGATCAAGTCTGGTCCCTTTTTGGGGGGATCACCTGGTGCCCGTTTTGGCCTTTCACAATGATGTAAAACACCACAGGCTTTGGCTCTCCTGCATGTAAATGTTACTTTTTGAAAACAAATAAAAAGCATAGCTTCTTTACTACTCCCCCCCAACCCGCCCCCATTATGATCAAGGCAGAGCAAATGTATTTTCTCAAGATCTGAACCATCTTGGGAAGAACTGACAGCCTCTCCCTCCCCCAGCAGTAAAACTGAACTTGTTGGGTGGTCTGTGCCTAATAGGCGCAGCCATGCTGCAGATATTGTATCCCCAGGGGTACAGCCCTCACAGGGGGTGGCAGTTGGCTGAAGGTGTATCTTGTGATGGGTTGGTTGGTTTTCTGTGTGATAGCAAGGTGAATTTCCCAAATAAATTCAAGTCTGAGCTTACATGGGGATGTGGGGAGTATTGTATTCAGGTGTTGGATGGCGAACTTTTTAAATTATTTCCTCTCGCTGCAAAGCAGACTTGTTACCAGCTTGTGAAAGTAGCTAGCTGGTGCTGATGGATGTGCCTGGGTAGAGCAGTGAGAGCAGATTCAAAGCACCACCTATGCAGGGGAGGGTTTTGTGTGAAGCAGAATGGCAGGCTGAGGTGCAACTACTGAGTACAAGCTCAGGTGAAGTTCACGCTGAAGAAGAGATTTACTTCTAGTGCTATGTTAAATAAGATTTCTGGATGATGTTCATGAAGATAAACATTGCTTACAGTATTTTACAATGTTCCGTATTTACATTTGTAATGTTATTGAGCAAAGATATTGATCCAGTGTGGTGGCTGGTGTGGGGAGGTGAGTATAACTGCAGCAGCTGGAACTGGCTGACAAGAAGACTAGCTTCCTCATAGTTTAAGGGTTAAATCAAGATATGCAGTAAAGCTTCAGGAAACACACTGCCAAGATAAAATGAGATGATTACAAATGGACAGAGTTGGCCAGGGTGACCAAGATATATTTATACCTTTACTTGGGTTTCATTGACATTTATGGAATAGTCGGGTGTAGAAACAGATGTTTGTCTTACAGTTCTGCCACTATTTAAGGCCGCAAGAGCACAGTTAGTTAATAGTTTTTGTAAGCAACTCTAAGATTTCTCTTTTGAGAGGCTAGTGAACTGTTGAATGTGTCTTACTCCTTTTTGTTTGTGTTGTGGGTTTTGTTTTTATTTTGGGTGTCTAATTTTTTAAGGAGGGAGGTAAGCTGTTTACAGCCTTCTGAGTGGCACATTTTAATGCCTAAAGCTCTGACAATGTGAAAGCAATAGCTGAATACTCAAACTAAATTGTATCTTCATGACCATAGTAGCTTTTTATGTGAGAGCATTTATTGAAAGGTACGTTTAGCAAAAGTAATTTGAAATAGTTATCTTAGAAATTATACAAGTTGCGCAATACTCAAGCAAAACCTGATGACTAGTATCTCATGAATGCCAGGGAGCCACATTAAGGGTTTCAACCCCCACTATGTGTGGGACCACAACATACAACTTAACTATGTAAATGTGTTAATGTTGTTTACTTGCACTGAATAATAGAAGGCGGCTCACAGAGTCTGATACACTGCTTTGATTTCTATCATAAAGGTCAACAGGGAACAAGTTAGATAAGAAACTAAATGGACTGATATAGTAAGTTATTGTGCTGGGGCTTATTTTGAATGAGCTAAGTGAACTTTTCTGTGATTATGTGTAAATAGCAGCTGACCTTCTGCAGAGATACAAGTGCTGATGGTGAGCTGTGGTCACTGAAACTAGGCATGAGTTGCTTAGTCAGGCCTGCAGACTTGTTTAGATCCATTTAGATAGCAATTAATTATTTTTTCTTTTTTAGGACATCTGTAGAGAACTTTCTAAAAATAAATACTTCTTCATGTCTTTGCTTGGAAGATCTAAAACGTAGAGCCTGGTGTATTTTTTTAATTCTGTCCTTTGAAATACCAGATGTTTCAATTCCAGTTCTCATTGTTTTGCTGTAGAAGTTTTAGGTGTATCTGAATATTTGTGTTGTGCCTTAAACAAAGGAAATGGGTGTTGAGTCTTCATTCCAAATGTTTTTTCACATTAGAATATTAGGAATGACCATAAAATAGTAAATAAAAGCAAACTATTAGCTTTTTATAAAAAATAGACTTCAGACTAACTCTTTAAAAGGTCTGTGCTGTGTAACAGTAAAGTTAGGCAAACCCCAAAACCTAAAGCCTGTTTTGCTGGCAAAATCAAGTATCTGTAAGTTGGAAAAATGCCTGTAGAAAATGGTGATATATATGTAAGTGCATTATGGTCACATTATTTCTCATAGCCCTCTTGCCTCAAACAGTATGTGGGGCAAATGAGATGAGAAGTAACAAAAAGAGAGGATCTGTTTGAAATTCTGTGCCAAAGCTGAAGGTCCTGCTCTGTCATAGTCCTTTTGTTTGGTGCCGAGCAACATTGTAATACAGGTGGTAAAGGAACCAAATAATGGTTGCACGAGTAATGTAATCTTGGGATTTCCTAACTTTGCATTCTTTGACTTTTCAACCTTAGTGTTCCACATACGATATTTCTAATTATGGGGTTCAGAATTCTCAGTGATACTCTGCAAGGAAGATCAAAGGTGCTTTGCTGCCACCACAGTCAGCATGTATGAAGCACTTCTCCAAAGAGGTTGTGAAACAAGCTTTCTGGCCGGCAGAGCTCTGTCATGATCTTCACAGAGTGAAGCCCTGAAAGAGTATGAGTAATATTATTTCAGATCTTCAGCAGAAAGCAAGGAAGAGTCAGGAAGGAGGTGGTAGACAAAATTTGAGGCTTAAGTCTTTAGTGAAGAACAGGCTGATGGATCTTGTTGCTTTGACAAAGACTTTCTATTTCTTCTATTCTAGTTAAGCTACTTACTGACTTCTAAGAAGGTGGTTTTCCCAAGCCATACAACTGGGTCAGCTCCTGTGTAGTAGACAGTGTTTTGTTTGGTTGGTTTGTCTAGTGCTTGAGTGGAGCACTAGTACTATGTGATGTACAGCAATATAATGCCAGTGTTACTGGGGATTTCCTCCCCCACATTTACATTCTTGCCTTTTTGTTTATTTTTTCCCTTAATTCATTTACATTGTCAGAAATTACATGACATCACTAATGGATTCCTCTCATCAAGAAAGTTTTTAAATTTTACAAAAATCAATATTTCAGTAACTTAGAAGCTTAAAAAGATTTCCTTGTGATACCAGAACAATTTTTGAATGTTCGTCTTCAATCTAATACTTACTAAATCTAACCTTTCAAATTGTATTCATTGAGATATTGTGGTCAGAAACAAGTTCCATTCTCTCTCCCTTCTGTGTGTATCTCCAGTTCTAGTCAAGTAAAACCTAAACCATGTGTTTACATATATCTTTTTTCATGAAGGCCTAAGTATTTTCTAGAAACCTCTAACTTCACCTTTTTCCTTCTGTTAATATGGTTCGGTGTATACTTTGATCTAGTTTGACTTTAATTCTGTTTATTCATGAGATTGGATACATTAGATCTGAAACTCTGGCAAAAATTACTTCAAGATGTGGTGGAGTTTAAGGTGAATGTTTTGGTTTGTTTTTTCTCTCCCCTTTTCTGTGCTTGAGATGCACACCATAAATATCCTGTCTTCAATGTGACAGACCACCATTAAGGAACGGCATTGTGTTCAGGAACTCTTGCCACTGCTTCTAATGATGAATTCTGTTGGGGAATGGTCACCAGTATTATTTTTTTGGCCTTTATTTTTGTATTATTTGGTAAACTGCCTTTTTGAAACTGAAGCATAGTTTCAATTTGGTTAAAATTTATCTCCAGAGAATGGTCAGGCCAATCTTTTCAATGTTCAGGTTTGAAATGATAACTTAATCTATTTTAATTTTACAAGCTCTCAGTCATTTGAAGCATTAATGTGACTCATTGATTCTTTGAAAGTACACATTTCTGTAACCACAAAGAATAAAACCAAAAGCATCTCTGACACCCGACACTAAAAGCTACATGTGCCACAGTTAAGGGTGAAGGAAAAAGGAAATGCAGGTTCTGCCTTTTGTAGTCTGATGTAAAGGCCAGCCACACCATTTCTCCCCAGCTCTGCAGTCCTTGCAAAGGCACTGTTCTGTAGCTTTTCCTTGAGTTTTCTGTATTCATTTGGAGAATGGTATGTGGCTGTGTAGTCTTTGGTGTTTCCCTTTTAAGGTTGCATGGCTTCTTCAAATAATGTTAGGGGTTAGCCCAGTTTAAGGAAGACTTAAACAGTAGGAAAGCTACATGTTGAGTGAAAGAGTGACAAGGAGAGAATAGTGCCATTGATTGTCCTGCATGTCAGATGCAGCTCACATGTTCTTGCTCCAGATACAAAAGATTACTGCTCTTCATCAAGTTTAAGCTGGTTCTTTGCTTGCTTATGGCTCTCTAGCAGATGACCTTGGAAGAATAACCACAGTTCATGAAAGGGTAAGATGCAGTGTATCTGGGGATCGCTTCTGCTTGGATGTTAAAAAAACATATGGGAATATGAAGGTAAAGAATGGAGTAGTGTGTTGACGCATAGGCTGTATATATGGCACAAAGAATTGTATTTTACTTCAGTCCAAACGCTTGGAGTGGAAAGCTGAAATAGGAGGGAGGTGGTGCTCACAATAGTTACAATTCTGTTGCAAAGGTAACAGCACTCTCTTCCCCAAAAGACGCAACAACTGGAAATATTTTTTGTGAGATTCTGCTGTTGTTGTTTTATGTCTGCATAATTCTTAGTATACTAGGTACTTGGCTTGTGATTAGGTCTTCTGATGCTACAATAGTACAAATTTATAGTAATACATTGCTCAGTTTGGTCATCTTGCCTGGAAGTAAATTGCAGAATCTAGTCAGTTTGAAGAAAACCTTAAATGAAAAGGTTGGATTGGTAATGTTATCATATCTGTTTTAAACTTGTTTCTTATTAATGATATGCAAAGTAATTAGTGGTACAGAGAAGTCCTACAGACTGAATAGAAAATCTGTTGTTAGGAACAACATAGTGGACTGAGCAGACAAGTAATTTGTATGGCAGCTGCTCTGTTCCTGTATGTCCCTGTCCCACTTGCACAGCATGATTCTTAGTGAGGAGGGAGGCTATGTTTCTTCTGATTTTGTCTGTATGCACTCTCTGGCATGATGAACACCCATCTCAATCTCCAGAGTCTTTTAGATAAGATCCGCTAAGGTCAAAAGCATAGAATCATAAAACTGTTTTGGTTGGAAAAGACCTTTAAGATCATCAAGTCCAACCCTTAGACAACAAAATTATCCATTTTGTGGCAGTGGGCTGAACAACTCTCTTAAAAATACATATTTCTAGTTCCAAAGAAGAAAAGTTGTAATAGCAAAAGCCCAAGTAGGTTAGGAATCTGTAGGAGTTCCTAAAGGAATTTGTGAGGACAAAAATTAAACACACCTTTCCAAATGAAAGCAATGAACAATCAAGCAGTTTATGCTGCAGACAGCTTTCAGATTTTTGTCTAAGAATTAATTTCACTTTTAGTTGCAGTAGTTATTTTAACTTGAGACTACAACAGTACCTCAATACTTTGGCAGAGGACTATGCAACAGTATAACAGTTGAGTTGCTGAGATATGCTCTGACAACTTATAGGAAGAAGAGACAGGAGTAGTATCTAATGAAGCAACAGCAGAGAAGTTGGAAGCTTTTTTACACTGGCTTTGGTAAGAACAGTATATCCATTGAAATGTAAATCCTTAAGTGTATTCAAGTGATCACTGAAAATACAGTTATAATCAACACAAAACTGATGAAACTGTAAGGAAAGAAGTAGGCCTCAATGTCCAAATGAGCAGTCTAAACATGAAATTAACTCCTGTTGCTGAATTCCAGCTAATTTTCATGCATCAAGCCTGCTTACCTGTCTTTCTCCCTTGCATCTATGCATAAGGGTCTATGACTTAGCCACTTCCACTGTCCTCCATCTCTACATCCCTATGCAGAGGTTCTGTCCTTCCTCTGAATTTAGGTTGATGGTTATTCCTTTGTGTTGAGTTGTTTGTGGGTATAGAGCAATGTAAGCAGGAGGGGTGGTATTTTTAATGGAGAGGGGATTTTGGAAGACTAGCTGGCAGACATGAAGCTACTGAATCTCACAAAAATTATAGTTAAAAAACCTCAAAACTGACTGTCCTGGTAATTCACAGTGACAGGAAAAGACACATTCCCAGACACAAATTTGAATGTCAGGACTAGCTTTAACAGCACAGAAGTGTCAGAACATTTTAGTAAGGCTGTGAATTTTGATGGGTGATGTATGCATAGGAGTAAAAGCTGTTACAGTAGACCAGGGGAGTAGAAATAAGTAATTTTGGTTTGTCTCAGTAGAGGAACAGTTTAACAACTTCAGTTAAAATTCTCCCACCTGTTTATAATCTTCCCAATAAACAAACATATACAGATTGCTGCAGATGAAAGGTAGAAAGTGTTGGCTTGAATGGCATAGTCTGATATTTACAAACAACTCTGAAAATGAGCTTTAAAATGGAAGCTTCCAAGACATCTGAAGAGTAGGTGGACATGTTAAAAAGGCATCATTTAAGAAATTGTGTGTATACTCTCTGTAATAAAACAGTGTGGTATCTGTGGAAGTAGGAGCAGCTGTGTGTGTATGTTAAAAAATCTGTGTACGTTAAAAATCCTCGTCTGAAATGGTACCAGATAATTTTTCAGGTGCTCTGATTCAGTGTGTTTTTTCAGTCCATCTGGCGAAGTAGCTGTCTTGGCTTTCTGCATTTCAGAGTTTGTAGGTTTTGGGTTAATGTCCTGAATGTACAAATATGGTCCCAAAGTCAAGTTTAACGATAGAAATAATATATAGATGTGGCTTGAAAAGAAAGGATAGAGTATTATCAAATTCAAGAACTATGTCAATTTCTGTTGAGTAAAAGGGAATGAAGCCACATGACATTTTTTCATTGTGCTTTTCTTCGAAAGTAAGTACCTGAAGTTGGACACTGGATTCTGCTCAGTCATGGATTTGAGATACCATTGTTAGAAAGTTGTACTTTAAAATGTCTGTAACTTAAATTTAGTCTACCTTGTTCACTAACCAGGCTAAGTTGTTGTGAAATGTGTGCCCTTCTGCTTGCACAGCATCAGAAGAGAAACAGCTTTTAAAGCTTGCAGATCTCAAACTGTTCGTGGCAATTTGACAGGAAAGAGTTTATTCAGTTCTACATGCAGGATGTGAAGTAGTGTCAAACATAGATATCTATTTTTTTTTCTTTCTATTTGGTGCTGAAAGACAAGAATTCTCCAAACACAACAGTTTAGATCAGAGCTCTATTTTGCTAACTTCCAGGAGATTTGCCCTTTCAACCTTTGTAACCATCTTGATGGCCAAGAAAACAATCTGTGGACAAAAGGACTCTAAAAATTTAGTATGGCTTTCCCTAGATAAAAATGTTTTTCAAAATATTATTAAGAGAAATGTCACATATTTGGGGAAGAATACTGTTTATATCTTGAATGATAAAAGCCAGAATAGACCATTGGGAACTTGCCTGTCACGAGTTTTAGGCCTTTTCTAAATTGTTACCCAGTTCTGTCAGTACATCTGATTCAAACAATTCAGGCAGAGCTAGGAGTCAATGGGCAGGTTTTAGATGTTTTGTTGGGGTTTTTTAACAAAAATCCAAATAACACAGAATCCATCACAAGCCTTGGTAAATTGTTCTACTGTCAAGAAAAAGTACATTTTCTTTCTTACCCTGCTTTGTTTAGCTTCAGTCTAGCAGACATAAATGATAGTATTGGTCTTGTGGCTCTTCTGAAAATTATTTTTTTTTTTTTGGTGACATTCTCCTGGAATTGTGGCTACCAGGACTGGACATGGTGATGGCCAAACACAGAATTGCTGGACCTTACCTTTTCCTTGTCAGTACCCTCTTATGCAGCAGGGAATTGCAATAGCCTCCTGTGACTACAGCACAAAACCATGAGGTGTAACACCAAGTGACTCAAGCAGTTAATCTTTATTGTTTTTTAAGCTATCAGAAAAGTGTCATTAGTAGCCGTCAAGTGCTATAATGTTTTGACATGTTAATTTTGTTTCATTCTTGCTTCCTGCATCTACTATTGGAATACTCTAGGAAAAAGAACAGAAATAGGAGTTCATTGTACTTCCTGGGGTGAGGGCTGTTGCTTTCCAAATGCAGCGTGCATACCAAGATGTTCATTATATGGGTAAAACCCTTTTTTGCACTCTGCTGAGGGCATGAATGCTAAGTTTGACCAAGGAGCAAATTGCTATATCCAGGTGCCTAGTAAATGACAGCCTTTCAGTGAAAAGTCCAAGAAGAACATTTTGGTGTCTGGAAAGACATATCAGAAAAATTTCTGTATCTTCTGCATAAGAACGATGACTAGCAAAAGGCATAATTTATTAAGCTTAATCAAGTTCTAAATCAGTCCTTGGTTCATCTTGTTGAATAGTAAGCCACTGGGAATGTAACAGCCAAAATGCAAGGCAGATTAAGAGCCTCTCTGGATTTTTCAGGTATTTTCGATTTTCAGGTATTCATAATACTTTTGTTTTTAAAGTTGAGATTTCACTTTAAGATGTAATGCTCTTTCAGCCTGTATTGGCACCCTGGGTGAAACTGCCTGCCTCCTTTCAGACAGTCTGAAATATTCACTTTGGGAGCTGTGAACTTTCTTAATCAGCAGCTGCTAACCTGGGAACCTGGCGACTATTAAAAGTTAACTGTTCTACTGCAAGCTGCTAATGTGTTGTATTTGGAGAGTTTTGGTTTACTAATTAGGTGCAGATTTTTTTTTCTTTTCATTGTTGCTTGGGCCTTTCTTCCAATGCTAAATGTCTCTGCCTTCCCACTTTTGTTCTCTAAAGTGAATGGATTATGGTCTTTTCAGGAACGGCAAGAGTTTAACAGTAGTTAGGGTGGCAGGATTTTTGTTTCAGAAAATGTATATATTTAACTTGAATTATTGCAGGATAACCTATATTTAGTGTTCTGCGTTTGAGATTTTAGACTAACAAAACAGCAACAAAATCCCATTTTTCCCCAAGAGTTTAACTTAAGAAGCATAGGACTATAGCAATAGGAGTGTTGACGAATTATTTCCAACATGGATCTTTGTAGCTGTTGGTGAACAGTTTAACAATTTCCTCCAGTAAGGATCTCCTTGGGCTCCTTCCTTGGAGCCCAAGTATGCTGCCCCACTGCTTCCGCAACCAGAAGGAGCATAAGTCTGGTGAATCCTGGTAGCGCCCATGTACAGAGGAGAAGGAATGTCAGTTTGGTAATATCATCGTCCTTTTAGAACTTACTGTAGATGCCTTTTGCTAGGACTGTGTTTCAAAGAATTTTGGTTATGATATTTCTATTCCTTCCCATGTGAGCTATATCCAGAGAGCCAATAATTTCTTCCCATCCAGTACTGAAGGAGCAACACTGAGATGTTGATGCCCTCCTTGGATGCAAGTTCCCTCTTGAATTTCTTGTGTGTACTGTCTCTGGCCATGTGCTCTTCTGTAATTCAGGGAGCTGAAGTGTGTTGCTTCCCTGCATTTTGACAGAGGCTATCTCTGCTAAAGAAACAATATGGACTTTTACAAGAGAAGAGATCCCCACACTATGCCTTAAATTAATGCAATCCGGGTACATTGTTGCTGTATTAAGTGTGTGTGTGTGTTTCTGAATATGGATTGGATTTGCACTTGGGCAATTGACCTCAGTTTTGCTCCCCTTGCCTACTAAGGAGAGCAGGACTAGCTGGCCACTTCTGTGGCTTGGATTCTGACCATCTTTACATTGGTATTGTTTTCAGAGTTGGTGGGATCTTTTTGTCACAGTTATTGTGGTTTTTTGTTTGTTTGTTTTTTGTTCAAGCTGGTGGTTTGTGTTATTTTAGCTTTGATTCCCTCCCCCCAGCCTCGTTTGAACAGAGGTTTTTGTCAGCATTGCAAGTGTCTGTCCTGGGCTGTACAATGTGTGTGTCACTTTTCCTTAAATTTCCAAAGGATGGTAAACCACGCTAATCAACATATCGCTCCTACCATGACTTGAATTCTGACTTCCTGAAGCTTGCAAGAGCCATTAGAAACTTGTTTTAAATAACCTTCATTAAAGCCAGAAGTTAATATTATCTACTTACTGAAGTATTAAGTAAATAAATGTGCCATTTACACAGGAAAGCAGGTCCCCAAATTATGTTCTTCTGTTTTTCTGCCTACACTCCACTGCCTTCCACACTAGCTGTATGAATTAGTACACAAAAGACTTGAGCATGTGGTAACAGCTCATTCTTGGTCAAGACGGAGGTGCACCCATGCCCAAAGGGATTGCTGCACCTCGTTTCTGTACTGCTAGAGTTGTATAAATAAGACATGTGATGACCAAGCAGAGTTAGAACAGTCTAGCAGCAAGTGTCACAATACAGTGTAAGGTCTTGGCATGTGTGTGCTTTGTTTCAGAACTGGCTTCTCTCAACTCTGAAGTAATTAGTGCAACACAGATAAGGTATAGGCTTAGTATATTTAGCTGGTGTTGGTCTAGTCAGACCTAAATATAACTTTTGCCCTGTGCAACTGATTGATTCTCCTATGTGTCCCCCAGTACTCTGTAGCATGAGGGGCAAAATGTCTGAGATTTCCAAGAGGTAAGCTACGGCATTGCTGAAAAGCCAGGTGATTGTTAAATTATGGTTGAATTTGGCTGTTGGACACCTGGTATAGGTCTCCTCAATATCCTGGGAGTGGAGTGTCACTGGTGATCTGTCTTAATTCTGTGGACAATGGTTTTGGCAATGGATTTTATATTTAATGGTCAGCTTCAGGATCTCTCTCCCCTTTGATCTATCTCTGTTGTTGGAAGTAGCATAAGGAACACAGTAACTGGTGCTGAGGAGTAAAAGGGAGTGAAAGGGACCTGCAAATGCAGAGCTGTGCTTCTGAGGTAGGAGCGAGGGAAAAGAGTTGTCTTGTTGAACTTGATGATCTTAAAGGTTTTTTCCAATGTAAATGAGTCTATGCTTCTATTTGGCCTGTGAGGGTTGCAGAGAGGTGCAGCTGCGTGTTGTCATTTGTTACCTAATGTCTAGCCTAGTTTCTGTTGAAATATCTGATTAATTTTGGGGGTTTTATTAATGTGGGTTTTGGAACAAATTAAATGTGACCAAGATCCCAGCAAGGATCTGAAATCTTTCTGCTAAAGAACTCTTTATACAAATTAACACCAATTTGCATCATTAAGCGCACGCTTCACTTGGGCTGCCCAACAGGATTGAACACTGAGACAGAAATTGCCTCTTGCAGTGCCTTTCTTATAAGGTGACAGCCACTCAGGCCCAGGTTGTGCTTTGGCGAGCACGTGCGTGTTCTTTTGCAGCCTTTCTGAGGAGGGGGTAGTTGCTTTACAGCAGTCTGAGTTTGCTGCGATCCTCCTCAAAAGGGCCATGTATCTTCAATTTCTTCAGATACTGACTAGCAGTTGGATATTCCGTGCCTCTCCTTATGTGCCCCGAGGGATTTACAGTGTTTTAAGGTGTGTGAGAAGGTTTGTTCAGGTAGGAGAGCTCATCATAAAAAGTTGTAACTTGTTTCTTGCAACAAAGGCAAGTTGTTGTTTTGGTTGAGTATGGTATTACACCACTGTGTGTGTCAGTGTCAATTTATGCCAGGCTTTAAATAGGATACTTTGTAATGAGTTTGTTTTCTGGTAGCCTGTAATCCTTTCAGGCTAGCTAACATTAATGAGCGGCAGCATTACTGTGGCTGGTTTTCGTTTGATCATGCACAGCCCTAGTCAGGAAATGGGTGAGGAGCATGAGTCATGATTACATTACCCTAATGTGACTGCCTACTTGAAGTTTTCTTTTTGCCGCCAATACGCTTTCCCTTGACACTACTTCTGAAAACAAAATGTCCATTTTGGAGCACTTTGAAATATTGACCTTTAAACAGAGGGATTTATGTTCTCTTGCAGTCCCAAGGCAAAGTTCTAAGTGGGAGCCCCTGCAGAGTGCAGAGAGGACACGAACGTTTGCAAAATGCTTTTCCAAAAAGCTGCAAAGGACAGGACTTGACTTGCAGTACATTAGGTCTGCTTGGGTTCATTGGATCCAGCATGTTTCTCTGACCCATTTAATTATTCTGTCATGTTGCCTGCACATGCAAGCTTGAGGTCCGGTCTTCTCTACACACAGATGCTGTCATCTCATTCACCGTTTGGGTAAGCTGTGTCTTAGAGATGTACTTATCTTTTGAAATATGGCTGCAGTGACGGGAAGATAAGTGCTGAGTGCTGGCTGAGGTAAACCCCTGAGTGTTGAGGAGGTAGCTTTAGTGGGATTTGAGACAGCAGCATTTCAGACAGTTTAATTAAATACATGGGGCTTACAGTTTAAAAGAAATATCAACGGCTAATCAGTAAACTAGCTTTAGCACTGAATTGTCACTGTGCCAATCTGAATATTCAGACAGTATACCTCTGTACAAGTGCTGAGTATATTGATTTCTTTCAAATTAAACTGATCAACTCTGCCTAGTTTTAAGACCAGTATGTGAAACACGACTGTTGGCACAGAGAGTGAATGCACTCTGATACTGCTTGATATATTTCAGAAAAAAAGAAGTCTGATCAATCTGGGACAAGCAACTCAAGTTAACAGAACCAAGCATCTGTGGCAGAGAGATCTCAGGAGGAAATGGGGACCCCTGCGCTGCTGTCCAGCATGATGTGTCCCTATCAGCTGGGGCATGTCACAGGTGCCACTGACATGCTGCGGAGCAAAGCCAGAATATGAGATGTGTTTCAGTTGTCACTTATTCCTCCAGATTCTTACTTCCCTCAAATGGTGCCTTCAAATAGTGAAGTTGTTTTGTTAGGAGTTACACTATAAACTCACAGTGAAGATGGAATTTCTATTGTTTTTCCTTTTGTTTCATATCAGGGTGATAAAACAGTTACTTTAGTTGTATTGGCAATCTACTTCAAATTGCATATAGATTAAAAAAAAAAATAGAAGCTGTATTTACTCCATGATTTCATCCCCATTCCTAGAAGTGGGCATAAGTTGGACCAAAAAAAGAAATTATGTGAAGATTTTTGTAACTCATTGAAGAATCTCCTTTTTTCCATCTACCCCAACCCCATGCTCTTTGATCTCATTTTGATGACCATTCAACTCTCTGAAGGAGGTAAACTGCAACAGAGCAGAGGATTCATCCTTTTTCTATGTAATAAAACAAATGAGTCCTGTGCAACCCTATATTTTTCTGTAGCTTTGTACCTCTACCTGACTGTTAGCCTTCGCATATTGAGGGCTCTTTGGCCTTCAAGTTTGTTTTAAAAATAGTTTATCAGCCACTTCAAGATGGTAAATACTTATTTCAATGGAAGCACTTTGAGAACTGAATAATGGGAGAACTGGTGATTATAATATGCCTATGTCACTTGTGTGTTTCAAGGGGATGATAAAGAATATTTGACTTGGAGATGAAGGGTATTTGAGAGTTGGAGGTGGGGAGTTCAGGGTAGGGGTTCTGGGGGTTTTTTGGTTGGTGGGTTTTTTTGGGTTTTATTTTTTATTGAGATCTTGCAATATGATTTTATTTTAGATTACCTTTTGCCAGGAGCTACTAGTTAAGGTAATGTTAAGCTAGAGATCCTTTTAAAAAAAAAAGTAATAGTATCATCTTAGATATGGTTCAAAAAACTTTCTCAACGTGACAGCAGCCTTGGGAACTGTAAGGCGGAAGCTACTGGACATACCAAGCCATTTTTACAACAGAAGTGAGTGAAATCTGGCTGTAATTCCGTGGACATTTTTTCTTGCAGAAGAGTTGATTAAGAATTGCCCATCCATTCTGCCAGAACTCCATGCTCTCAAAGGGTGGTGTCTCATGAGACAGCTTCATGAGCTTGTTGCAGCTCAAAGTAGCAGTCTTACTCCTAGCCTTGTGATTTTACACCCGTTTCCTATTTAGTTTTCACCCAGTTCAGTGTGCTGAACTGGCTTATAAGGGGTCAAGTGTGTGCATGCAGTAGGGGGGGAAAATGCCTTTCTGACTGCAGCAGTTATATTGAGCTTGAACTCCTTGAAGGATTGCCTTCAGTCACACTGCAGCTGTCAGTAAGCTTTTACTGTAAACTGAGTCAGTGGGGAGAACTGCTGCTGTGAGTGGTTTGCAGCGTGGCTTGTAGGTCTGCCTGGCCACAGAGGGTACAAGGAACTGCGGTGCAGAACTGGGAACCAGCAGCGAGGAGTGAGGAATCCAGGGTGGGAACTCCTTAAACCAGCCTTGAGAGCAGAGCTGGGTTGGGGAACTACACCCTCTGTGTCAAAAGAGAAAGCCATCTATGCTAACCTGCTCAGAACTAAAAAGTGTGTGGATTCATAATCCACTTAAACTGATATGAGTTCTGGCTGACATCAAAAGGGGCAGCACTGCCTGTCTCAATCCACATCTTCCTAAGTTCTTCCATATGACAATACCATCACTTACATGAACATGGCTTGAGCTGCGTCAGGCAGCTGTGCTGGCTAAAAACTGTTCCTTTCTTCTCTCTCAGCAGTTGAGATTTTTCAACCAGAGCAGCCACCTAACCTTTTAGGTGGCACATAAGCTCAGGTTATAGTTGGGGGTGTGGGTGTGCATTGGGGGTGTTCCAGATTTCACAATTGTTTTCCTTTGGCCCAAGAGAACTGATGGACATCTTTTTAAGCCTCTCCATCATGTGACTTATGAGTTTATGGTCCCCAGCTATTTGCTCCTCTAGTCTGCTGGCTTTGTAGGAGGAAAAGTGTGACTGCTTCACTGTACAGTCTGACGTAGCATAACCTCACCTTCAGCGGTTGCATTAGTTAAGGTGCTAGACTTTGTACTGACATGTACCTATGCCTAAATCTGCATGGTCTTGCACTCAGCCAGTTTTTGAAAGCCAATGATAAAACTGAACTATATGGTATTAAATCTGTATATATGAATGTACCAGCCAACAAAGCTAAGGAGAAGGTAATAAAGAGGGACCTTTTTTGGTCCATGGAGCTGAACAACACAATACAGTGAGTTCATTAAATTCCTATCTCTGGAGAAGAGAAAGGGTTTTATTATTCTGGAAAACATGCTAACTGTTAGAAGCTGAAAGAAAGCTGTGACTGAAACCTGATGGAAGGTGAAAAAAATGTTTGCTTGATTAAAAAAAAAAAAAAAGGAATTATTTAAGACATCCTAATAAGTGGTCAAAAGCACAACTGGAAAAGACGACTATAAGGCATTTGACTTAATACTGCATCACAGCCAGTTTTTTAGAATGTTAGTCCTCTGCAGTGGCAACAAAGCAAGTATTAAAAAGCATTTAGAATCTCAGAGTACATATCAGAAAGAAGTCAGTATTAGAGGGACATATTTCTATTGAAATAATGCAGAGGTCTTTTTATACAGCATTGAGCTGCATAGTATTTTTATGAGCTGCCTGTAAATAAGTGTAAAATTGTTGCAGTACAAAGTTGCAGGTGGTCGAGATTGGTGAGGAAGTATCTTCATGAGGAAGATGGAGAAATCTCAACTGATTTATTGATTGACAGCTTGAGCACGTTCAAGTATGATGTTTTCTCTTTCTGAAGTATGGCCTTGCTTTTTATCCTAAACAATATAAATCTAGCTTATTTTCTGGAGAACAATAGCTTGGAAAGCTTTCTTCCCCCAAGGAATAGAGTCTTACTGGATAAACAGTATAATATGAGCACTACCATTGGCTGTGCTGGCAAAGTTTGTTGATTAAATGAATAAATGTGTGTATTCATCCTAAAAAAATAGAATGGGGAAGTCCACTCAGACCTGAGAAATGGTAGTGATAACAACTTTCTGCTTTTGCCAATGTAGTTTATTCTGCTTGGAGAACTCATTTTTGTTACACCAGCGTAAGAACTCTTAAGTGGCTTGTAATATTATCCTAACTTGTAAATACAGGAAAATTCCTGTTGTAAGATGGTGAGGATAAAAGCAGAAATATGATCTTGTTTATAAACAAGGCAGCAATGATGAGAAGAAAGAAGTGATTTTTATCTGTGTATAAGCTGTTAGGGAGAATGATACTGAAATGTTGTCGCTAATTCTGATGTTCTCTCAAAAGGATGTTGGAAAATTGGAAAGGGTTCAAAGGAGGGAGAGAGGGAGGGAGGGAAAAGTATTTGAAGGCTTAAAATTACTTCCCAGCATCACCACATGAGGAATTCCCCCTGTTCACTTCTATCAAAAATGATGACTGAGAAACAACTCGATTAGTATTCAAGTACCTTAACAGGCATGAAGGTTACTGGTTGATAAAAGGCCTTTGTAATCTCACAGACTGATACAGAATAAAATAATAACTGCAGACTGGGGCCAGTTGCTCAAATTAGACAGCAGCCCCAAATTAGATAACTTCAGCAGCTCCCTCCTGCTGTGTTGGTACAGCTGTCTGAAGGATATAATGAACCATGAAAAAGATTTTTGTTTTTCTTTTTCAAACCAGGTTGGCTTTGTTTCATTTCTTTTTCTTGTAAGGTAAAATGAAAACTCTTAAATAGGTGGAATACCTCCTTCATTTCAATATAATGCACAAGTACTTTAATGGTTTAGAGCTGAAAGTGTTCCCTGATTAATATAATTTACTCTGGCTTTGTCCATTTGAAAGGGTATTATGCAGGGAAAGGTAGCAATATTTAAAGGAGTCAACAATTAAAAATAATTTCAGGAACTTGTTTTTTCTTCATTCATGAACCTAGGTTTTAGCGGGGAAGAGGAGGGTGCTGGAGAAAGGGAAGATACCTGGAGAGAAAGTCACTGGATGCAGCCTGCCCCTGTCTGTGCATTACACTTAATGACAATTAATACTTCAGGTGGACTGCTCAGAGCTAGTGTACTATTTATCTCTGATTTACGTGGGAAAAAGTGTTTGTAGCAAGGGTGATGAAAATGTATCCTTATATGATTTTTCTTACATTTCCCGTTCACTTTCCCTTCTAAAGATGACTGATAATGAATTAATTACTTTGCTTTATTATTATTATTATTTCTCCCCAGCTAGTGTATAGCTGAAGTTTTCCAAGCCTTTCTTGTCATTCGTTAATACACTTGTATTATGGAGCATATTCACATTTTCTTAGTTATCCTGAGCAGACAATTGTTTCAACAATTCAAGCTGCTTCAAATAGCAGTATCTTGGAGTATTTAGCTGCTGTTAATCTGGAAAGATATATCAGGTGGAACTCTGCAGGGCTATCTTCCATCTCTCTTATTTCACAATATTTTCATGAATGATTTCACTGTATGCTTATTACATCAACAGATGATGCTAAAACTGTATGCTGTAGAGGCCCAGATTAAAATTCCAAGTGATCCTGACCATTTGAAGTGTTTGAAATTAATAGAATGCAATACAGTGAGTATGGAGGCTTTGTTACAGGGGCATAGCCAAGAACAAGATGTAGAATAACTGGCTAGACAACAGTTCTTCACTAAAGGAGCTAGGTTTTCAATGGACCACAAACTAAATATAAGCCAACGACATTGTGATGTTGAAAGAAAAATGCAGACACTCTATTAAGAGAGAAATTGAAACCTCTGCTTGAATATTGTGTTTGCTTTTGGTTGTATTTGAAGAAAGATTTGAGCTGAGGGGAGGAAGACCAGAAAAGGAGGTTGAGGGGAAGCAAACTGAGTTCCAGAAAACATGACCTGTGTTGAAAGACTGAAATCTTTGTGGTGTTTAATCTGAAGAAGAAAAGGCTGAAAGGAGATGCATAAAATAATGAACTGCATTCATCAGGGCACAGATTGGAGGGACAAATTGGACAGGGGAGACTTTAGGTGAATCTTGTCTGATGACTAGCCCCTGTGAAGTAAATTAATGTGTGCAGTCTGCAGCTGTAGGGAATTTTAAGAGGAGGGTGGACAAACATCTTCCAGGACTAGCAGAAAGTACCTGAGTCTGCAGGATGACGGAGAAATGAATGAACTGCATCATAGGGTACCCTCTTGACCTGTGTTTCTGGGGACTAGGGATTTTATTTTTTTTTCCTTCACTTTCTGAAAACTGTATATGATAGTGGGATAAAATAGGTTAGATTTGATCTAGGAAAGTAGGTTGAGTGCAGCCTGAGAAAATGAGTTGAAGTGTGATTAACCTGATTTTTTTTTTAAAAGTAATTAAATCTGCAGCTTTAATCAGAAAGGCAAATTCTTTGATGGAGGGAGAAACAAAGGGGTGATGACTTCTAATCTGATCAGGGGAGTTGACTTTAATACAGATGAATTCAAAGGCTGGGCCTCTTATAAACAAGGTACATTTAGATGAACAGTCTGGAGGGAGAAGTGTTACCACCTGGTTAGGTTAAAGTTACTCAGAAGGTGGTGGCTCTATAAGCACAGGCTCGCTGTGGCCTGTCTACAAGCAGCCTTTCATCTTCAGAGGCTGCCAGTTGATAAGGACACTTAAGTCCACAGGAACATGAGAGGCAAGCTCTATGGTGCATCATCTGTTGCTTTTTTCCTACCTGAACACTTGGTTATACTGGGAGTTTGTTTCACCAGCATTCAGGAATTGTGACCGCGTAAGTTCAAGGCTTTTTTAGAAAAACAATAAAAACATGGTTTGCACTGATGTTGTGTCAGGCATAGTGAAAGTAACAGCACTGACAAGGATGTTCTCAACACTATGCTGCTTGAAGGTTACTGGTACCTAAAACGAACCCCTAAAGCCTAATTCTTCTGTGCTTGCAGGTATTTCATTGCATAGAAAAGTTGCAGCAGCTTGTTGCATAGTTTGTGTCTGCCTCTTGCTGTGTTACTGTATTCTCATTTGGATATTTGTATAATGTACATACTTTTTTTTCTTACTGACTAGCACCACAAGATAATTCAATGTTATTTTAAACAATGCTTTGGAAATGAGTTCCTCTGAAGTTCACATGCTTCTACCCATGATGCCTAAGACAAAGCCCAAGGGCTTCTCAGAGCACAGATTTTCTAGTGGTCCTGCTCTGTGGAAACAGGATTTTCTTTCTATCATTTCTGCTTAAGGTTCTAAGCCTCTTGGGATTTGTGCAAAAATAAAATTTTGCACCTTGACCCTCATTTGACTCTGGCTTTGTAAGCTTGGCTGTTGA
This sequence comes from Falco cherrug, assembly GCF_023634085.1. Classification (NCBI taxonomy): domain Eukaryota; kingdom Metazoa; phylum Chordata; class Aves; order Falconiformes; family Falconidae; genus Falco; species Falco cherrug. The sequence continues at coordinate 13,319,151 of NC_073709.1, forward strand.
GATATTTGCTGATAGTTTGTCCTTTTAAAATGGACTGTGGAATAAACTAAGGCATCCATGGAAAACTTTAAGCTGTTTGGAAGGCGATGACTGCTGAGTGGACAGAAGGTTTGTAAGGCAGATTGAGAAGTGCCTCTGAAAATATTAGTCTTTGTTACCAAGCAAAACACTTATGTGAGAGTGTGAAGTGATAGGAATGAAAACGAGCAAGTGTTACAGCCAAACTAAAACTTTAATTTTCACTGGGTTGAAACTTCTCTGACTTGGCACATGCTTGGATCTTGTCAGGAGAGGGTTATGTCTTCAACTGGAATAAAATTAATTTCATGTTGTTTTTCTCTTAAGTTAAGGTTTTCTACTGTAGGCTGGCAGTCTACCATGGACTTTTGGTTATGCATTTGGTTTTCTGGTAATTTCTCATTCAGCTTTCCAGTTTGACTATACATTCCCTTGGTTACTGAGCTGAAATTAGTCAAAACAGAGACTTAGTAGCAAGATCAGAAAAAGGTCTCATTTTCAGACAAAGTGAACTTTACTTTGTGGCCTAGTATCAAGATTGTAGTGTGTTTTGTCCCTTCCCTTAGCCCACGTGTACTGGTGCTTCCATTAAATCTTGCTGAATGGAGGCAGTGTGTAAGGTTCCTGTGAAAATTTTGTGGACTAGTTTTTTCGTTTTGCAGGAGTTGAGCTCTAGGCTTAGTCTCATTAAGCCTTTCTTCATTTGCCAAAGTTGGACTTTTTTCTACTAAAAGCTTTTTTTTTTTTTTTTTTTAAACCATATGTTATATTGATATAGGTTCTTCCTTATTTAATTGTAAATGAAATATGAGTAACAACAGTATTTTAGGCTAAGTGAATATTTCCAGAGTTATGATATATTTCAGCTGTTCAGAGTAGCTTGGAATCTGTACTCCTTTGGACAGTAGTTGACAAAGAGGATAGATATGCAGAAACAAAGTACAGTTGCTCTGAAGCCTATTATGCTGTATGTGGAAATCTTGCTCATATATGAGGGAACCTTTATCTTTTATTTACAAGATGTAATTTGTAGATGTTCACTAAGGTGGCTAGTGAAATCTGCAACAAGGTAGCCTTTGTTTCCAGCAGAGAAAATGGTGCCTGTAGTAAGCATGTAATTGTGAAAGTTCTCTTCTAGTGTAAAGCCTCTTGCACTGGCCAAATGGAAGGCAAGGCTTTCACAGTTGCTGGGACTACTGTATGCAGAGGGATTATTTTTTGACACTGGAGTTTCTTGCAGCATCCTTTAAGGTAGGGTGGTTTTACACTGCCCCTTACTGGGGTGCTCTCATAGTGCAAGAACAAAAGGAGATTTGGATGCCCAAAAAGTTGCTGTGTTTTGGGTGTTTGCATATTCCCCACCCCGAGCTATGAGCTAAATAAACCACAGCGGTCGTCTTGTGTGTCAAAATGGATTATTTATATTTAAAGTTATGTTATGCTTGATTTTAATATTTCTTGATGTTCAGATGTTTCATTATGTCCTTCAGGTTTTTTTGAAACTCTGTGGAGTTTAGTGATAATGGGTGCTGATACACATCGAAACTGGTGGAAGCCACAAAAGCTTTGAATGAACTAGGATTTGTCTTTCATTCTAAACTACTGACCAGCAGGCATGACTCTGAACCACACTGACACTACATTGCCATTCATTCCAGATTAAAAGATCTGAAAGAATGAAGAATTAGAATTAGAAGGAATTTGACTTGTTATTCATGGGAAGTGAGATAGAGCTGGGTTCACTACATAAGCATAAAACAACTTTGCCATTTGGCTGTGTTTGCCAAGATTAGTCTTCTCTTTAGAGTCGAGGACATTTTGTTTAACTAAATGGGTTACTTGGGTAGATTGATAATCAGGGGGAGAAACAATGCAATGATTTTTTCAGCTTAAAACTGAAAGGTAACCCAGTTGATTAACCAGTTCTGTTGCCATTGTGTGTGGCACAAGTACAGATCTTATTTAGGACTGACTTTTGTATCTTACAGTACTGACATTGAGTTAAGATGGTGGAGTTTTGGTACATAATGTGAATCTCCTAATATTCTGTAGATCCTAATAAAATACCATTTTATTGTCTAGAAGGAAGATTTGAAGTGCTTTTGACTGGTTGATGCAATCAATTGTATTTTCGAAATTGAGTTTAGAAGTATAAAATGTCCTCATAACTCATTGAACAGCAAGTTTATTTTGTATGACAGCTTTCATCTGTCTATATCTGTTGTACTTTTGGGGGGAGGGCTTTTCAGTGATATCTGAAGTGTGGTAGATATCTGGTGGGAACCAAAAGAACAAAATACTAACCTGGCTAGATTCCCAGCTCCCCTTGTGATGCACAGTTAAGTAGTCAGCGGTAGGAGCTAATTACTAAGGTTAAAGGATTTGTGAAAATGCTTAAATACTTCTTGACAATCTGGCTGTATAGCCGTACAGTACGAAGCTTTTGAACTGGTGATTTTTACTGGGCTTAATTTGATGAAAGGAAATATCTGCTGGGGCATGGATAAAAGGCAGCAAAAGTAGCTGTTGTTACAGACAGCTTCCCTTCACTTATTGTGTGGAACAGTTTTTCCGTGCAGAAACTACAACCTCCTTTACAGAATATGAATGGTGATGGACAGAGTGTGAGGGACTTGTGTCTGAGTATTCTGGTGAGGAGGAGTGACCTGTAATGCTCTGGCGCTCTATGGACTTAATAGGGGAAAGCACAAAAACACCCAGGAGAAAAAGGCATTTATCCTGGGATTGCTGATAAGTCAGGAACTGGTACTGTAAGGAAGAAATACACCATTAAAGCATTAATGAAGAGTGGTTTGGGTGTGTGTGTAGTGTCCATAACTTTTTGACCCAATAGCCTGTTAACCCTTGTGGACTGCTTTATCAGGCTTTTCAGAAACCACGTTCTAATAGGACAACTTGGTTTGCAAACACTGTTTTGTTTGGTTGCACGGAGCAACTCTTAAGTCATCGTGGCCTCATGGCCTACATAATTCATGAACTAGTCTATAACTAATTGTTATGAAGAATTCCTGTAGTCTAAAGACTGTAGTCACAAGAATCAGTTTCTTTTAAAGACGCCTGCATTTGGCTATTATTAACTAATTGTAAAGACCTGGGCTAGCACTTTTCCAAGTACCTAAACTATCCTATTAAATAGGCAAAATTATCAGAAATGTCGTGGATGACATTTGAGAGTTTCAGGACTGAATGGGGGTATCTGAAGTTCTCTAATCCAAGATGGCCCACTCCATTTCCAAAAACATTTCCAAAAAGGCTCTGTCAGTCTTCCTCAGTCTACCAAAAGCTCAATGTTGTTGATTTGTTATAAATGCGTTTCTGCATGTGCTCTCAAAGGCCAGCATTTTGAATGCCAGAAAAAGGAGAAGAAAGGTTGAGATGGTGATACTTATCAAATGAATTGTGCTCAGCCATTGTATCTAAGGAACTCTGACTTCAAAAAAAGCTATGAAGTCAGAGAAAGGTTAGCTAGCCCTTGTTAATCTAAACTCTTTTATCCTGACTAATGAAGGGAAACAATATCATAAAGCTAATCTGCAGGCTGGAACTGTCAGTACCATTGCTAATAATTTTTTTTGTTTGTAAAACAAAATTGAATTAACCATGACAAAAAAAAAAAAATCAATGATAACCTGATTTTGTATCCCATGCAGGTTTCCTGAAGTTCTGGAAGTAGCAGGGCATTTTGGTTGCTAACTGACCTGAAACTTGCTCTATCTTGAAAAGATCTGCAGTGGGTGACGTTCACTTTCACATACCCCACAGTTCTTTGCATCAGAAGAAAGAGACCTTGTGTGCAAGAGTGGTTCAAGATGATGATGTAATGCTGATAACACTGAAGGACTCCTGAGAATAACTGACTTTGTAAGAGGCTTCTCCCTCCCCTTCCCTTTTTTTTGTTTTGTTTTGTTTTTTTAGTAACTTCTCTCAGAAACTACAAGCAAGATGCCAGCCAAAACACCCATCTACTTGAAAGCTGCTAACAATAAGAAAGGGAAGAAATTCAAACTGAGGGATATCTTATCTCCCGATATGATCAGTCCACCACTTGGAGATTTTCGTCACACCATACACATTGGAAAAGAGGGACAACATGATGTTTTTGGAGACATCTCCTTTTTGCAGGGCAACTATGAGTTATTGCCTGGAAATGAAGGAGAAACCAGAATTAGCCAGTCTGGTGGTCACAATGAATTCTTAAGGGCAAACAGCACTTCTGAATCCATGTTTACAGAAACTCCATCACCAGTGCTCAAAAATGCTATTTCCCTTCCTGCCATTGGGGGTTCTCAAGCCCTTACATTGCCCTTATTGTCACCAGTGACATTTAATTCAAAGCAAGAATCCATCAGGTCATCAAGAAATCCTAGGCTTAGCTGTGAGCCAGTAATAGAAGAAAAATTGCAGGAGAAAAGTAAACAGATGGAGGATGGAGAAACATATAAAGATGACATATGGGAGCAAAATGGTTCCTCTTCGCATTTTATTAATGGTAGAGACAGTCACTCATCCAGCTTTTCTGAACGATGCACTGATTGGCAAACAGTTGATTTATTTGATGACAGTCAACTTTCATGTGAACTAACCAAGACAAAGACTAAGTCAGAAGAATCCCTTTCAGATCTTGCAGGCTCTCTTCTCTCATTACAACTTGACTTGGGACCCTCACTTTTGGATGAGGTCCTCAATGTAATGGACAAGAATAAATCTTAGAACTGGTACTCCCTTGCTTCTTTGTAAGTGATTCACTTAAACAAAAACAAATTAAAAAACACAGTTCAAAAGCAGACACTTAAAAATCAGCTGTATTTGCAGTTGTTTTGACGGGTTTTCTAAAAATATTCTTAAAATACTATTTTTTTACCTATTGTTTTTCATGATTTTTATTACACTAAATTCTCATAGCAGGAAGGTAAATTTTAATAACAGTTTTCAGCATTTTAATAACAGTTTTCAGCAAATATAAAATGTTCTTAAGTACCAGTATTAATGATCAGAAACTTAACAGAGTTAGAGGATGATACTGATTGTGACATTTGGTTAGTTCACTTCTATGGGCTTCTGAATTTATGAGAATCTCTTAAGTGTCAGAAAGGAGACTGATATTAATTATTCACTTTTATAAATTATTACAACATCACTTTACATGTAGGCCTCTTTCTAGAACCTTGTGTTTGAGGGTTTGATAGTGTTTTTCTTCATTTTCCGTAGTACCATTTCTGTTATACCTTCACCGTAACTACTTTCTTGGTCTTAGCCTACCACTCTGTATTCATATGTGAACAGTTTGAAGCCTTTTTCAGCTTGAACACCTGGTCCAGAGTCTCAGCTGCTTTGAATGAGTATGCACAAATTTACACAAGTTGAGACTTGGGCCTGACATTGTATGTGAAATGATATGTTGTAAACAGGTGACACATGCAAGATATTATAGTTAAATTATTTTAAAGTTGAAATATATTTTCTGTGTGCATATTGGCTTTTTATTGCAGAGCCTACACATACAGTATCTCATCAAAATAGTTGCTTGGCATTATTGGTGCTCTTCTGAAAATTGTATATTTGTGTGTTTGAAAAGAATTATGTATTGATACGCCTTGCTGGTTTTTTTCTTCATTTATTGCCACAACATGCTTAAACTTGCAACTGATTATTTTAATTTTTGAAGAAGGCACTGGTTATTCACAATGCTTGTGATGTGTGCTGCAACAGGCAATGTTTTGGGAAATGTCAATCCTTTAATACAGTACCTACATGGATTGCATAGATATCTTGTGCAATACAATAAAAAAACCCCAAACTTTAAATTGCTATGTCTTTGTGATTCAGTACATAGCTTCACCAAAACACAGAGGTTTGTTTTATGCTGTAATGAAACAGACTGCAGTAGAATTGCAGAAATATGGGACCAAGGGGCAGATAAATTCTACTATCTTAATTCAGTTGACTTCTCCAATTAGGTTTACTTCCTGAGGTTTTAAGGGCAAACTCCAAGAAGGTAGGACCCTCTGGGATAAATGCTGATTTTAAGTAACTGGGGACGAGAGGGTAATACTTTGGTGCTAGTGAAATTAATGGCAAAGTTCCAGCAGCTTTCACTGAAGTCTTTAGGTAAAATCCTGACACAGTTTGTAGACTGTTCTTCATTAGATAACCTCATTTTTCTTCCTATCAAAACATGTAAGTCATGGATGATTTAATATATATTTATCCTTAAAATTTTTAGGGAGTCAGTGCCAACTAATTCCCTTCTGTCAATGTGTTTTAGAAAGACAGCCATCACTCCTGTTTCTGCTTAAGCTTATATTGTTGTGCATTAATGAGAGAAGCAGCTAGAGTCTCCCATATTATTCCTGTAAATGAGGAACTGAGATGTAGAATGGCCAAGAACTGTGGTAATTTTTAAGATAATGCTTAATTGCCTTGGATTTCATATTCTCTGTGTATAAGCCTAGGTCAAATTTCCAGTGCATTCATTATCCAAGAAGAATGGTGGTTCTGTGGCTATAGTGCTTTTGGTCTTTTAGAAAGCAGGTTTTCAAGGCTTGGCTTGGCCACATGTTTCTTATGGGATCTGGGGATTTAGAACCTGATGAGAATTTAGGCCAAAACTTTCACTGGAAAGTTTGGGTGAGATGGGGAAGTAGACATTTTCTGTGTAGACCCTTCGAATACTACAATTAGAACATTAAAAGTATTTGCTGAATGGAAAGTCATTATCTTGCAGGACTCTTCAAGTAAGCATTCTCTAGAAAGCAGAAACAGACTCTTAGAGCAGCTATTGCAGTCATGTTATTTTTGCTTTGTTGTGTTTTGTACTTGATTTCCTGGCTTAGTCTGCTGAAAAATGTCTCACTACTGCAGGATTTTTTAGTCTGTATTATCCTTCCTTATGTGATTGCTTTTCTAAATTTGTAAATCCTTAGGTCTTGTGATGAGGGTGGGTGGTCTGAACTAAAATAATAACCATTGCTCCAGGCAAAAACAACTACTGTTTTGTGGAAGAGAAACTTTTCTCAAGTCAAGAACAGGACTTTTACACTGGGAAAGTATTTTTCATATTTCTTTAAAGTCTTCTTGTTACTTCCCTCAAAGCTGGATCCTTCAAATGTTCAGATCTGCTCAGTCTTACATGTGAAGACCTAGGAGATGCAAAGTTGAAATGTGCTCAGCTTCTGTTCTGACATGGTCTTCTGTAAAATACTGCTTTGTGTAAGCTGATCTGGCATCTCAGCTGTTACAATACAGCTTGTCAGATCAAAACCTTGAATTTCTGGTTTGTGAGAAATTCTGCTTTCCTGAAACCTTCATGAAATCCTTAACAAATTAGAATTTCCAAGGAGCATATATTTACACAGCAGTTTCCTGAAAACCAAGATACTGCTGCAAGTTGGCTTTCTGGCTGGAACAGAGGACTGGAAGGAGTTGCCTTGGATATCACATCGTTTTTCTCTGGCCATGGGGAAAAGTATGCTAACTGTACAACTGCCCAGAAAGTTCCACAGATGCTTCACAAGTCTTCCAGTATGCCAGAAAACTCTTCCTCATATCTTCTACTACCTGAAGTATAGTGAAGACCTAAAGATGTAATCTAAATGTGCCAAAGTTAGAAAGCATGTGTCTAGTTTCTGCATGAGTATTTGCTAAATTCCTCATCTGTACAGTCCTGCAAGCTGGGGTATGCACAATACAAAAATATACCAGAAAGTCTAACAATCATCCAATTCAAGAACCCTTGAACCCCTGTCCCAGTACCCCTGCCAGCCTGACTGAAGTGGGAGGTAAAAAGCAGGTCAAATGCTGGAAACTGCACAACCCCATTTTGATCTCTGTCTTTTTCTAACAAGGACCAAATCCAATGCCTTAGAGGAAACAGAAAAGCAAAACAAACCTCCCAGCTAGATCACCACTGACGGATGGAAAACAGAGCTGGGTTTGGCACAAACACAGTTTGTCTTGAAAGTCCCTTGTATAGGTACATAAAGTAATTAATGACTTCCACGGTAACCTTATTTTCCTCTCCACATTGACAAAGCTTTATTATGTTAATAAAAATTGCTCATCAGTGACATTTACTGGAATTCACACTCTTGAAACTTTAATGTACTGAAGGTATGCATTTAATTTCACTGGTTTACCCATATCACCACAAAGTAAGTAAACGTGACAGAAAAGGGCAGAAAATAATAAAAAAAATTTAAATCTGAAGAGAGTCAGAAGCAATACCTTCTTTAAGGATGATTTTACTTTACAGTCCTTTTTCCTTTTTGCATTTACTGGTGTTAGCAAGGAAGCTAGCCATCAGGGTTAGAGCTGAAGGGCATTCTTCAATTTGTGTAGGAAATTCTCAACAAGCAACAAGAATAGGCTGAGACCAAGTTTCAGAGAAACATAGAAGGAATATCAGATCAAATTTTTTTTTCATTCCTGCTAGAATTAGTGAGAGAAGGGACAGTTTGGGTGGCTGCCTTTTTGACAATGTCAGACCAGAATTGGAAGCAGCTGTTTGATATGTCAAATATTAATAACCCAGATACATGCCTAGCAGGAAAGGTGTTGGACCTAGCACAGTGAGACCAAACAAAATTCAGATGATGCAAGAAACTAAGAAAGAGACACACAAGACTTTATTCCAAGGAAAGAAATTAATGCTTGTAAACAAATGAATTAAATTAGCAGTGACCTAACTGCAAATGTTTGCATCCATTTACTTTTTGTATGAACACAAAGTATGTTAGTACATCTGTTTCCTATAAACACTTCCATTTTATGTGTTTTTTTAAGGGGTTTCCAAATGAAAGGCTGGATCCATCACTAACTGCTGCTTTCTAGTTAGCATTTTCTAAGTATGAGAAAATCAAGGAAGCACCTAATACATTCTGTTTGCTTTTGAATATTGCAAGCTATTTTCTCCCTATAACAATTATAAGAGAACTGATTTTCTCCTGGTATAAATTAACATCATTCCAATAAAATCACAGATTCTGATTTATACCAGAGTATTGCCAGAAAGAAATACGTTTCCCAGAATATTTACACCAGAGAGAACATTTCTTTTCACAGGTACATTGCAGTATGACCCTACACATTCTTCAAGTTATTTCTTTTCCTCATTGTCTAAAACAAATCTTTCTTAGGTTATGCTCAAAGAAACTAGGACTTTAGCTTTTTGGTTGGGTGACTTTTAGCTTGTGCTATGTTTCGTTTGCTTCTTGAGATATTCATATATTTAGGAACCTTTCTTCTGTTAGAACCTCCTGTTTGGGTGCATGTGAACCATGGCAGAGGTGGAGACCAGCACTCGTATGGCATCATTAGGGCAGGGACTGAAGGCTCTGTGCTGAGCTGAAATGGGGCTCTTGAGCCCATGGACAGGGGTGGGATCCCACCTAAGAACCCTGACACCTCTGGCAGATTTTTGTGGGTAATACTTTTGACCTGAGAGATGAACCCTAATTGTATCTTCAGTAAGTCATAAATAGTCACAGAAGCCATCTAACAAACTATGAGATTTTGGTTCAGTACAAATGAAGGAGCCTTGGGCTGCTCCCTGTTTGCTACATAGGCTGGAACCATCCCACAAGGAAAAGTCAAAGCCATTGCTCATTTAGCAAATTGCTAATGCCGTTCCAGGGCACCTAACTGTCTTATTAAAAAAATGCTGCAGTTTTAGAAGACAAAGTGCTGATCAATAAAACTACTTCTCAAGAAGGAAGTTGCTCCCATGTATTGCAGAGGTAGCTATATATTTTGGTAAAATTCACACCAAGTTAGATAACATATGTCTGCAGTTAGCCAAGTGGATTTTTTGCCAATCCTTTCTTGACTCCTTTCAGCTATAAGTGCTTTGAGGTCATAGTCCCCAGATATTCCGTAGAGATGGTCACATCACACTATAAGATACTGTCTCATGCACTTACGAAAGATCAGTGGACCCTGGCCTTTCCCTGCTTCTTGCCAGACTCCATATATACTGTCAGCTCTGTTGCGCCTAATGAAAGCAAGTCAGACCCAGACCCAACCCAAAGCCAGAACTAGCCATAGTGGAAACTACTCACCATAATTTGGTCCCTAGGAGCTATCTGCTGCAGTCTCAACTGGAGTCAGACCAGCTGGGACTTCTGGGAGGAGACATCCAGGAATGGGCCCATCACTGGAAAGGAGAAGAATAAATCCATCTATTGTGCCAAACACATGAGGCACATATGCCTGAGGACATAGACCTAAGAAGGACCGTGGCTAGCCCTTCAAGATTCACCCTCAGGAAAGCCATAGGGAATAATAGCTGTCCTCAGTGTGTGAGTGTATTAGCTCTACCATCAATTGTGTACTTGGTCGGGAAGCAGATTCAGGCTTTGAATACAAGGGACAGATGAGTGAGCATCAGGGAGGAGCCTTTGTTCAAGACAAATCCAGTCTTCCAAGGCAGGGGACCAAGGTCAAAGCAATGGGTGATCAGACAGACAATAGGTCACTGGGAAGCAAGAGTGGAGGCGAAGCAAAAGAGAAGTCCGGGAACAAGTCTAGTTGGAAGGCACAAGACCAAGAACCTCACATGAACAGCACTGCTACAGATTAGGAGTCCTGCCTTACAAACTGGTTTGTCAACTGTGAAGGGTTTGGTTTTCTTCCTCTGGGTATGCTTACAGCTCCCAGGGGCTTTGCCAAAGGGAAGTCTGGCTCTCCGGCTCTGTGGACTGCACCTTTTGCCATATACTGGCTAGTTGTGCTTGTCACAGTTTGGCCAACACCAGGTTTCCACCTGGCGCACGGAAGTTCCCCACATCCAACAACTTTATGCTGCCAGGACATTGTCCCCACATCCTCCCCCTCCCAGGCTTATGTTGCCTGAATCCCATGGGAGAATTGTAAAAGCGAATGAGACACAGTCATCAAAGTGCAGTAAAGTTAGGTTCAACCAGGCTCAATCTCTCCACCTGGCCCAACAAATGATAAATAACTATGTGTCAAATTTCAGAAAATGACTTGGTGGTTATAAATCTGAACTACAGCCCCAATAGTAGAGTAACTTTGTGAGAAGTATTTCCCAGGATAGCAGACATCTCCACTGACCTTTCATAGTGTCTATAAACACAGCTTCACCAGGGAATATTTAGCTTGGCTTCCACCCTCATCTTGTGGGAACAGGTAATTTTCTAGGTCTGAAGTGACACTGATCACAAGAACATAAGATGAGCTGTACTGGATCACATCAAACTCCATCTAGCCAATATCCTGTTACCAGAGAGTGAGTGCTCAGGGAGCAATACTGGGCATAGAAGGCTGTTGGGTTGATGAGGCATAATTTCCCCTTTGTATATGCAAACTGACTACTCCTAATCACCTTCTTATCCTTCTTTTGTTTCAAAATGTTTTAAAGGATTATTTGCTCAATCACCTTCCCAGGGATTGTGGTGGGGCTGACAAGATCCTCCTTCCCCTTCTGAAAGACAGAAGTAACTTTTACTTTCTTCTAGTCCACAGGAAACTCTCCTGATCACCATGATCTTCCAAAGATTATCAAGAATGCCCTTGCAATAACATTTGCACTTGTGGTTGCATGCCATCAGACCCAATGGACTTCTATCCAAACAAAATGTCCATTTTGTTTAAATATTTCCTAACATGATCCTCCTCCACCCAGGCTAAGTCTTCCTTGCTCTAGACTCTCCCACTGGTCTTGGGAACCTGCGATGCTTGAAGACCAGTCTCACCAGTAAAGACTGTGGTGAAGGAGGCATCAAATACCTTAGCTCTTTCCACAACCTTTGTTACCAGGTTCCCTGCCCCTTTCAGCAGTGAGCACATATTTTCCCTACTGTGCTACTTATTGCTGCTGATGTACTTACACAAGCCTGTCTTGTTGCCCTTCACCATCTCTCACCATCACCTCATATTCAGCTCAGCGGGATTTGGCTTTCCTAACCTTGCCTCTGTATGCTTTAACAGTGTTTCTATATTCCTCTTGGGTCACTGGACGGAGTTTCCACCTCTTGCATACTTCCTATTTATACCTGACTTTAGTCAGGAGCTTCTTGTTTGTTCATGCAGGTCTCCTGCCACATTTACTTGATTTCCTTCTCATTGGGATGAGTCTTTCTTGAGTTTGGGGGAGGTGATCCTTGAAAATAAACCATCTTTCCTGGATCTCTCTTTTCTCCAAAGCTCTATATCATGGGATTCTTCCAAGCAGATCCCTGATAGGTTAGAGTCTACTCTCCTGAAGTCTGGGGTTGTGATCTTGCTTTTGCCTGGCTCCCTCCTCCCAAGATCCAGAATTCCACCATCTCATGTTCATTGCACTACAACAGAGGCTGCCCCCAGTTTTCAAATCTCCAACTGGTTGTGATCCATGTGGACTAAGAATGCATTGTATGTTATAGCATAGGCTAAGCCCTAGGTTACTCATTAGCTGCCAACAGATATCGTGCATTCTTAAAAAGAAAAATGTACACCAAGAATAATATTTAAGAAACCCATGCTCACTGCCACTGGAAGAAAAAAACACCTTAATTGAAAACATTTACTCCAGGCTCCTTAGGTACCTGCCTAAAGGCATTATCAGAATCAAAAGATTTTAAATGCTTGGAGTCCGAAACAGCTGTCATTGCCCTCTATTTTATAATGTAATAACTGGATGGCTCGTTTGTTTTCTAATATTTATTCTTTTTACAGGAAACAGTTTCAGCCATTACTTTCTGTTTCTGAATGATACTGCAGGGTGTTAGCCCTGTCTCTCAGGGTTTCCACCTATTCCTTTTTGACAAAGCACTCTGCTGCAATACAGAAAAATTTCTAGGGACGTATTCTGTTGCCCCCCCCCCCCCTTTAATTTCTGGTAAATTTTATCTAGTGGGTTGGAAAAATTGTGAGAATAGACTTAATCATAATATTTCTATTTCCTCTCCTGGCAGATGTGCATAACTGTAGTTCATGGTTCATGGATTTATGTTTAATCAAGTATTTTCTAAGTTCAGAAAAGCTTTACATCACTTGTTATTTTATCCAAACTGCTCTCACTAGAAAAATGCAGATGGAGACAGCAACTTAACAAGCTGACTGTAAATGTTGACCTTCTGCATCCACAGGGTTGCAAGAGTTTTCACTGCATTTGGTTTATGAAATCACTTTTGAATGTAAGCCACAAATGTACTAAATGTTAACCAGGATTCTACAGTGAGCCCTATATCCTGTGGCAGTGTTGAGGAAATCCCAACCACACTGAGGAATACCATTTCTCACACTGGAAGTAATATACTTTCCTACACTGATAGCTGTGGTTATACCGGTAGAGTGAAGGGAGTTTTCCCTAGCATTGCAGGGCAGACAACCAAGCTAATATGAAGAACAAAGAGAAAGGGAAAGATATGTCTGACTACAGCATTAACCTGAACATCTAGGCTCTCTTGGCTGTAGCACAGACTTGAACTGTGGCCATGAACTTGGGCAAATCATTTAATCTCTCCATAGCTGAGACCAACGTCTCTAGAATAAGACAGACAGCATTGTGCTTCTATCAACTTTTGCCTGTTCTGTCAAATTAGATGAAAAAATATTTAGGTAAATCATTTGGAGGGCAGTGCTTAGCCTAAGAGCATCAGGTGGGTTATCTACGGAATACAGTTATATGGAACTGCAGGGCTTCACTAGATTATACACAACAAGGTTTTGTAAATATGTATATTCAACAGACTGTGTAAGGTTTCAATGACAGATGCTTAAAATTATATATTCTATAAACTCCCATTAAAAACCATATAATCTGAAGAAAAACCCTAGGCTTTGCTCTCAGTTTGAACTATAATCAATCATAAGGCAAGCACTGGAACAGTGCCTAAGGGAAGTGGTTGAGTCACCTTCCCTGGAGGTATTTAAAAGACATGTAGACATGGTGCTTAGGGACATGGTTTAGTGGTGGACTTGGCAGTGTTAGGTTTGTGGTTGGAGCTGATGATCTTAAAGGTCTTTTCCAACCTAAATGATTCGTGATTCCATGATTACATGATTTGGAAAAGAGGGCAAGATGGGATAGTGATGGCTTCAGGAAATCTAATATTCAGGGATTACAATTAAGGCATTTAATTCATTAGTTTGACTATTATTGTTTGTCTTTTTGGAACTGTGCTGGGGAGCAAGGACTGTCTCATACTGTGTCTGGAGAGCAGTTAGAGTAACCTGGCTGTCACCACAGTTCAAGAAATAATACAGCACATGCCCAGCAACAGAAGGATGTTCACTGTGCTATGACATGTTAGCAGAAATGTCAGACAGAGGTCAAATTTGTGCAGAATCAGTTAAGTGTGAACAGGTGCGACCAGACCACCACGAAATAACTCTCTGGTTAAGTTGTTCTAAATGAGGCACAATACACTCTACCCTAGTGGTATTTGTAACCATAAACCATCCTGTAGCCACAGAGTATCTGACACTATTCCTAAAGCAAGCAAGCAAGCGAGAGAAATGGACATCCTTAATTACCACTGCATGATGTAAAAAATATTAGCCTGTTAATACTGTGGATTGCTCCCTGATGGGGGAGTAATCAAGGGATATTTTCCTTTCCTACTGTTATTGAATGAAAGTAAGAAAACTGTAAGTAGTCCACGCATGGGGTGGCATCCTTTCACCAGATTGTTTCATAAGGGGGGAGAGAGTCATATAGCAAGAAGATTACTTTGCACTCCATGGAAAATGGCTCTGACAGCCCAACATGTAGCTGTCCCACAATCCACAGGAAGCTGAGCCATTGCACACTAAGTCTCAGTGCCTTCACACCAATTAAAAAAGCCTCTAGGCTTTTCCACTTACCGTAGAAATTAGTTCATTCAGGCTGTGTTGGGATTGAGCAGTGGAGGCACAGTGCACACTGAGGCTAAGAACCTTCAGCGGAACAGCATCAAGATATAGCTAAAGCATGCCTAGCTCTCCTCTGCCCCATACGTTAAAGTTCCTTCTACTGAAAAATGAGCATCGGAATGAAAAATGTATGTCTGCTTGGGTCTTGCTCTAATCTTAGACAGGATGTTGCCAGGCCATACCCACAGCCAGAAGCCCAAGAACGCACCAGTTTATCCACAGTCCTAGTTTTCCCCTGCTGGAATTGTGGGCTTTGCCTTTTCACCATGCACCTTACAAAGCATCACTCAGATGAAAGTGTGCCCACTGTGCCTTGTTTTCTGTGTATTATATAACATGACAGCAAGAAAAATAGAAGTTACACACTTTTCCATTTGTGGGCTTCCTCTTGCAGTTCTGAAAACTGAATATGGATAAAATAAGTCCTACTGCCTCCCTCCCTTCATGATTAACTTGTATGTGCAAGGTGCATTCTGAAAGCTTCCTTACTACATTAAATCATAACCATTTAGCCCTTGGCATGTTGGAAGATCCATCATGCCAGTGGGCAAATCTGAGAGAAGAACATAAGTTAGTGACTGATTCACTGGGTAATGCAGCTTTTTCTGATATAGAATAAAACTCAAATTATAACATTATGTGTATATATATGCATATATGCTGTCACTACAGCATGAACACATATACAAATAAACCAGCATTGCTAATGCATCATGGTTTCTATGAGCTTTTATATCTCTGGGAGCAGGGGGAAATCCTGTTGTGTGGATTCTCTCATGTCTAAAAAAGTATCCTGTCATGATACAGCCTTTTCTGCATTGGAGGAGTATAAGCATACTAAAAGGGTCTTTCTCTGCTGCCTAGCTGCTTATTTTCATCAAATTTGTAGCAAACAGAACTGAGCCATTTACCTGTCCATCAACTCTAACTGAAACAGACCAAGGTTTCCAAAAGTACTTCAGGATCTCACACATATACCAACCTTTAATGTGATTTCCAAACTGTATTACTTTAGAAAGCCAGGCTAATTGTGTACTGTATTGTATCCCACACTGAAATCTAGGAAGTCAGGCAAAGTCAGGCTGAATTTGACTTTGAGTTTTGATATTCAGATGTGTGCTAAGTGCAAATAAATTTAAATACTATGGAGTCCAATTTGGGATTGTTTGTTCGTTGTTTCTTAACACATCTTTTAATCTGCTGTGGACAATTCTACCTCTTCCTTTTTAGGAAATGTCTTAAAGATGTAATTTAAACTATCTCATAAAATGTTCATCACTGTCAGGCAGAGATATGTACAACTGGGCTTGCACATGGCTATTTTTTGGATTCTGTGAACTGTTTCCTTTTAGGGGAAAATCTATTGACAGGGCAAAATTCCACTAGTCTTCGTTTAAGGGTGTTATTTGCATTCTATACCTGCTTGTTCATATCCATTATACTTTCTACCAAAATTAAATTTGTATTAAAATTACTAGTTGACACATGCCAGCTTTTCAGATCAGCCAGGTCTTTTCATTTATGTATGCAAAAAAGTCTGCACACGATGGAGTCAAAGTAGGGAAGACACACAATCTGAAATACTGAACTTTGACATTTTCCTTCTAAAATTCCTACAATAATCCATTCAATCACATTTCCTGCTTAAATTTACATTTCTTTTGAATATGTTTTCCTGTCCAGCTAGAGTGATTTTCTTGTTACAAATGTGTGTATGAGGTAGGAGAGTTCAAAAAGGTATGAAGCTTTTTTCAGAAAGCTGTGCTACTGGGAAATATCCCTATATTTTCTAACCTAATAAACCAAGAGTTCATAACTTCAGTTGCAAGAGAATAACTTGAAATGCAAAATATGACCGTTTTGGTGGTTTTCCATCTTTCTACAGTGTAAGATGTTGCTTTAAATAGGATTTCACATATGTTCTATAAAACTGAGCTATATCTGGACTTGATAAAGAAAAGGAAGAAAAGAAACAAGGAGATATCTCAAATCTACCAATAAAGCTGTAACAAATTATACCTGTGAGGGATTCTCACAGTACCAATTAGGCTTGAGGAAATTAGGTTTCCTCTACTGTGAAACTGTTTAAAAAGCTGAAAGCTATAGATCTGACCTGAGGATAAGAAAAGTCCGTAGTGCCCTGTGAATTTTATTGTGGAATATCCTTCAGGTCATTTTTACAGTGAAGCAAGATTTAGCTCCTGTAGAATGAAGAATTATCACTTTAAAATGTATTGTCTATAGATCTGAATGGTTGTCAGAAAGCAAACGGAAAACAGAGCTGTCTGTAGGAAGCTATATGAGTTTATAATGCTCCAGTGGTTCCAGGTTTGCCCCCTTCCTCTTCCCCCCTAGTTCCTTGCAACAAGGCCACAGTAAAGTACTAAATGTGTCTTTCTTCTGGCCAACACCCCTTGACCAGTCTAAAGTACAAGAAATGTATGCAGAAATGAATACTGTGTTGGGAAATCCTTCACAGAATCCCCACTTATATTTCCAGTAATACATAGGTGGCCTTGGAAGTTTCCCATTCAGCCCAGTTTAGATCATGGATCTGAAATGTAACCACAACAGGATCCTACTCTGGAATAACATGATTCAGTGTTCCTCAGAAAGAATCAGGTATCTCTTGAACTCATAGATAATCAGCACTTGTTTTCTATGGTAACTTATTCCTGATGTTTATCTTGGGGGAATTTCAAGATGATCTCACAAATCCTCTTCATCTTACCCATTTATAGGATTGTTTTTCCTTTCTCTTATTTGCACTGCTAGATCCAACTGGCCCAAACTCTCCCTACAGTAACTGCTTTACACCAGAGATAATTTTTTTATTATGTTTTATAAATAAATAGCTTAGATATTTTGGTAAGATTACCCGCTAGCTGAATATGCTGAAAGAGAATAACTGTTATTTTTATAGTCTGCCTCCAAGTACTTACTATACTAATTGAACAGTTTCTTCTGATCAGACAAATTATAATGAGGTGTTTAAAACCAGCAAACCTAAACATGATCATAAAGACATGTGGCTCTAATGCTTTGCTTCTAAATGTCTGTTTAAGACCTGTGAAGAGGAGGCAGTCATGTTAAGACAAGCCACACACCCAAGAAAGGCCTCATCAAGTTGCATGGAAACATGGCAGCCCAGCAGACACCTGTGGGTCTTTCTTCAGCAACAGGACAGGAAAAAAACAGATTGTCTTTAGGGACCCTTTTTATCAGTTTTGACTAGAGGCACAGAAGGACTTTCATGGATAGCATGAGATTACAAGGCCATGACAAAAGTCTAAGAAGCGGTGTATAGTCTCCAGATGTAGTACAACAGAAGAATTGTAGGAACAGTCATAAGCCTGTTCATATGTAAAGTCAAAGTCTTTTTGCCAAGTTATTTATTAATACAGTACTGCAAAACTTAAAGTAGCTCTGAAATGATTTTTCTAAATTCGTAAGATGTCTAAGAATACATAACCTAGAAGAAACTGCTCTAAGGAAATGGTGAAGAATCCTTCATTAAAGTTAGGCACCTGCCTATGTTTCTCAAAAAAATTCTAAAAATAATTATTTTATAACATCTATGAAAATTACAGCCACAATTTTCCCCACTCGCTGTCTCCCCCACTTGTAGAAATAATGAAAATATCATTAAAATCAGAACGTGTCCATGTGCCTATAAAGCTTACTGTAGGAAATCAAGCAAATTAGTTTTATATTTAGTTATGAATACAGTGAGATCTGAAACTCATCCTTAGTTCTACAAGTAACATATTCCAAATGTCAAAAAGCCAAGTCCCTGTCTCTCTTGCTCATGAGGGAGCCTGGACTCATTTCATTGTTCTTGTGGAATGCAGCTGCTGTGTGAAGGTCCTGCTCACAGCTGGAGATGCAATGGCTGAAGTTATTTCAGTACATGTTTGTTTGTAGACTGGGTCTTAAAAAGATAAAACTGCATTAAGTACCGCAGTTATCAAGACCAATCTCCCACATCCTAGCTAGTTCCATGATACAGACCCTTTCATAGCTAGGTCAAACTCCATCTTAAACCTTTGTTTCCACTGCTGTTGTCACGACTCCAGCAATTCACTCTTGCAGCAACCTTCTCCCCGTTTTTCCAGTCTAAAGTCATTAAGAGTCAGTTTGTACCCTTGTGCCAGTGCTGTCTTTTATCCTAAATAGCTTTTCCACCTAGTGTTCACCCCTCTTCACCAGTGTATTTGTTGACAGCATTCATTTTCTCCCTCAATCTCCATTTTGCTAGACTAAACAAGCTGTTCTATTTAAATCTCTTAAAAGGCCTTTCATTCAATAATGATCCTTCCAGCTTTTTTATGCAAACATTCCAGTTTAAGTTCCTCCTTCCTGTACGTAGATAATTACGCAGTTTACCAAAAGTGATTTCACTAGTGCCTGTACTTCCCAACTTGTACCGGAAGAGCCTACTACAGTCTTGAGCCCTGATTAGCATTAGACATTCCCTATATCCTGCATGAAATGAGAAGCCACTACAGACTGCAAAGCAGTGAAGTGAGATACTGGTGCTGGCTTTCGTTGCTAAGTAGAAAGCCTGCCATGCAGTGAAACAGTTAGAGGCTACAGTAGCATATATGTGTTTATTCCTAGCCAAGTGTTATGGTAACGTAGTCCTGAATTCCTGAACTTACAGATCACTGTGGTCAGGCCTACTTCTGAAAGGGAAGTCCAGGCTTAGGCATAAGTAGGCATTATGTGGATACCTAATAGCACTGAAATGCTTGAAAGAACCAAAAAGTTGTTGAGCACTTGTGTGAATTAGATGTATTTCCACAGTACTTCCCCCTTTTTGCTACAAGGCCATATTTTTGTCCTCCTCATGTCCAGCTGGCTGTTCTCAAAGCAGTGGTTGATTTTGCTTTGATAGAAAGCTGGAGGGTTGTGCCATGTGCCTTTGAAAGGAAGACCCTGTAGACCTGGATGCTATCCACCCACTATTAGTACTGTATGCTGCCTTGCCACCCACCCTCCTGAATCATGATCCAGACTGGAGCAACGAAAGAGTTCATTCTCTGCAGGGCTGTTACAGAGCACAGAGCTGTTGTCACCAGTAAATTGTCATGAGGTAAAAGGATGCACCTAAGCTATACCCCTCCTGCACATTTGTGGTAGCAAGAAGTCTCAGAGAGTTTTCATGAAGTTTCCTTCTCATCCTTTATTGAGAAGGTGTTTTGGGGTCCCAGAGATCTGGGAAGGCTGAAATATGACACAGCTGAACCACCACTGAGGGTCATCCTCAGAACTGGGCCAAATGGAAGCATACCACAGAGGTAGCTCTCAACCTTCCTAGAAACAGTGGCTATGAGTATATTGTGTGGATATGATTCTCAATTTCTGAGAAAATTTCTCATCCTTTCATGCCATTGTGAAGGGGGAAAAGATCCATCTTTTGTGTATCTAGACCAATCCAGTTGCAAAATCTGGTGAAAATTTGGTGTCATTTAAAGTTAATGGCAAAACTTTTTTACTTTCGTTGGGCCGAGATGGCCTGGATGTTAACCGTAAGGTATAATATCACAGCTTCTCTTTGTTACTCCATTTGGTAAAGCAAAAAATTCTGCACATGGCTTATTTTTAATGAATTTTAATAGCTGTAATGCAAATATTATTGCAGAGAAGGTGAATTATAGCAATATGTGACAACTAAGCAAGACAGCCTCAGCTGCTGAGAATTGTCACAGTTTAGCTGAAAACACATAATGTTACCAAAGAATGTTCCCCACACATTTAAAATACAGGAATAGTGAAGGTGTTAGGAACATGTGGGAAGCAACTCAATGACTCACTTTGGTTTAGTGTTGGGAAGCCCCAGCTTCATGTATTGCAGAACTTCTCCAGACTATTTTAGAGAAACTAAATAACATACTGAGAATGTAAAACATATCAACTTTGAAAGAAATGAAACCATTGTTGTATATTACTGGCTGCAAGCACAGACCTACAAGCAAAGAAGTAATGTGGAAAAATTACTGGAAACTTGTATTTAAAATATGATACCTTCCAAAATAATTTCTACAAGCAGTAAGAATTAATGCATTGTGAACAAAACAGTGCTTTCACTATAAGCTTTTAAAAAGGAAAAAGGTTCAGCACAAAAATTCTGCATTAAATCTCTGATGATTTAGGCTTCTTCTTTTTAAAGTGTTAATAATTTAGCAAGAAGCTATGGGTTTTTAGAAGAATAACTCCATGCTTACTTATTTTGAAGCAACTTTGGGTTTTTCCTTTTGTTTTCGATTTGTTCTAGTTTGCAATCCTTCTAAGTGGGAAAAATAAACCAAGTATTTCTAAGATATAAATAGTTTAGGATGAGATGACTAATTAAATGAGAAGAAACCAGAGTTGATTGGTGATAGATCTAAGTGACATTCCAATGAAATTTCATTCTTTCCTACTAGGTCAGCATTAAGGAGGTGATGATTTTATCGTACAATGCTCCATAAAAAGACAATGTATTGCAGAATGTTATTATACCTCCCCCCCAAAAGAAAAAGTAACATCAAAAACTAAATATTAAAATTACCTTTTAGTTTATAAAAGACATGAAAACTGTGACACATGAGATGATTTCAGGAGTTTTTTCCAGGTGTTCTTGCTGCAATATTGGACCTTGGGAAACTAGCCAACCTCACACTAAATAAGCCTTACTTTTCTCCAGCTGTCACCTGCTCTCACTCACCTGCCTGCTTTGGAACCTGCTCTTTCTCAGCAGTAGGAATAGTAGCTGCTACAAAGTGGGCACATTTTTCACAGTTTGGCACCCTTCTTATTACACCTTTAATATTTTGGTTTTCTTCCCTCAAAGCATAAGAGTACAAAGGAAAAGACCTTCAAAGAATCAAACATTTTATGCCTTCTGTTTACTCTGAAGTTAATAATGCTCATATTCCTCTAACAGAATCAGTAAATAGATGTAAAGACATGTGAAATGTAAATACATGTATTTGCTTTACTGAATTGGTTATTTAGAGATGTTATTTTAGTCTCTTCTTAAAGAATTATAAATAGACAATGATTGAAATAAAATACATTTGCTCTACATTGTCTTGCCATGCTCCATTTTACTTATACTTCCCTGTAGACTGAGTATTAATGTGTCTGTTATGGTGAAATAAAAGAGTTTAAATGAACAGAAAAAAAACGATTAAGGCTTCCTGAATCCTCTTTTGCCATCCACCTACTCAACATGCTTAAATTTTCCTGCAGCGTGAAAGATCTGTGCTATTCAAGTATATACTGCAAGTCACTTTGCATCACTGATGGCCAGAGTATTTTAAAGGTTAAAGATTAAAAAGTGAGTTGTAAATTAAAGGAGCAGGTGCCAAGCAAAGAACATAACATACCATTGTTACCGGAGAAGGGAGTCACATTCACTTCACCTGATAGAAGAATGAAGCTCATTGATAAAAACTGTGTGCCCTTACTCTGTATTGTACAACAGCTTTGTAAAGTTAGGTTCAGGGAACAGGGGAAGGGCTTATTGTTTATTATTCCTAGATGAGCCATAAGATTGCTAGGGGAGCCTTATCTACACTAAATTTACTGCTATAAGGTTTTACAGAATTTCCTTAGCGCAGATGAACATGCTTATTCAAAACCAGCTATACTAGCTACTTCACCGTAATGTATTTACGTATGGGTGTCCACCCAACAGCCTTACCTGCATATAACTATTTTGGTAAAACAGTACACTTCTAATCAAAACAGTAATAACAGTAAAATTTTTTAAAGTATATCAGATTTGAATGACCTTTTGATTCTCAATAGTCCCACAGTTCTCTCTCTTCCTTTTTAGGAAACATTCATCAAGATTAATTTATCTCTTTGAAAGATCATCATGGGGAAACAATAGATTGGACAATAGAGGTCTTGCAACCTCAGTCACACAACTGATGTGAATGTCAAATCTATTGATACATAAGTCAAGATGAAAAAACATAAAATTATCACAACTGGGAATGTTGGAAGGTTAAATGTAAAAATAGTTATTTTAAGCTCTAAAACAAGCCAAATATTTGTGCAACTTAGAAGCACCATTGAAACTATTCAGTGACACAGGAGCACTATCTGGGGTAATGCAAGCTTAGGTTCATTTATACTACCTCCTGTTACTGTAAAAGAATACTGTTAAAGAATATACAGATGGTGCTGAGTTTAGAGTGATTACCTGCTGAACTTCTAATAGAAGGACTATGCCTAGCTGGAGAGTAGTTCCTTAGGAAAGCTTGTGCTCTCCTTGCATTTCTGCTAGTAGTAAGGTGTCATGTCCTCGTCATTCACAGCAACATTTTCTTTCTCATCTGAAATGAAGATGACTGCAAAAGAAAGGGAAAAATCGTAAGGTTACCAACTTTTGTCAGTAGGAGCAAGAATAGTAGTTGAAAAGGGCCTTGTAAGTGGGTTTCTGTGCTCTATCCTGACTATGACTCCACAGCACGTGCTTCTCCTTTGTGTTAGTAACAGAAATATTGTGTATATGTCAACTAGTCCATCCCACAGGCTCATTGAAGCAAAAGAGGTCTCCTTAGCAACAACCTCTGAGGAGGAAATTCCCCCATTTCTCCGACCTGGAGGCTCAAACCCTCCCTCTGGGGATCAGCTGCTGTCTTTTGTCTCTAGCTTCATTTTTAAAACATTTTAGCTTTGAACTGTGTTTATATTGACAAGAATCTGTATAAAATAAATGAGGCAAGTTCAATTGTATAAACCTGCAGGCTGCCTCAGCAAGAGCAGGAAGCAACAATGCTGAAGATAGAAATCTTCAACATATTCCATTAACGTATAGAGACAAGTAAACTGGCATTATTGCTGTCTTCAGTAGCTCTTACAATAAAGTCAAAGTATGTACTTCCACATGGACAGACAGCAAAGCCACTTACATTCTCTTTTCTATGCAGACCTATGGTTTTATTGGACCTGACTTCAACAGCAGTCCTGCAAATATTAACTTGTGGTTAATTTCAAATATATGAGAAATCTATTTAAGCTAGGTGACATTTGTAAAACTTTGCAAGATCAGGGCACCTATCATATCTGTCTGTTATATCCATGCCAACCTACTGCAATATGAGGAACCACATTAACATACCAGTTCTGCTGCTTGCTGCCTTTTTATGTGGAAAAAGTTAGTAGGTCATCGAATTACCACTTTTCTGCAGCTGCAGTGCAAAAAGCGCCTGAGGAAGCAAGTGTAAATCAAAAAATTCACACTGTCATGCTCTGGGAAAGACTTTTAAGAAACAGGGATGAATCCTACCTGTATCTATCCAGTTAGCTCCCAGCTGGCAAAAAAGGATGTGGCTTGAAGAGCAGTTGCTGCTGTTGCTCACAGAAATACTCTAGTCCAAGGAATGCTGTCAGGATTATGGTCCTGGCTGAGTGACCAAACAGGCTGATGGTACCTCCTAACAAAGTGGCAATAGAAGTTTTGACACAGAGTCCTAGTTGTTGCCTTTTGCTAGGATTTCTTTCAATGTTAAACTATATACCACTAATAAATGGGAACAATATGCTATCTCTAGTCATAGTTTGATGATGCATTGCACTGGCTGGCTTACATGGCAATGAAGAGCCTGGTTCAGTGCCAAGCTTGATGGAAATTTCTTGTGCATATACATGTTTATACTCTGGTTTGGTTTCTGCCCCAACAAGTGACTGAGTGAGCCAATGACTAGGATCAAGTTTGTTTCCCTTGGTGGGAGCACAGCAGCAACACTCAATGTACTTCTTGTCTCATTCTGCTATTGCTTCACTGCCTGAGAAGTCCTATAGAACATGCTAGTTTATGGACCTGCTTTTAACTCCATTTCTTCCTACACTGTTATTCATGAGGTGGGAACACAAGGCGACTTATACAAATATTCCACTATGTAAATTAGTCTAGCCCTAAAACTGAATGCTAAAATGCAATTGTAAATAAGCACATCTAAAACTGATATTGAAGTGGAATTACTGCTCTGCTCTGAAATGGATTTGTTAAGAACACAAACAAGTGAGTGTTAGCTTGAGACATTTTCATCTATTACTTTATTTGTAAGAAAAAGAAAACATGCTAGTAGTGTTAGCAAACATTAGAGCTAAGCAATTTCATAGGGTGATTATACAGCAGAGTTCTGGAAACCTTCTTGTCTACTACAGCTCCTAGATATTAACACAAGCAGCAGACTAAACATTTGTACCCTGTTTGTACTGTCAGCTGACAAATGAAGGTAATTAATGGGCAGCTATAAGGTGGAAGAGTCTGGAAAATACCAAAACTTGTCATCCTGAAATGTATAGCACTGATGCCAAAATATTGATTTAACTACATTCCTGTTGCCAAGTAATCTTGTAAAGTTTTACATTATGTATTGATGTTTACAGCTTATTATTTGTTCATATTTATTTTCTATCAGATTTTCCCTTTGAACATTTATTGCTATCTGGACACTAGACAAAAAAAATATCCCATATCAAGTGCAGCTATTCAAGTAAACTGGTAATAGGACTTGACACGTCAGGATTTTTTGAAGTTAGGTTTCAAGTCTCTTTTTGTAGCATGGACTCTGCTAGTGGATAATTACAGTGAAGGCGCTTAGTGAAATCAAAATCAATGACACCCGTGTCTTTGCTCTTTAAGGAAATTGCCAATATAGGCAAGAAAGATTTTCCAAATACTTTTTTGGAAGTGGCCATACTAAATGAAAACGGGAATTGAAAATGCATGCCAGTATACCCCTTGCATTATTCTGGGTTGATTCTCTAAAATCCATAGTCATGTAAGGTGAACTAATTGTATTTGACCTTAACTGCAGAGTAGTCTCCAAATCCAGAGTTCTCTGCAGGCCACTCAGGGCATCTACTCTTCAGTGGAACCAGGGAAGGAACACTCCAGCTTCAGCTTTCAAATCAGCTTTGTTAGAAAATGTACTGCTTGTCTGGAAGGCTATCAGCCTATGGCTTGTTAGGTACAGAGGATGATAATCATGGTTTGTAGTAAAAAGGGATGGTTATAATAGTCTGTCCTGTCCTGATCTCCTACCTATCCTATCCGGCAATTTGTGTGGTTACCCCAAAAACTTCACTAGAAAATATCTCTTTATAAAGACAGCCAATTCAAATTTAAGAAGTGCAAAACATGCTGAGTTTTCCATGCCTGTGGTAAACTGCTCCAGTACCTCAGTGTTCAAAATATATTTTATTTCCTGTTTAAAATTGGCTAATTTAAACTTCAACCACTGCATTTTGCTATGCCTGTATCTTTATACTAGAAACTCTTTAATCTGTCTTCAGCATTGATAAAAACTGTTCTGTGGGGTGGGAAGAGGGATAAGAGTAAAGCTAAAAAGCCATGGATTTACTCTCTCCAGTTTTCCAGGAGAGGCATAAAAAGATATGTTTCATTAATTGCTAAATTTTATCACACCCAAGTGAGCTTGCCAAGATTGTGCCAATATGAACACATGATTAGATCATGTTATTAGATTAATCCATATGCAGATTATAATGCTTTCTTCTGCACAGCATTTTTCTCATGGTTGTATTGTGTGATTTTATAGAATATTAACATACCACTTTAGAAAACTTACAGGTATTTGTATGAGTGCATTGGCTTGCACAGAGGAAGATAACATTACCCTCTAGAAGGATGTTTCTCTGAAAAAAACCTTGGGGATGTGCACATTCAAGCATTGTGGCAGTTCTATTTTTCATGCATGAAAGGGGCTCAGGCTGCATTTCAGCCATTGTAGCATAACAGTAAAATCAGTTCCTAAATATTATAAAAGTAATTCCTGTCCTAGGATTTTTTAATGTATTTTTTTTTGTTGTTGTTATAGGAAGGAGACCACTCATCGCTGGTAGCCCTTGTGAGCAGTGAGAAGAGCAGTGATGGCTGCTTGAGCCAGGTCCCAAAATGGTGGCAGCACTCCACTGGCACACACCAGTGACTGAGGGGAAAGGCCTGACAATGCCAGGCTGATATGCCTGGGTTTCAGACTTCAAATAAAACAAAGACTGAAATTCAATAAATTGATCAAACACAATCAAGAGGAGACTTAATCTCTCCCCTGTCCTCTTCCCAGGCCTCTGCCGCTGGCTACGCGTACCTTTCTCACACCTGCTCTGGCACACCCTGGGCCCTGCTGTGATCTAATTTAACTCATTAGTATGGCAGAGATCTATTCAGGTTTTCATTGTGGGTGTTTTGGGTGGTTTTTTTGCTATTTTAGGTAATGGAATTAGCATGTAAGGAGGGCTCTGGCAAGTGCCAGCACCAGCCTGACAGTAAGGAGGGGATAGGAGGTGGGTGAGCGCATGCACCCTTTTTGGCGGCAGTGACCTTTAGACCGGCCTGCTGTGCCTTTTGAAACCACACTCTTAAGTAAGTTTTCATCAAAATACATCTAATACCTTGAAACGAAGAGACCTGTTGCAGACCTGGGGGGCAGCAGAGCGGTGAGAGCCTGGAGAAGCTGGGGCTGCCTGAAGCAAGGGGAGTGGGAGAGCAGAGGGTTTCTCTCAGGGCTCCCGCCTTCTCTGCCAGGGCCCTGAGTGGATCACCCGCCCCTTCCTGCACACTGAGGCGAAGCAGATGCAGTTTCGAAGCAGCCCCGTGCACAGATACAGCTTTGAAGCTGCCCCGTGCACGGCAGCAGCCCACTAGTGCGAAGGCCGCTGCGAGGACACCACCGTGGTGGCTGCCCCAGGGCTGGGGCACAGCGCCCTGAGGAGACCTTCACCCTCTGCCCGGGCCGCTGAGGCGCTGGGTGAGGTGCTGGGCCAGCCCAAATCCGGGGGTTGCCCACTACAGGCAGCGAGGGTGGCTGAGGGAGGGAAGACAGCCCTGGACCCTGGCAACCTCAGAAGTGGGAGCCCCTGGAAGACATCACATCAGTAAGAATCTTTAAAAAATATTTTTTTTTTAATTCCTTTGAATTTACATTCTCCTTTCCTTCATTCACTTTTGAATGCTGTGGGTGTCTACCTACACCTTGGGCAGTGAGGGGAAAGCATTCTTCCTGAGGTAGGGTGACAGGATGAAAGAGGGCCCTGCCACACGGCTCGCAGGGGCAAAGCAACAGGTCCCACTGCGGCGTGGCTGGCCTGCGTGCCCCGGCTGGCCCAGGTGCTCCGGCGTGTCCCTGTGCGGCATGGCCGTGCCTTCAGCCCAGCAGAGGGGCTGCCCGAGCCTGCTGCTGCGCCATGTTGGGGCCCAGCTGCTGCCCCAGGGCCCGGCCGAAGCATGCTGGCACTCAGAGCTATGTTTTACCGTACAGCAAACAGCCAAAATGTCTGCAGCTGGTGCGCGTGTGTCAGATCTGCAAATGGAAGCTTGAAAGATGAACATTGTTCAGACCTCATGCATGGTATGCTGACAGCCCGAACATCACATAGGGTCTGAGGTGCTTTGCCAGCATGTCTGGATTTTAGTGATAGATTCAGTCACACACAAAGAAATTGTAGAAATTGATTCTGACTTGAGGCATTTATTTTTATCTTATGTTTATCACGTTGACCTGCCGGGTAAAAAAATAGCGGTTATTACAAGAAACACATAGTTGTATAATTTATATATGATTCCAAAAATCAGCCCATGCTATACATGCAGCTATTACAGAAAGACTGTCAGATTGAATTGGGAAAATAAAAATTATATACACCAACTGCAGCAAGCTTTTCTGTGTGTCTTCTTGCTTCTGTTCTCTTGCTCTCGCATGCTTAAATTGAAGACTGACATTCCTGGGCATTTTTCATTTTCTTCCTACTCTCCTTTGTGCTGTTACTTATTTTTGTCAGTCTGCTGCATTAACTTAATGCTTTTGAGGTAAAAAAATATTACCATTCACTGTCACTTGATATTTTCATAACTGTCACTTGGCAGATTAAGATTGATTAATCATATTTAAAAGTGTCTATAACCACAACTTTGTTGTAGCAGAGGAAAAATCCTAATTATAATATCCTATATAAATACTTTGATGCAGTACAGTAGCTCTAAGTCATGTGTAAAACGGCTGCTATTCAGTTGTGTGGGTCAGGTGATGAAAGAAACCATGAAGGTGACTAAAACTGGAAATAAGAGAGAATAGTAAGTATTCTTATGTCAGTTTCGATACAGCTGACAAAAAGATATGGTTTTGCTTACAGAGCTAAACCTTCACCCTTCCTTGTTTACTGATGTACTCAATGCCCTTTTCGCCACAGTGCTGCTGCTCTTGCAGTGCATGTTTCACTAGTATTTGCAACCCACCTCCATAAGATTTCTAATGATTTTTAAAAGTCGAAATACCAGAGTATTAGACTTTAAATCCAAATTTATCTCTGTTAAATAGAAAATGAACTTTATAAACCCAAAAGCTGCTAGTGAGCAGTCAGAGATCAGCTAACATTTATTTTAAATGTTATTTTCAAAGCAGTGGCCATTTTTTATTTTCTAAGTTGAAGAGTAAGTATGTGACTACTACGGTGTTTTCTATTGTCAAAGTAACGGACAGACACTAAAGAAAAAGGCCAGGTTGATGGAGAGTTGAGGCTGTTGTAGCAAGTCAAACAATTCTGTGAGGTGCTGGCAGGCCTGCCTGAACAAGGCTCAGGTGAACTGGGTTTGGCTTTGTAATCATGTGAGCTTAAAACTGGTGATTCTTTTCATCTGTCCAGTTATGTTCTCAGGCTTTAGTGTATGTGTTTTCAAGGTTTTCTTTGCAGTCATGAGGGATATAAACGTAAGGAAAAGAAAGGTAAAAGTGCATATATTACAGTATAGTAAATGACTCCAGGAGTTAGGACTTAAACCACCTTTCATGTATGGAAGGACTTACAATAAAAGTTATGAGAGCTGGCAGTGTTGGTGAATGGTCTATTCAATTCAAAATCTTTTGCAATGACAGGAAAGGCCGTCCAGGTAATGCTCTTTACCTAGCTCTGTTCTTAGCTGCTATTGCTATCACCAGGTAGGTAATGTAGTATATGGTAGGGAAAAGGATTCTAAGGGAATACAGGTTGCAAATGGCTACTGCTTCTATGAAATGTTGCTACAAGAGCAGCACCTGTGTACAGAGTCCTGCACGAGCTTCAGTTTCTGGGCTGGGGCACAAATTGTTTGTTTTGTGTTTCCTTACCAATGTTTTTGTAGCCTTTTCCACGTGCTGAGTATGTCTTTAGGATCTTTCCTAAAGATCTTTTCATCTTTCAAAGCCTGGCATGAGTCTTAATTTACTATTCACTTGCTCTTCTAATTCTTTGGAAACAAAATGTGATCATCAGCATAGATATTTTAATGTCACATACTTCTGTACTCATTTTGTGGTTTTAAAAGGTTCAGTAAATCATTTTGGACCTTTTGAGCAGTCTCTGATTCCCATCTTATTGTGCCTGTTTTTTCTTACATGTTCCATGAGCGCAGTGTGCAACCAAACAGAAAGACTATAATTTATCTCTTGCCATTAGTGGAGTAAATAAAGGGTAAAATTATTTGTAATCTAACCACCTTGTACACACCTGCATTTAAAACCACACACACCTCTGCTAGTCAAGCGAGTTCCTCAGTTGCAACCTGTAGGAACTCAGGGAGGGAAGGAGGGAAAGGGTATAGCAGGGCATTTATCATGTCATGCCTGCGTCGCTTTTGTGTTCTTCTGTAGAAAAGCACTATTTAGTGCTGGCAGAGATGGCTTTCTGTGCTAAGGAGACAGTCGATCTGGCCCAGTATGGCCATTCTTATGCTTAAAGATTGAGGGCATTCTGGCCTTCAATAAGATATTTTTTAATACCAGAATAAATACTCACTACACAGTTAACCTGAAAGAGTTAAGTTTAGTTTAGCTTCTTTTACAAAGTGCTTCTTAAAGGCTTTTCTGTTTGCTCATCTCCACTGGATCTTAAACAGAGACATTGTGTTGCTAAGGAAAGTAGTAAGCAAGCAATAACAAATGCTTCCTCACAGAAGCAAAGCACCCTGTTAACCATCAGCCATGCAGATATGACTGAGAGTGGAAAAGAAAATATGGGGGAAAATATGAAACCAGTTCCAGCTTTCATTCTGTCCTTAAGTGAAATACGACCTCATTTTCTTCTTTCAGCACAGCACAGTGGCATTCATGTGATCCTGGAGAAGAAGGTCATTTGCTGATAGCAATTTTATTATTCGAGGATATCCACCACAGTCATGAGCATCGGTCTGAAACAAGATTTTGAAAAGCCTTGCCTGAGTTACACTTCACATATGCATGTCTTATAATAAGCCAAAAAGAATAAGGGATTTTTAGTTCTGTGATTTTCTTAGCCCCAAGAAATTTCTTCGTGAGACATATGTGGGAATATAATACCTTCAATCCAGTCAGACTTTGTCTGCCTCCAGACTCTGAAAGCATTAGAGAAATATAAATTAGAAAAAATTGGCATTGGCCTTGATCTTTGCTTTGCCACCTAAGATGCTTTCCAGGGTCAGCCTTGAAATTCAACACAACACCATTCTGTTGGAAGAAAGCAAAAGTTGCATAGTAGAGCTATTTTATTTTTAAAAATATGACTGTTATAGCTTAATTTTTTTAAATGGCCACATAGGACCCAACCTATTTTTAAACAACTGAATCTTTTCATTCTAAAGTCTCTGCCTTTTTTCCATCTATCTGCAGTTTTCTTTTTATAATGTTCTTGACTAAGCAAAGTTAAAGTCAATATTCATACAGCATACTGAAGCTGACATTGTAGGCCTTTGTTTCAAGAGGCCATTTGTGTTGTGACAGGCTAAGAACAAACTACAGTTACACTGCTGTTCTTACCAAAGACAGGCAAAACCAGGCCAAATCCTATAGGACTTACTCAAGCAGAACTCCAAATAACAATTTGCCTCAATTCAGCTAAGAACAGTCAGAAAGGGAGTTTAGCAGTTCCATGTTTTTCACAGTGTACTCTGAAAAACCCAGGTAACGCTTTTTGCAGCTGTTGCTCATGCATGGTTCAAAAATGTCTCATTCAAATGTAAAAACTCAGCTAAAAATATATATCAGAATTTCCTTTGATATAAAGTTCCAATTATATGTGAGATGAAACCTAGTAAATAGAAGATTTCCCACTAGCTGAAATTAAGCTAATTTGTGTTAACAATGAGCAGTGAATAAGATGGTCTGAAAAATGCTCACTGCCTTGTGAACTTAATCTGCAACAGCAATTGCACATTAGTCTCCTTGAATTGGCAACATATCTATTTGTCAAAAGAATTAAATCATAAAATCCAGAGTATTTTGTTACATGTGTTTTCTTAGTCTTTTTCTAGTTGTAGATGCTCATGTAAATCTTCTATCAGGAGGCTGCATTACTTTTTAAGGAGTGCAATAATTCACTTATGCACATAAACTTTTTATGGTAATACATCCCCATTTCATCTACATTTTCCAAGAACTTTAACTTATTCAAAGAACATTCAGGTTGTATATGGAGGGCAGCATCCACAATGCTTATTTTTTTTCCCCAATTTCTAGCTACATTACCTGAAGCAGATGAGGTCTTGGGATATGCCCATGATTATGTTTTGAGTCAGTGCATGAAGCAGGATTAATACACCACTCTGTAAACAGAAATTATTCCCAGTGAGTGATTGAGACTAAGTTCAGGGTTATAAGGTTGACTCCTTTAATTCAGTTTCCTGCACCAGAAAAATAAAGTACTCGTTATTACTTACCAGGAAGGTAATGTACCTGCAACATAACAAGGTGATCCTGCAGAGAAAGTAACATAGACTTCTCTGGACATCAAAAACATGCAATAATATTTTATTTCTCCCTTGGTAGGGAATCAAAGAGAGCCTTGGGTACTCCAGTTCAAACCACATCACAGCTGAAGTGTCCAAAGAGAATCTAAAGTTTCAGATTCAACCACTGCTATGTAAAACAATGCCACAGCAACATTCCCATGTCAAACCCACAATTTTTATAGCCAGCTGAATAGCTCTTTCAGGCAACGAGCAACCAGTTCAAATATATACCTTATTCCAACTAAAACAGAGATCCACTGTATATCTGTTCATGGAGAGTACTTAGCCTAGACTCTAATCTCTAGAAATTGGCATAATTTGAAGGCACTCAAGAGAAAAAATACTCAAATTACAGACTGTTAAAATAGGAAATATGCTGGAGTTCTATTGGCATGCTTCATTGGACACTTTTCCAGTTATGTTGCTGTCCAAATATAACTGCTTTGTGTATTAGTTTGAAAGGCATTAGGGGTCACATTTTCTGTACATGAGCTGAGATGAGGGCTGCAGATCTAACTTGCAAAAATAAAGATGACAGGTCTCAAGAGTACTCCCCCTAATCCTGTGTATGGAAAGCTCTTTTATGGGTCTACTGTGACAGATATAGGGACAGAGCTGGCTTTATATGGAGGAGGGGTAGAGATAGGATCTCTGTGTTCTGTTGATGTCTTAGGCTGCTTCCTACTTTTCCTCCTTTTATAGCTTCAGGAGATTACCCTAGCTATCCCAAAAAACAGTTTAGCTCCAGATGGGGACAAAGCAGGACAGAATAATAGTATTGTCTCCTTCAGTCCCTAGAAAAGCTGAGCTTGTGTGAAGACAGCTCACACCGATAACAACTCATACAAGCTTGCTCTTTCTTTCTGTCTTCTCCTATTGCAAGCAAAAGATGTTCCAGACTGTGCAAAGCAGGATGAATATCAAAGCATCCCATGACTGATGGCTCTGTCCTCCAGTTTCCTGAGTTTTGTTCACAACTGAATAGGAAAATATTTATTCTTAGAGTCCTTGCCCTGCAAAGCAGCTGAGGTTCCTCTTTCCAACACTGTTCTGAATCACTTAGAACAGGCTTAAACAGTCTGTGGAGCTGACAGTACTAAGGTGAGGAGAAAAAATAAGTTGACTTTGAAGTTCTGTATTTTCCCCAAGACAAGGAAGAAGGGAGAAGCCTAGTATCTCACTAGTAAAGGTGATCACATTCTTCAGTACTGTGTTGTTTTTTAAAAGTTTGTATCTAGCCATCTCTTACAGTTTCTGAGGCCTGATTTCACTGTGAGTTCACAACACCAGGAATATTTTAGGAACCTACTGCTTGTGTTTAGACCTCCAAATGCCTTGAAAAGAACCTGTCCAGAATAGAGAGCAAAAGGTTTAACTTTATGTACTTGAGCATAAAACTGAAGAATCATTTAAAAATCCTTTATTTTCTCAAATATTCCGTAATGGTGTCCTTGACCCCTTTTGCCTCAGGACATACAAGAACTCCAGTTTTAACTTATTGTGTTATCCTTTGTGAGGCTGAAAACACAGGATGTTTTCTCCCCAGTTACATCAGTCTAATTGTGGACTTGACTTACAGACATATTTTAGAGCAACTTTTCAGTTATCTGTTCTCAAAATGAATTATCTAAATCAAATAACACATTAAAATATAAAACAAATTATTGTTGTCTTTACGTTGGTTTGAATTCACATCTCAGGCTGTACAGAAAAAATACCTTTCTTGCATAGATAGGGTCTCTGAATGTAAATATCTAGCAATGATAAATATATAATTATATTTTATATATTTATATATAAATGTATATATATAAATTAAAAATTAAATAATTATAAATAAAAAATAAAAGTGTCTGATTTACTTCTAAAACCTCACAGTTTGGGAAAAGTCACTAAAAATGGTTAAAGGCCTTGAACTTTGCTGACTAGCACTCTGCAGTTTCTGATGGAAGTTCCATGGAAGGAAACAAACATGTCCCTGTCCTTTGGGTACCAGAGGAGGAATTTATGGGCTGACTTTCCTTCATGTAAAGCTGCACTCCCAATCCTCACACAGAAATGTCTACTGCTAGAAAAAGCTGTTTGAATGGTGTTTCAGTAATTTTGAATAATTCAGGCCTGCACATTCACCTGGACTCCAGAGCAATCTGAGGCTTGGAACTGGGACATTAGAGCTAAAATAACATAAATGGAATTACATATATGACCTTCTAGGATCTGGAAGCCTGCTGCTCTCCAGGTCCCTAGCTTATTCAGGAAATTATCTTCTTTATAATGTTGACATTCACATACACAAATGGAAATCTGTAGTGTTTCCCGGACCTGACACTGAAACCCACACAAAAGGGAGCAGCAGGCTCAGGATGAAATGAAGTGCTAAAGGAAATAAGAATAATAATCTTGAATTTCATTTATTGTTCTTCTTTAAATCTTTGTTTGGCAATGTTTCTATGAAAAGATTGAAGTTTAGTGTTTCACACATATTTAACACCTGGTTAAACACTGTGTAAACCCATGGCCGTGGCCAAATACACCTCATTAAGGAAAACTTGTGACTACTGTCCTAATTAAGTCCCAGACTTTTCTATGTGCTATCCTGAATTGGTTCTCTAGAAGCTTTTTTAATAAAGCACCTATCCCAATTAAATGTGTCCAAATTAAGGGAAATACATTTTATTGAAATAACCACCGCCATCTGTGATTCTTTATATGGTTTGAAAATGTGTTTCTAATAATGCTGTTTGCAGGACAGCAGAGGGCAAATGTTTTTACAAAGTAAAACAAAAACATTGAATTGTAAAAGAGAATTCTTCTTGACACCTGTCAGTATTTTGTCCTGTGGCTGATATGTCCCTCGCTTTCTTGACTTCCTTCATGTACTGACTCACTCTCACCAGCGTCTCGGCAACATTCTGGCTTTGTATCTTCTGCAGAGTGCTACAGGCCAAGTATCTTTTACCTCCCTTCTTTCACCCCCAGAGGTCAGAAGTTCATTTACATTGATTTGGAGCAGCCAGCTTCAGCAACAATTTGTGAAATAACATTATATTAAAGAAAGCATGGTTGATTATGTTAGAAACTAGAGGGAAGAATTAAATGATGCAAAAGTTGAACAGGACAACCTTTCCTGTGTCTGGCAACTGCACAAAATCTAGCTCACCAGGTTACAATCTCATAGTTATTACTGATGCATTCAAGCACACTAGAAAAATGTATCAGTGCTTATCTGACCTTTCTTCTCATAATATGGCCCACAGATCCGTTACAACAGGAACTGCAGCCAGAAGCAGCTTCAGGGAAGTACAGTTCTGGCAGTCATGAGCAGCAGGGAAATGTTTCACCTTTTGAAGCTCCCCTCAGCTGAGAAAACTCTCCCTTGTTAGGATAACTGAAATAAAATTTTTTTAAGTCATAGGTTTTGTTAAATATATTTTGAGGACACAAAAAACAAGCAACTGTTTTGCTGACTGCAGAACATTGCTAATTCTACTCAGTGATGACAGCATTTCCAAACCTTTGCATGGCAATTCCAGCTTTCTGCTAGATGTGTCAGAATATGTTGTCCGTATGAACTGATAAAAGGAAATCTTCAGCTTAGCCCACACACATTTTTGCATTTCTCTTTTTGGAAGCGCCACTGATCTGTCACTGGGGAAATGCGTTCCTCAAAGGAGAAGAAACAGAATTATTTTTTCAATACAGTAATTCAAAATTAAGTATACTGTATTTAAGTATGTCTTCTGCAGGCAAAGACTCCTGCTATAAGACAGAAAACTGCACAGTCTGAGGCTGGCTTGTCAGTGTGCAGAATCTGATGTACTTGGTACATTGTAGTCTTTAATAAAAAAGACAAGGATACCCCGCTTCAGATCGTCACCATTTTTAAAACTGGTCTTAGATGCCTCACAGAGTTCAATATTACTTGAATTTCTTTAGTCAGTAGCTGCCAGAAAGTTTGAAAAAAATTGTCAGAATTAAGAGTTAGTAAGAATAATAGTTGGTATCATTATAGAAATCTGTCAACTTCAGGTTCAAAAGCCTATCACACTGAAGAAAAAACTGTCATTGATAAGCATAAATCATGGATCAGAAGTGCAAGGGCACCAATTGCAGTGTTTCAGTCTGTGCATGGCGCAGTCTGTTTGAAACTTCGCACCATGCGAGTAATGTTCGTGGCCTAGGAAATTCTTTAATACCAATACATGAACAAAACTGTTCAGAACAGAGAAATCCACCTCTACCACAGGGATGCATTCATGGGATGTGTTCGTGTTCGTCCTGATTAGTAAATCAAATTGTCACATTCAACACCAGTCTCTAATCGACTGGAGGAGCTGTGCTCTCTCTTTCCAGTGCTTGTTCTAAGAATGGAAGAGCATCAGTTTCCTCAAAATGTCTCATTTCCCACGTGTCAATTGTGAGAGCACATAATATGTAACCAGAACTGACAGGAGTCAACAGCCATATCGAGAAAAGTGTGACGCAGTGTTTTGAAAGAGGAATGGAGGGCCAGAGGCGAGAGCAAGGAAGAGCAGGCATGACAGCCTTGAGGCAGCCTGAAACAAGGGAGGAGAGCCATGGAAACAGTGTCAGACAAGGAGCCGGAAACTAAAAACAGGGAACAGAAACTAATCACTATATTTAGGGAGGGATTCAAAGACAGTAGAACCAGGAAAAAAAGACATATGAGAGTGAGACGGTTATGAAAATAAGGTTAGAAGTGGTATAATAGAAAACTGCTCTAGAGGAAGTAGAGTGAGCTAGGGGAGATTAGAGACTGAGGCAAATATCACTAAATATGAGGAATGGGTAAGGAAGGGAGAGTTTACCTGACACTTTAATTAACTGTTGATGAAAGCAAAAAGCAATAGAAACAGAGAATGAGGAAAACATTTGGGGAATGATAAGTAAAGAAGGAATGTGAAAACACTGGCACATAAGAAAGAGTAGACAAGAAAGGATACTCTAATGCAGGCAAAAATAAAAAATAATTCCAAACCCAAAATAAGCAAAAAAAAAATCAAAACCCAACTTTCTTGTCTTAAGCTATCAAGGTAGGAGAAAGAGAAGAGGTGATCCATTGTTCACATATCCTTTCCTTATACAAAAGACTGTACACTGCAAATGATAGAAATGGCAGAGTAACTTTTGTTACCACAGTGCATGTTGCTGCAAAACTAATCCTCTTCTGGATGCCCATGTGTGACCTTGTCATGCACAACTACATTGAAGAATCACTACAAATGCTTCCAAATGTATTAGAAAACTTCCATTTATCCTCCTAATGAGCTTTAGATTAGTCCTGTAATTGTAGTGACTTACACTTGCTTTGTCTGAAACCTTCCACAGTAAACCATTCTTCCTGGAAACCATTCACCAAACTTACCTGAACACACACCAGTATTAATTGGCACATTCATATGAAGTAACAGAGACATAAGCACAACATAAGCCTTGCAATGTGATGTAATCCTCAGTGTTACAGATGAAGAAGCTCTTAGAAAGACGTTTGGGGACAAAGGCGTTTTATTGTAGCGTAGAGATTCAAGCACATGTCTGTACTGCTTCTAATTATGATTTTGCCATCAACTGGATTCATTGTCCCAGGAGTTACTTTGCATTTCAGGTTAGTAGGTATATTTTGATTTCTACATATTTTATAGGAATGATGCAAATCTTTCCTAAATAGTAGCTTTATCCTGGAACAAGATAAGAAAATGCAACTTTTAAAGGAAAGTAAGAGTAATGTTAGAGAAAGTGTTTCTATAAAGAGCTCTAAAGATTTCTGTGTATTCACTGCCTATGCAAATCTCTCAGTCTCTCTCTGTTGATTTTAACAGGCATTGCATTAGACTGAAAGTTGAAGCATTCAGTTATAAAAATATGATGTAATCTGTGGACCACTGCATTCTCAACATTGTGATCAGGCCACAAAGAATGTAGCTTGAAACAAGTGCCAGACATTTTTGAAGAGAATGGGTGCAATTTCAAATCAGTTTAATGGAGCAGCCATTTCATGAAGCAGTTAAGCAGCTGCTCACATGTGTATTTCACTCATCTCAGCAAAATTGTTCAAATACTTGGTTTTCTACTACTCATATACAGAATTGCACTTTCAAATGGTCATGCTTTGCCTCTATTTAATCCATTCTTCCTTAGCTGTGCAAACACGTGATACTCATTGCAGGATGCTTACTATGTGGGAGGCCACAAAATGTGCAGCAAAGTTGCCTGGAACCTAATGTGTCCAAACACAGTAATACTATTTATAAAAAGTAAGCTGCAAAATGACAAATGAAAGAAAATTACTATAAACTGGGTGTAAGTATATGAACTATAAATTGGGTTAGAGGGAAAATGGGCTCAAATTTCCCCTTACTCTCCTTACCAAGCTACACAGAACTCAGTGAGGTAACTCAAGGTAGATGTAAATAATTTAGTTCCTAACTGAAGAATTGTATCTTATTGCTATTCATTCTTTCTAGGCATGGAACACATTTGTTTTTCCCTACTAGACTGTTTAGTAAACCACAGAGTTATCCAGTTAGTGATCAAACCTTATGTTGTGGTTTAACCCGGCAGGCGGCTAAGCACCACACAGCCACTCACTCACTTCCCCTCCCCCCAGTGGGATGGGGGAAAGAATTGGAAAAAACCCTAAAATTAGATTACTTACATGCCAAAATAACCACATTAATGGCAAATAATTTAGAAGGAAATCACAGGCACTGAAACCAGTTCCCTCTCTCATGGATGGGAGAGCAGCTGCCTCTCAGACCATGGCTGTGCCAAGGACACTTTACGCTCTGCAGATGGTTCCCTTCCATTTCAAGTCTGAAGACAGAGGTGTGCTGAACCAGCCTTTTGTAACATTCTTATTGAAAAGTTAATAGCCAACAACCAAATTTGAACAAAAAAGCATGGTGGAATATTCCC
Organism: Falco cherrug; assembly: GCF_023634085.1. Classification (NCBI taxonomy): domain Eukaryota; kingdom Metazoa; phylum Chordata; class Aves; order Falconiformes; family Falconidae; genus Falco; species Falco cherrug. The sequence continues at coordinate 13,358,740 of NC_073709.1, forward strand.
CTTAAATATAAAAATGTATTGATGGTCTTTTAGCAACAGTAACTAATTTGGTATTTCCTAAACAAGGGCTTGATTGATGATACTTGGAAGGGATAATGTTTTTAAATGTTAGAACTGGAATGGAATTAAATCATTGTTGATTGTAGTGAATGCCTGCTCACACCAGTTATCATCCTCCGCCTGTCTGAAGATTAATACTCTGTATATATACTGTGAGGGGAGAAAGATGAAGCAAATTCCTTTCCTGCATTTTTTTAATTCAGTCGGATTTTTTTTTTTGTCTCTGGTAAAAGAATTTTATTCCCAGCATTTTATGTGCAGTAGCTGCAGGAAAATGAGTTGAAAAAACTGTGTCCATAATGTGTAGCACTTCTAGTCACAAAGATGTGAGCAGTGAAAGCCAGATCCTGTGCAAGCAGAAATTTTCTAGTGCCAGTCAGTGCCCAATGTGCAGGGCTGTGTGCTCTCTTGCAGAGGTATATTATAGTCAAATATATCACTGCAGCAAGCTTGGTGTACACCTCATGCAACAGGAACCTTTTGGGGATGGTATATAAGAATAATGAAAAGGCCTGACAACAGGATGTCCTTTCCCTGAGGAACTGAAAATAATCACCCCCTGAAGGCAGGAGAATTTTAACAGCTGTTTGTACAGGTTAATTTTTGTCTTCGTTTCTGATGACCATTTACAAACAAGTGTCATTGTGTAGCACAAATACTTCCTATGGCTTCGAAATTAAGCAGGTTTCTTTCAGCAATGAGAAACACACCACAACTGTGAAATGCCATTGCAGATCTTGCCAGCAGAAACAGGGAAAGAAATGTTCTTTAGCCTTCTGTATCAACAACTGTCTCTGTAAACTAATTTGTGCTTTGCTTAATGTTAAAATCACAGTTGGCTTTAAATAAATAGGTGGCACGAATGAAAGGGACTGGAGAATTCACATGGAGAGCAACAGAATGGAGTCTGAGGCAACTCCCTGTTCCTACAAGTTACTCCACACCACTCTCATTTGTCAACCCACAAAGAAATTAATGGAGCCTGCAAACTGCAGAACTCCAGACCATAAAGTCCTGCTGTTTGTACTTTATTTTACAGGTACTGAAGTGATTTCCTGGTAGGTATTCTTAGTAAGTTAAAATGGAATAATAGTTATAATGTGAAAGTAAACTAGTCTATGCTCCTCTGCAACATGTAGACCTAACTACTTTAGCATTGAGTAGATTCAATCCATATATAAGCAAGTGATACAGAGATGGCAGGATTTCAATTCTGAATTTGCTTTGCTGGTCTTTTCCAGCATTTTGTGGATATCCATTTCTTATCATTTATCCCTTTAGTATTATTTCTAATGAGGGCACTGCCTCTGCCAGATCTGCTTGTGTACTGTAAACTTTCATCAAATTGCCAAAATTATATCACTCTTCATTTGAGCCTTTCCCCACTCAATTTAGGAAAGATAAAGGCATCTCTGTTCTTATCTGCATACATACATACTGGGTTTTTTTTCATTATTTCTAACCATAAGGAGTATTTTTTGGATGAGATTTCAAAAATTTCCTTTCTGTCAGACCTTAGGGCAACTACAATCGTAGATGTAAACTGACAGACACTAACATGTTTTTTTCAAATTAAAGCATCATGAAATGCTAAAATTGCCATATACATTCCCTTCAGATAACTCACTTTGGGTAAGAAAGCGGTTCTGCCTCTAAAATGTAATAATATGCAAAGCAATGTCTTGTCATAGTATCTAAAAAAATTGTGTAAACTGCTCCCCTTCTCAGTGCCATAAGATAGGATCTCCTCTAATGTTTCAGAAGTCATAAGAAAGGCTTTTGCTAATAGCCCCCCAAAGCAAAAGGGATATGAGAAGCATCATTCCAAATCTGTGAGTAAGCACTTAGCATATTTTGCATATATATTACAGAGTAGACCTCTAAGATAGACATAAATTTTACTACTTCTTATTGGCTGTGATCTGAGACTAGCAGCCAAACTTTTAATATGAGTACAAAGTAGCACCTGTTTCTTTAATAGTATCATTTCTTGACCCACAGTGAAATTTTGATTCTGCCTCTTTTAAAAACATTTTGGCTCTATACCTGTGGATGTTTTTTTCAAGTGACTGCTTTATGAGACGTGGTCAGTGTATTTAGTGCATTAATGAGCTGCATGTCCCAGCCTTTGTAGGCAATTGTTCAATAGTGTAAATCTCAGTTTTCCTTTTCCAGAATCATACATGGAGAAGGCAGCAATGGGAGTTGCTCCAGAATTACACCATTTAGACAAGATAAGACTGCTTCTGGCTTTATTCTAGACTAAGTTTCCCCATGTGTAGGATAGCACATGGTGAGGGGGAGGTTCATAATAAGTTGCACACTTCAGAGGACAAGGTAAAAATATTTTTTTTCTCATTTGCAAATTATGTTTGTGTCTCATTGGCAAAATCCCATCTCTGTAATGTTACACAATTACATATTTCTAGCTGAATGCTGGGTAGAGCACTCACCAAATCAGTCATCTATAAAGATACTTGGCAATCACTAAAAATCAGAATAGAACACCCAGAGGGTGAACATACTTCAATTTAGATATTTCAAATTAAGAAACACATTCTTGTTCTGTTTTGGTTTTCAGGATGCCAAAGAACATGTTCTGGGCATGATTTGTATGAAAACTAGAGAAAATTCCACTTTCTCCTATCCCACAAACCTGCTAATCATTTATAGATAAGATCATCAGAGCAAGCTCAAGTCAGGATGTAAATCTTTGTGTCATTAGTCAACCATTTATGAAAATGTTTTTAAAAGCTCTGTCATAAGTAATAAAATCAATTCTAACACTGTGTCCTTGTTTTCTTTATTTTTTCTTTTAAAAAGGGCCAGTGAAAAGAAAGGTTAATTAAAAGTCTATTCTTTAAAAATGTCTTTATAAGACATAAACCTATTTTCCAAACAATGCCTATCACACAAGAAATATTCCAGAAAGCTGATTTTTTGTAATTATGTAAAAGTCAACTTGTTCAGAACTCCCCACAATTATCGCTCCCAATCTATGGAACAGCAAAAATTATTAAGTAGCTAGAGTAGCTTTGTTACGAAAAACATAGCAACTTTTGCACAAGCTATATATATATATATATCTGTATGCATGCACATGCACAAACACAGGCACAGCAAAAGAGGTGTCCAGCATTTGTGCTTTTATCCTGTATTTGAGATAAATAGAAATCTCTGATTTAATTTATTGGGAGTACCAGCCTAAATTTTTAAAAATTGACTAATTAGCTGAATTCAAGGCACTAAGAAGATTTTGATTTTCAGAGGGAAGTTCAGTTTGAAAATTAAGCTATGACCATTTTTTATGGGAGCCACCTCTTCAAAGTGCAAATGCCAAAAATATATCTGAATCAGGCATTAAAAATAAGGCCTGTGAGTGAAAGCTCTGATGCACAAAGCTCAGAATTTTGACATAGTCTAGGAGAAAAATTAGACATATGGGTACTTTGATGCCAGAGAGAATTACAACAATACCATTAAAATATGAATACAAAAATAATTTTCATCCAAAATCCAGCTACAATGAAAATGTAACTGTAAAAAGTCTTCTACCAGAAGTCCTCGCTTCATTTTAAAGCTCTTCTTAAAAATATTATTCTCTGAAAGATCTCTAGATTAAGAAAAAAGAGAGTAGTTTTAACCAACCAGTATCTATACCATTATCTTTTCCATCACATCTTATTTCATACACTCTCTGTCCATTAAACAAAACTTATTCTGTCTTCCTATTTCTATTCAGCAGCCAAAATCAGAACATACAAATCAAATAATATACAGCAAGTTTCCATTCTTCAATAAGAAGCCAGGCTATTCTCTAGGCTATAATATTCCTGACAGCATGCGGTGTGAAGGCCCAGCCCTATCTGCTGCTGCAAAATAAGAGCTCAACTGACACTAAGAAATACTGGCTGTTGCCAGACTCTTAGACAAACATTTTAGGGAAAAAGGAGCTTACACATACGTCCTGAGTCTTTGGTCTTAAGTAGCTTGTTGCCTGCATGGTCCAGCACTTCTGTGTCTGTTGTGGATACTCAGTACCACAAGTGCTGTCTTTACCCCAAGGCTGAAGGAGAAGCAGCTCTATTTTTTTCCTTTTTCCATACCAGTGAAAAAAAGGCTTTCCATTTGAAGATAGCTGGTTAAGGATGCTATTGAGAGAAGTTTCGAACAAGAAGAAAGCTTCAGTGTCCTTCTCTGAATACAGTAGAATAAGTATAGCACTCAATTTTCTCATCGTTCCTGTGTAAGAATGGTGTGCGGTTTGGAGGATTAAAGCCAAATTCTGATCTCACTGATGTTAGATGAGATACCTCAGTGATGAATGTGGTTCTTGGCTTCCCAAGCAGCCGTCAGAGTCAATGTGTTTCTAATAAGATGGAGACTCAGTAGGGGCCAGGTGCTCTATTAGTTTAAACTGTTAGAGTAGCAGGAGTTGTGTAGAAGGTTAGTAGATGGAAAATGTTTTCTGCCTTCCCTAAACTCATACTTCTGGTCCAGAAATTCAATTGCTGAAGCCCAGCATTTGTACTGGCTGAGCTTCTGACTAAGGCTTATTTTATAAGCCTTTTATATAATAGTAATAAAGAAAATACTTGATGTTGTACAGTTGCAAGAGATCTCAGTTTCAACTAATTAATTTCTTGCTCATTTGGTTTGGGGCAGAATTCTACCTGTTCCTCTCCAAGTAATTATTTTCCTTGTATTTTCAAAAGTACTCTTGTACCTACTATTTACATAAATCTTTAGTTCAAAGGTAGCTGGTGTTCATTAAATGTGCTACTGAACAAAATATTTAATGCAAGCTAAACACAAAACCTGTGGCTGGGTAATAATGCTGTAATGGAACAAAATGTTGTATTACAAGATGAAAGTTAAGTGAAGCTTCACACAGTCAGACCTGAGTAATTTCAGACCACGGAGCTGTAAAAAGGCTGGCAAGCAGTGGTGTGATTTGCTGTTGTATTGATGGCTATCCTGACAGAGAGAGCCCAGTCACATCTTGTAATCATTCCATAAGCATTTCTGGCAGCCATGCAGCACCCTGAGGACCACTGCTGGGGTGTCCGCAACATCAGCCTTTTGGCACTGGGCTCTATTTCCAGAGCAGGGAAGCTGCTCACCAATAGTTAGACTTCAGAATAACGTGGTGTATGTGCTACTTGGCACAGCAGAGTGGGGTGTTTTGCTTTGACAGCACGTGCAGCAGTGCTCAGCACCTCTAATCCCTCAGCTATCCTCCCCAGAAAGCCAGGCTATGTGCATAAGCGATGCCATCGTCCTAACCCGCTCCTCTTCATAAATCCTGCCCATAAATCCCCAAAGCAATCCTGTACAGGAGAGAGAGACTGGGGAGAAAGCTGCAAGTATACCCATAGACAACACAAACTGAAAGAATCCCGGTTACCAGTAAACTCTTTTTCTTTGAGTGCGTATTTATACATGTATTTACACAGTACGTGACTTCAGGCAGTACCTCCAGCATACCACTGTGTAGCTGGAGAAGTGCCCTGGTGTCCTTTAAATGAATGAAGACAGAAGGACTCTTTTCTTCATGACAGAGCAGTCTTGTGCGTAAAAGTATCTGTATTTGTGTAGCTCAGTTACAGAGTGGGTGAATGGAGTCCAGATGGCAGCTTTGCAATTTGCAGAGATGAAAACATCCCACAGAGAGATCACTAGTACCATCTGAGCTGTAATGGAGGTTCAGATCATACTGTGCTGCCCTGCCTTACTGACACTTAACAGCTTTAAACATCATCTGTGACCTACTAAGTCTCTCTGGAGATAACTGACCCTTTACAAGCCTTGAGACACAAATTTCAGAAGACGGGTAAAATTTTGTGGTTTTCATCCTGTCCAGATTTTAAAAATATTTTAAAAGATCCATAGATTATATAGAACATGCAAGAGTAGTTTAGGCAATAAAAATCATAGATTAATTTTTCAACTAGGATGGAAACTGGACTTTATCTCAGAGAGACATCCAGGAGTAGTACTAAGCATGACATTTTCAGATTTTAAAAAGGGCTGTTTTCACTGAGATGAAGGAGGGAGCTCCATGCTGATCTGTGAGGGACAAATTCAGCTCCTTCAAGGACCAGGGACTGCTAATGTGGCAGAGGCACTCACTAACATATCAGGGAATGCCGTTGTAGTAAAGCAAGAAAGGCCAGAGCAGCCTCTTACTGTAAGAACTGCTTTTCTTACTGAAAAGATCCACTGACTGCTCCTTGCCTGGGCTGATGGCTTTGCTGTTCAGTCCCACATAACCATAGGCTAGGTGGTTTCATGGCAAAAATGTACCAAATGGAACATGAGATCAAGTTATCTTTTTAGGAATATAAATGTATAATCCTTTCTACTACTGTCAGCTAAAGCATTTGCCATATGAGGCGCTCATATGCTCTACATGTGAGAACTAACCTCACTGCCTTAACATATGAGGTGCTGCTGTTCAGAAGTGCGGGTGGTGAACCTGAACTGAGAAGGTCTGGTAGCAAGGATAGGAGCAGGATAAGCTGCCCATGTAATAGGAGAGGACAAGGAGGGTAAATGTTCTGACTACAAATTTTGGAAACAGTGCAGCAGCTCTGTTCCTGCAGTAGGGAGGAAGACAATGATGTGTATGGGCCTCACAGTGTGAGTGTAAAAACCACCAACTGCTTGAAAAAGAGGATGAAAAAACCACAATCTCACTTGCATTACAAATTGACAGAGTCCACCACATTAACACATACTTTGCTTTTCTTTTGTAGTCTATTTATATTTTTATATGTTCTTATTTAAAAAGTAACTACTCACAATTAGTTCTATATCATGAGGGAGAAATTAGCTCCCTTCCAAAATAGCTAGCTCTTATGCCAGAAAGTAAAAAGATGGGCAAAAGCAGGAACAATATATGTATCTTTTCAGGAAAGTTCCATAATCTTTTCCAGTCCACAAATGTTGACACTCAAAGCAACCAGACACTTACTTTGCACATGCTATATTCGTGTCCCAAATTCCAGTTCAATATGCAAACTACTAGGCTGTTTTCTTCCCTTTGTTTCTGAACACAGGCAAGGTAGGAAACAATTTATTTTTTTCACTATACACATTTTGAAAAGTCCTAGGAACAGACACTTCATACCTTAAAATAACTTTATACCTCCTTTTAAAATTGAAAAATGCAACAATAATTCCCTGCTCATGATAGTCTCTTTTCTGAATGAACCAATGTTCAGATATGGCTCACAGTGAGCATTCATGAAATTAAATGAAGAAATTAAAATTACTTTATTGCAATATATAAAGTGGCTAGTTAGGGGCAGGGAGAACACAAAAATCACAATAAGAATAAAATTATGAGATCATTAAGTAGTTTTACCCAGTAAAATATCATTTGTTCTGGAAACAGAATTTCTATTCTTTTAATATCTTCAAAGTATTTGTGTTTGACTGTATTTTTTATTGTCTGTATGTGAACATTATTATACACTGCTGTACACTTTGCAGTTCTAATCTCATACTTGCAGATAAATGTTAAGGTATTTTAATGATTTGGAAACAAGTTAAAATTTTACTATTTCATGATTCTGTACAACTGAAGACTTTTCAAATGTGTTTTTCTGCAGTACAACTTGGCACTCTGTAAATGAAAAGTGTAACTATTTGATCCATTGAACCAAGCACCTGAAAATCACCAAAAAACTAAAAAGGCAAAGCCTTGTGAACAAAACTGTTATTAACTTCCATTGAAAGACATTATATAGAATAGTATATTTTCACTCTGAAAAAGGGTAACATGATTATAATTTGGGAGGAAAGAAGGCCTAAATCAGAAGGAAAATATCTACCCAGATAAATCTTTTTACTCAGTATGTGATTATCACACTACCAGCACATTACAAAATGGGACAAATTCACTTACCCTTCCTGGAGGAAATGGTATGAAATAAGGAAAGCCTATTTATCATAAATGTCCAAGAAAGAAATCTTACAGAAAGCAATAGCCCTGTACTGAATAGTATTAGAGAGGTTAGGGTGCCAAAGATTTCAGAAGTAGTTGAGGTTGAAAAACAAGTGCATCTGGAGATGTTTAAGGGAGAGGTCAGCTATAGGTCTCCAGATGGCTGAAAAAAAAGCTGAACAGAAAATAAGAACTGGTGTCCTTGTGAGAGGCATCATCTAAATTAATCAATCACAAACCTTTTGAAGTTCAAGTTTAGCTTGGAGAAGGTGTTCAGTTCACAGCTGATTTCTAGTGTATTGAAATTATTAAGCTGTAAACTTCAGAGTTTACTCTTAGGCTTTCTCAAAATCACAGGAACTACTGTATGTCAAGATTAGACACATGCTCTTTGTTGAGGAAAAACAGTTGTCCATTTGTCCAGCTGATGCAAATAAGGTCAAGGGAGTTCAACACCTGTTTTGGAAAAACACACTCAATAGTTACCACATTTTGCTACAACAGGTGCTGAACTCATCTAACCTTGGTCATGCTAGAAAGACAACTGTTTTCAGCGCTATCTGAGGGGAGGAATAAGCTCTGGTATGTTTATCAGCAATATTTGTACTGTGGTTACATCTTTGCATTCTTCTGGAAATTTATAGCCAATGGGTCTGGTTAGGCAACTGAAGTTTCTTCAAAGGGATTTCTTTGGACTTAAAAGCTCTGTGTTACTTCAAGATGGGCAAATGAGGATGATATTTGCCTTTGCTCATACTTTTGCAAAATGATTCCTAGAACTATCTAAGAAGCCTGGCTGCCTTATGAAACAACAAAAGGTGCTACAAACACAGTTTGTAGCATGACACTCTAATCTGTAGTGGCACAGCACAGTAAATTGCCTAGTCCCATAAAAGAGAAGTCATAAAAATAAGACAAATTTTTTTGCAAATAAGACCACTAAATTACAGTTAAGCATTGTTACAACCAAATAGCTCATGTACAACTTCATAAACACTTCAACCGGTGCTCTTAAATTTCCAGATATATTTACTTTACTCCTCTAAAGCACATTAAAGAAAAAGTGTTCTTTGTTATCTGGGACTATTTGGAATCTTTAGCCGTTCACTTAACACATCATAATGTCTGTCATAGGCTTTCCTAAAACACCAGGGAAAAATGCATACCTCAGGAGAGGAATAAATCTCTTAAAAGGTATTAGTGTAATTAAGTAGGTCACCCTGTAGAGGTGAAGTGCCTGTTAGTATCGGTGGATTTTAGTCCTGATTCAGCAGAGTGCTGAAGCAAGTTCCACTAAAATCTGTAGGCAAATATATGTGCAAGTTCTTTTCTGAAGCACAGTCTTTAATTGATATGCTGGCTTTGGGGGATTTTGCCTTTCACTTCCCAGTGGAGAGTCAGCCTTACAGCACATGACAGAGCCAGATGTCCGAACATAAATTATACGTCTGTCTATCAAGTTTATTGCTCCTTTCTCCTGGGTTGCCTCAGTGTAAATCCATTCTATCCCAAACATACATGTTTGAGAGTTGTGTTCGAAGCCTTGTATACCCTGTGACAAATCTGCAAGAAAGCAGAGCAATGAGTTAAGTATTTTCAAGCCTGTGGATGTTCACACAGAATCATAGAGAAAGGTTGAAGTTGGAAGGGACTTCTGGTGGCTGTTTAGCCCAATCCTTCCTGCTCAGAGCAGGGCCGGCTAAAGCAGGTTGCTCAGTGTGGTGTCCCATCAGGTTTTCAATGACCTCCAAGGAAGAGACCCCACAATATGCCTCAGCAACCTGTCCCGGTGTTATACCAGCCTTACAGTGAAAAAAGGCTTTTTCTTATGTTTAAATGGAATTTCCTATATTTCATTGTGTGTCCTCTTGCCCTTTCACCAGGCACCACTGAGAAGCCTCCCCACCATCATATAGTTACACACACTGAGAAGATCCCTGTGAGCTGTCTCTCCCCCAGGTTGAACAATCCCAGCTCTCTCAGCCTCTCCTTGTATGTCACATCAGGAACTAAGATTAGGCTATTGGTATCCTGTAAGATGTGGCTGACACTGTTTGCCTGAGGACCTTGCCCTGGAAGCAGGTGGCAATCCTGCTGAGAAAAGTTCGAGTGAAAGTTTCTGGCATGCAGAGCCAGGCTTTAAGGGCTAGCAGCTAATTTTTTCTAGGGAATGCTAATTTAGAGTATGGACTGAGTCGTCCTGGAAGAAGCATTCTAGAAGCGGCCACCAGAGGCAGAATATATGATGTCTTTTATGGAATCTGATTGTGGTGTTTTTTGTAAAAATTAAACATTGTGAAGATGATGGACCAATAATTTTCACATTGTAGGTGAGCACTAGGAGACTGAACTGTCTTTCACATACATTACTGAAGACTGAAAGATTGCTTGCAAAATGTGTCTGTTTCTGAAGCATTTCATTTCAGTACAAGCTTCAGAAACAAAGCATGGATAAAAGCAAGCAAGGTTCATGAAGCACACAAAGCACAGCCCATCAAAACAACTGGCTTGTATACTACCGTTTTAGCTCCTAGATTCGAGTCCAAAGGGTGTTTGCTACTCTGACTCTGACAGCCCTTCACATGAGTCTTACAGACTGTAATATATGTCTCCTTGTAAGTCTCTGACATTCCCTGGCCACGTCTTCCCTGGCCAGTCACAGCTCTTTATTTCCTACTTTTCATTGCTAAATCTGTCTCATATTGGGGAAACTTTGAAAACAGTGAGGTAATCTGGCTCTGTCATTACAGTTGAAATTAATTTGTTTGCCTGACACTACTCTATAATGTTATTTAAATCCATGATAACACGTGAAGTATGCTTCCTTTACCTTTCTGTGTTCTGGCTCCTCATGGACATGGCAGCGGAACTAGTATTTCTGGTGTCCCTGTAGATAAGAATAGCCTGACATAAAAGATGGATCTCAAAGGACTGAACAAACAAACTGAATGGTCAGAGGAGCTGACAGACCAGCTGTCACTGCACACAAAAGCCAGTGAAGGAGAAGGTATGTGAATTCTCCACTAGGCTGTGAAAACCTCATACTGTTCTGGCAAAGAAATTATTTCTCTTTTTTGATCCTAAAGATTAAACCATAATCACTGAAATGTAAGCATTTTATATTTCAGTCATTTCAGAAACGGCTTAAGAACACTTTCACTGTCATGCAAACAGGCAATGCTTACTAAGTATGCAGGTATTTCAACTTCCTGGTCTCCCAGCACCTGAGATCCTGTTCAGGTAGGAGGAGAGATGCTCCTGTGTGCTGAGTCACCTCTGTGCAGGTATCTGCAAAGTGCTTTGTGTTCTGGAAGTGCTCCAGGCACATGAGGGTTCTCATGCAGTTGCATGTTGCAGTTGCAGTTGAAGAATGTGCCTTTTGGTAGGCCTGTTTTCCAGAAAGACCTCACAAGGCTGAATGAGTGGACAAAAAAGTGTTGGCTGAGTGTCAGTCTAAAAAAAAGTGAAGTAATTAATCTTGGGGGAAAATATTCTAAACTGTGCTTATGGAATACTGAACTTGAAATTGGCAGTTACACCTCAGGGAAGAGATCTAACTAATCACCAGCAGTTCTCTGAAGTCATCAGCTTAGGATACAACAGCAGTCAAAAGGCAAAAAAAAAAAAAAAAAAAATCAAACTTCATCAGAAAGTCCACTGAGAACATACCAAACATGATCATTTTTCTGCAATACAAAATCTTGTACTCATATCTTGGGCACTGTGTGAAGTTTGATCCTCACATCACAGTCACAGTGGCATTAAAAAAAGTACAGAGAAAGACAAGAGAAGTGATTAAAGACATCTAGCAACTGCATTAACAGGAGAGAGTTAAAGAGCTAAATCTTCAGTTTTGAGTGGAGAATGCTCAATGAGAAATGTGAAGGCACTCAATGAAGTGAATGCAGAGCTGCTAACTCACCAAATCCTTCAGTAATAAAACAAGGTGTCACCCGTTGCAACTAGTGGAAAAGGGGGTTAAATCAGGTAAAGGTTTTTTTCACACAGCAGGCAGTCAAGTTCTGAAATGTGTTGCCATGAATTCTGGATGCAGATAGTTTCAGCAGAGGATAAAAGGAATTAGAAACTCCTGGAAAAACAGTCTAGTACTGTATTAAAGGAAATAAACAGGAACCCCTTAATTAATGACTGTAGACACAGAAGGAGTGGTAGGGAGATAGTGGCAAAGAGTGCATGTTCTCCCTGAACAGCATCTCCTAGCCACTGGTGAGGCAGAATACTAGTCCAGCACAGTAGGGTATTACTTATATTATTTTCAACACTGAGCCCTACTGGGACGTAATTTGCATCTGTTTCACAGCATACTAGTTTCCTCCCTTTTCCACAGCCTTGAGTACAAAAGCCAGCTGGTCTGAAGATTACAGAGCAGTAGATCAGGTCAATCTAATACTTCCAGTGTGTGGGGTGACAGAGTGGTAGAGACCGCAACAACATGTAGTAACTGCATGAGAATCTCAGGCAACTTCTGGATAGTGCAAGATGTGGTCAAATGATTAAGTCATCTGCTCCATATCATGCCTGGCTGTTTAAGGACTTCTGTCAGAGGAAAGCATTGAGAACGTCAGGCTGATAGGCTGTAATAACAAAAGATACAAATTATTCCTTCTGATTCCTTCTGTTCGCCTTTTGGCTCCTACTACAGGACTTGTTGAGAGTAGGATTATGGGGGGCCATAAACAAGCTTAAAATCTGTGCTGTACTTACCTACCTCCAATTTATATGTGGGAAGGAAGTGGCCTAAATCTGACCCATCTAATATATATTATATATTCCGTGGCATGTAATGTTTTGACAGCTTAAGTAGATATACGAGCACTGAACTGGTAACTTGTGCAAATCAAAACTAGTACGCCTCCTATTGAAGTATTGCAAGTTCTGGTTTTATCCAGATAATTGTGTTTATTTTTTCTTTTCCAACAAGATAATTGTGCATATTACTTCAGTCTCTGGTATGTGTTAGTCTTGCCCAGGTTTTTTTCTAATGCAGTCTCATGAAATTTTAGATATAGGTATCATCTGTGTCAGTAATGGGGAATGTAGGTGCTGGACAGGAGCAGTGGACTGAGGATCTGTTTTTCCTCCCTCACAAATACATTGGTTAGGTCAAAATGTTTTTTTTTCTCCCAAGTACAATATTGCATGAACTGTATGAACCAATCATAAACGGGCTAATAATGTGCTGTTGGGAACATTTCCATTCTATAAATCAGGAGCTAAGACACTCCTTATTTCTGTTTTGTCAGGAGAGGTCAGTGGCAGAGATAAGAGACAGCTCTAGAGCACCTTAACCACAAAGCTACTATAGATCAGTTGAAATGATGGGCCATGGAGCTAGTTTTTTCGTGAGTTTGGCACAACTACAGAGCACTTCCAGGGACACAGCCTAAAGGGGAAAGATGAGTTTTATATGCAATGTCTAACCTTCTCTAAAAATGATAAATTTTGGCACACATCAGATACTTTCCTTCCAACTATTTAAAGCCTTTCAATATGCCTGTAACACAGGTAAGTGGTATAATGGGTATTATATGACTAGGAACCTGCACAGATACAAGGGGACAGAGGTTAGGTCAGTCTTCAGGAAAGTTCTCAATAGATCTCAGAAGCTCGGACCTCCAGTTTTTTGCTTTAGTCACATAAAAATTTGTGATTTACTTTTTTTCTTCAGTGCTCCCTCCTCTTCCCTTTTTCTCTTTCTGCATTTCTTTCCACAACTTTCTTTCTTTGTCCAGTAAATGGCTGGGTGCTCTTGATGGCTCAGCCTCCGAGTCTTAAACAATTTTGTGCCCCTGCTAAAGTCTTTTCTGAGTCCTGAACCCACACTTGTGGACTGACTGTCTGGGAAAACTGTATTAGTGCTCAAGAACAGGGCTCTCATAATTCACAGAGAGAGAACCAAGGGGATCAGGAGTGTCTCCCAATGATGCTTTATTCATGTGGAAATCTGACAAGCAAATAGTCACTGCCATGGCTCACAGACAATGAATTTACAGTTTGGAAATAGTGCTTCCTGCATTCCCTCATCTTGTCCTCAAGCCTGGGATCAGCATGAATTGTGAACAGATGTGCTTGCAAATAGTCTATTCTCATACCGATTCATGTTCTGCAACAATGCCATAGTGTCTAATTATTTTGGGGAAAAAATTGCTACCTGAAAAATCTTGCATATATCTCTCCATAAATGATACCTTTCCTTTTAAAATGATGGCCAGGAATACAGGTCAACAATTTACTGTGGAAATACCAACGGCTGGGGAAGTGGATTGTTACCTCTGTCAGTTTTTATCTCAATGGCTTAGTAAGAAGTCAAAAGATACAGACGTGGTTTTGTAGTACTTAATCTCAAAACTTGAGTTCAGCTGCTTAAAGGAATCTCTGTCTAGATGTAGTGTTTGTCTGCCCTTTCCCTCATGGACTATTTGGAAAACATTCAGGCAGAAAAATATTTAACCAGAAGATAAAATAATGTCATTATTAATGTGGGGTTTTTTTGAAGTCACAATATATAGCTGGTCCATCTTTTAATTAATCTGTATGGCTTTTTGTTTCTGTGGTTACTCAGTCCTTCACATCAATAATTTGAGATGAACTGGGTCTGAATCCTTGCATGTATAGACTTCCAAATGAGTTACAGCAGCACGTTCAAATGTCACAAGGAAACCATTAGACCTACCCACGCTGTCTGTGAGGCAAAGCACCGAGGCTGTCTTCAAGACCAAATTCACTGGCTGCACAGACAATGAACCTGAAAACACAGCCCCAGATATGATGTGGCAGTGCCTAATGGAGTGTGCAAGCTCTTATGTGCCTGAACCTCAAAGTGAGTTAACACGACGCTGGCATATCCAGGCAGGCTGGCTGCTGGCTGGCTGCAGGTCTCCACAAGTCACCCACACCAGTAAGAGACAGGCAGGTTGATGTGTGCTCACAGCCACTCTCAAAACTGCCTTTTAGAAGAGATGCAAACATAGCTACTAGGAGTGATTCATTGCCGCTGCTTTTCAGTTTATCATTGACACAGTCTCGTGTGGCAGGGAAGAAGGGAGCTAGTGGGTAACATGAATGAAATTGATGTTATCAGAACAATGAGGAAAAATTAATAGATAAAGTAATAAGTTCATAGCACCTGACTTTTGTAGTGATGGAAAGATGTAAGGTCAGCTGGGGAGTTATAAAACTCAGTATGACAAGGGATGCTGAGCATCCCCAAGTACAGGGAAAAATTACTTGCACCTGTCTTAAGTGCATGGTATTTTGCACCAGGAGATGCCGACTTATTAGGATCCCATTAATAAAAGCACTCAGACTCTTGTAAAGTATCGCTTAAAATGTCAGTTATTGGAGTTAACGCTACAAAGAAGAAAAGGACAGTAACTGACAGGGGAGTTCCACTTTGTCAAGCATGTTCAGCCTTGGTTGGGCAGGCCAGGAGTGAGGTGTATTTTCTATGTCTCTCAAACATGTAGCAGTGTCATCTGAAAAGTCTTCAGTGTGACCACTGTGGGCCATTTGTGCTCTTCTGCCACCACCTCTGGTATTGATCCTGCCGTGGGTTGTACCAAAGGGAGCCAAGGGGATTCTTCAAAGGCAGCCTTATGTCATTCTCCCCTGGTTTCACAGAAAAAGAAACATATTGTCCTTCTTTACAAAAGAGATATGTTGACTGAACGTCAGTTCTTGGAAAAATATCAAAACAGGTATTTAAACAGTAATTGTTTATTTTTGTAATTACTAGGCGGCCTCAGGGTAATAAGTAAATAGCAGGATGAGCTTATAAAGGTCAAGTGACATAGCACTAATCTAATTTCCTTCCGTAACACAGTAATTGGCCATGTGGATATCCGAGAAATAGTAAATGGCCTATCTTAATTTGGTCTTAGATGATGTACGCAACTTGGGGATATATGGTAAAGTGAATCTAATAACATGGTGAATGGAAAACTGGTTAGAAAACTGTGCTCAAAGTATAGTTATTAACATTGCTTTTTCAAAATAGATTATTGTATTAAGTACATTTAGAAAGGTTTTTTCCTAAATCAGTATTTTCACCATTTTCACTAGTGACTTAGATGATGGAAATAAAAATAGCATTTTGTTCTGTTATTGGAATACTAAATAAATTATGTTTTGATAAGGACAAGCAAATGTAGCACACTTTGAAATCATTATTTGCATGTCTGAAAGATGGAGAACAAAGCTAGATGGTCTTCCTGGGCAAAGCAGCAGATTTGGTAGATCACAAATTGAATAAACTGAGGGATGCATAAAAATGTGTAACAGACGCCTTAAAGGTATGCATCATGATTCTCCCAGTTAGCTCCAGCAAGATCTCATCTGAAGCCTCATGCTCAGGCTTGGGCAGCCCATTTTAAGAAATCTATAAACCAGGGAGAAGCAGCAAAGATGATCAAAAGCCTAGAAAATCTGACCTCTGAGATTGGAAGGGTGAGGTTTGTTTAGTCTGGGGAAGAGACACTGAGGAGAGATGTAAGAGCAGTCTTTAATTACATAGAGACTGCCATGGAAAGGGTAGAAACAAATTGTTCTTCATATGTATTGGGGATCAAGAGAAAATACAATGTGCTTGAACTGCAGTATGGGAAATTCAGGTCAGACATTAGGGAAGACTTCCCAGCTGTAAGATGATTAATCACTGGAGTAGATCAGTCACCAGATAGGAGACTTCAGGGCTTTCTGGTCTTCCAGCCTTCTTACAGGGCATGAAGAATCTCTCCCTAGAAGTTCAGTTCAGGAAATGTTTTGTGTAAGTGGAAATGAGAAATGCTAGAAAGCAAGGTGTGAAGACAAGCTCATATTTTGGATTAGATGGAGAGAGCTGGGTCAGAGGAAAGTTCATGCAGAAAGGATAAGGTGATGTGAGCAGATGGGGTCATTCAGAGGTAGAGAAGAAAATGGACCTACAACCAAATTAGGTTTTTGTAGGGTCTGAGCCCCACCATCACTCCAATGAAGAAGAGTAGGTGGTCCACTACGCTTGATACTTAAGCAACTACCAGAGAAACCCACTGAAACTCTAAATATAGCTAAAATACCATGACTGTTTAAATTTTGTGTCATTGCCCAAATAATGCAATCTAAATGTGACATAAGACACTTAATAAATGCATCTTCAAACACCCACCATTTTATTAGATGGCTGTCAAGAGTGTATTTTAGTATTCAGTATTTCACACTGCTTAGTATTAACCACAGCTGTACAAGGCCACATGGTAGTAAAAAAAAAAAAAATTAATTGTATCAGCAGAATATTTTACAGACATTTGTAATGGAATCCTAAACTTCATAAACTTCCTGAGTAAGTTTGCTTTCTGCCTAATTATCTATGGCACACTAGTACCAATATACTATCTCACTTATAACAGTGAACCGATAATAGAATACTAGACAAAATTATAGCAGCAAGCTACAGCTGTTCATCAGTACAGCAGTTACAATGTTTTACTCAAATCCAGCTAATTCAAAGATCTCCCTCTCAGATGAACATAACCCTTCTCAAAATGTATTTATATGACTAAAACTGAAAAAGCCAAAGTAACAGGAACAGAGTTTAGACATAACTGATTGGTGTGAAGGTAAATAACCTGTACTGTGAATATATATCTAAAAGGTTATATTGAATGTGTATTGATGTGTGACAACTGTACCTAGAAATTCCTTTCAAAAACATGTCCTTGGCTAAGTGTGTTTGCACAGCAAGAGTAAGTTTCTGCTTCAAAGGGTTTCCAAACTAAATAAATAAGAAAGAAAAGGGATGAAATTATGCAGAGTAATGAGATGTTCAATATTTTATAGCCAGGCAGCTGGAAATACTATCACTAGTATTTCTGAGTCCCAGCCCAGTGACTCAGTGAAGCACATTGCCTGAAGAAATCACATGAAGTTTCATGTACAAATACTTCTTGAAGGTCTAACTGTGCCTGGCTTGCTCATTGTATTTGTCTTGTTGATTTCAAAAGGCTACTTGTATGAATAAGGTGAAGACAGTTTAGCCCTAGACTTTTCTAGTCTTCCATTTATTTAGGCTGCTTATATCCTTTCTTGATTTGATAGATGGATCAGCAGATCTTCCCCATAAAGATACCTTGTGAATGTAGTAAGTCTTCATCAGACTGTACTCACTTTTCTCCCTTTACACTATTCTATGTAAATAAATATAACAAGTTTCTGGTGACACAGAATCTCTCTCTTCTCTGTTACAGAAGTCCTTTCAGTGTTACTATTTCCCTACAAATAATCCTTTTCCATTTCTATTATTATTCCTCCTGTTGAATTCAATGTGTTTCTGATTATTTTTCCTCAATATATTAGCCTTGAAGATACAGTCTTTTTACAGTTGCTTTCCACCGCTGATTTAGTTGCAATACTTTTGGTCTGTCTACACTGTTATTTGTATCTCCTACCAAATTAGAATCATATTGTAGCCTTTTACCATAGTATACAGTGGGGATTTTTAAATCCTTAAACAGGAAACACTTGGGATTTCATAGCTGATCTCACTGGCGTAGCAAGATACTCCTTCTTCTCCTGAACCTCCACCTTTGGTTTCTTCCTCTTCCTTTTCCTCTTCCTTTTCCTGTTCCTCTTCTCTCTTTTCTTCTTTTTACTCCTTCAAAAAGCCACATATATGCAGACATCGCTGTGCATGTTAAAAAACAATCATGTCTTGATCTGAACAGTGTTTCTGTATTAGTCATGGCTTTTTAAGGTAAGATCACCTGAAACTACCCTGTTCTGCCAAGAATCAATATATCCCCATTTATTTTAATCTATGCATTGGTCTATCAGTCACAAGGTGTGCATTAATCCTTTATATTCTCACAGTCCTGAAATGATGGCTTTCTTTCTGGGCTAATTGATGGAATTCAGCACCTAAATCTGTGCTCTGCACAGTCATAGATCATTAAAACCTTAGCAAAATCATCAATATTTGTCTTCCATTGAAAACAAGGCCACTAAGCAATGTCTGCGATGACTCAAGTTACCATTACTAAAAGTTTCACCCATGAAATCTGTAGCACTTATGCTTCTGAAAAGCTTTTATGATGCTATGGAAAACAAAGGGTAAGATTCAAAACAGTGCTTGTAAACCTGGAGAACTAGTCCAGACCTGGAGAAGACAGTCTGGTCCCAAAGGTTATCCTTTTTTCTGTTTGGTCTGATGTAGAACAATTATTTGATCTAATGTAAAATATTGGCTCTCCCTGAAATAAAAACTAAGCTAATACCAAAGTATTTTGGCATCTCAAACTTTAGTGAGACAAGAATAATTTGTTAAGCAACTACTAATTTATTTGGTAATTGTTGTCCATAACTTCATCTCTTGTGAATCTTGTGGTAACCGGAAAGTAAAAAGTTGAATTACAAGGCTGCAGGAAGTGTATTCATCATTGCCATGATCAGCCACAATTCACACTGCTTGCATTAAAGAATTTGTGTTTAAAGATAAGAGCTAGAGTCAGATCTGGGTTCAGCTGATGACTAGATCATGCAGCATGTGGCAGCACAGAGATTGTTGAGAGAGGGCTGAAAGAACTCATGAAGAATGAGCACTGGTGAGAATGGTGGGTTAATGAGCTCAGGGAGCCCACAGTGGATTCACTGTACTTCCAGGCAGAATTAGCTCACACGGATCTGTCTCAAGCCTCTTAGCCAATGCTGCAAAGTAAAGCCTGAATGGTTAATCCTGGTCTTTCACATCTCTGAATATTAAGGTTCATCTACCTTGGCACTTTCGTGCCAATCAGGAGTGAAATGGATGCCCTCATAGCCCCCATTTGTGCACCTTGGTTTGCATCATGGAGGAGTTATGGAGTATGGAAAATGGCATCCTTTCAGATTAAACTTGGGTGGGACATTCTCCAAGAGCACTTCTAACGCATTTGAACTGCTAATAAGCATTCAGTCCATGGGATGAGACCAGTCCTGTGTGTGAAACACAGGGTGTTGAGGCTGGCTCCTCTGCACTGTTTCAGTCTGCAGATCTAACTCTATTGCACTGGTTGCTAATAAGACATAGCCAAAACCTATACTTGCTCCCTAATTTCGGAGGTTTTGCTACAGCAAATGCATTAAACCAAAACAGTATTGGGATGACTTTATCAATGATGGAACTCCACAGATGTGACTGGCATTACACCTGGAATGATAGTTAACCAATAACATGATAAAATGTGTGATTTTGGATCAAATCATTAATATAGGCAAAGCTGGTATAAAATGATAGCTTCTTAATTGTTATCACCTTAAGAGGGTGAAATAACTATCTTCCAGTAATAATTTATTAACTACTGGGAACTAAAAGTACTTGTGAATTCAGACATGCATGTATCTTTGTTAGATAGAAAACCTATAAATCTTAGAAACTGTTATGGGAGTCAAAAAGTTACTGATAAAAACTGAATATGTTTACTAAAAAAGAAACCATGTTTAGATTTCAATTTCATAAATCCTGGTCATGATATTATCCGTTCTCTCCTAGGAAGAAAGATCTTGAATGCAGCATGCAGAGTTTTGACCAACCAAGTGACTGGATTTGGAGCAGATTTATGAGGAAGTTTGCATGTCTTCAGTGAAGTGACTTGGAGGATGGTAGGAGCATGTCCAGTAGATCTGTGTCAATGCAGTGTCCAGTTCCTTTGTCTCTTAGATATGTAGGCAAGAAATATGCTCACAGCATAGGAAAATAACAGTACAGCATTTAGCATCTTGGCAAGGAAGGTAGCTTTAAACAATCTCTGCACCTTTTAGGGACACCCCAGAGGCTGCAGAAATGTTTAGTTTAATTTAGACAGCACTATCTGTAATTTCCTAAGCACTGCATGGCTTTTAACTCCCTTTGAACGTATTCCTTCTCACCTCAGAGTGCTTCTTGTGCTCCGCAAGAGGTCCTAGAGTAAAAGTTTTATGGTCACCTGTCTATATTGCTCAGCTAGTCCTCCTCTAGACAAACACAGAAATTTTAATCTGTTCATATCATCTGGCACTTTTGTTTGTTCTGAATCTTGCATTAGAAAACCTTACCTACTAAAACAGGGTACTGACCACATTAAAAGACCTCTAGTGTTTTGACTAGATTGCATATGCCAGTGGTCCTTAAAGTGCAGTCTCAGAGGATATGATAGAGAATTATCATCTTTTTATGTAGTATCGCCAAGACTGTTTCAGAAAGCCTATAAAGAAGATCTTCTCAGGTCTTAATTTTTTTTTTTTCATTTTTCTAATAGTATTGATAAAATCTTTTTATGGATTTTCCACAAGTACTTCCTCAGGGGTGGGTGGGAATATTTGCTGGGTGTAAGTTTTCAGGTTTGTTGGTACAGTGTGGAACTGTACAAGGATGTTGCACTTGGCCTCATAGAAAAGTCCTAAAACTTTGCATTTAATTGTGGCCTAAAAATAGAAATCATCTGGGAAAAAAAATATCAAAACACCACCTTACCCAAAAAGATGACTTACTATTAGTACTGCATCCTCTCTTCCCAAATGCTTCTGCAGCCTAGCGCTTTGCTTTCCCTCTCAGCTGGCCTATAATTCTCTGTCCTATAAAAGAGGGCTTTGCTGTCATTTTCCTGTATTTTCTCTCTTTCTCGGGCACCTCCTTCAGCTTTCAGCACCGCACTGCAAGCTCCAGATCAGATCCCACTATCACATACAGCAGTGAGGGGATTCTGGGCCCCCTTACCCTTTTCTATTCCCTACAGTTTTATGATCAGTGCTTTGTTTCAGTTAAGAAGCATGCTCGGTGCTACACTCTGCTACTCTACACCACATTCAGTCATTTCTGCCAGGGCAGGGGGCACTGTGACGTGATGGAGTTTTATAGACTTTGCATCAGTGTTGCTAAAAATGCCAAGAGCAAAAAGCACGGATCAGTTGGACCTTAGCATACTGAATTTTCTTACCTACATGGCATGTGAGCACACCTAAATTTCAGATTCAAGAAATATATGACATATTTTCACAGAAGATGAGAATCCACCTTAGGCATGAATTCTCCTTTCTCTTCTTGTGTTTCATAAAATAAATGCCTTTGCAAATGTAAATGGGATGGCAGTAAACAAGATAATTCAGCAAAACCTAACTCACAAAAATGAAAACATATACTTTCTTCCCTCTGGCAATATATTCCAATGTTTAAATCAAGCTTCATGTTTCTTTTAAACAGTCTTTAAGCCTGTCTCAATGGAAAAGTTATTCCAAAGTTTGAAAATATCCTCTATCATATTATTTATGAACTCAAAATATTTTTCCAGGACCATATATTATTTCTAAGCTTGTTTCCTCAGGAGTCCCATTATAAAATGAACTTTAAAGCTTCAGTTAGAAGGTGAATTTAATACCAGTCATATAAAATATAAAGTTCCAGTCCTGCAAACACATCTGTGTCTAACTTTAAGCCACTGAGTTTCTACTAACTCAGTGGAAGTACTCCCACTAAAGTTAAGTACATCTATTAAGTATTTGGAGACCTGGACCTGTAAGTACCACAATAATAATCATAAGTAAATATTTGTACAGCCTTTCCTTTCTCTAAATGTTTAATTCTCTGAGCATCTTTAGGATTCCTAGCTAAGAAGTCTGTTTTGCTTGTTAAAGGTTTTGGAGCAAACTCAAAAGCTAAACTCTGCAGGCCTTGCCAATTTTGATTTACATGGGCATCGACATTTTTGGTTACTTCAGTTCTGGTTTGTATCCCTGCAACTTAAGGTTACTATGTTGTGTTCAACTTAACACAAACAAAGGAAATTTAGTAACCTCAGTTAGAGCATTATGAAATATAAATGTGTTGCGTTTGGTTTTGATTGAAAGCAGAAACAGGGCAAATAGCTACTTATTTGGAAGTTCATAAAGTTAGGTCAAATTTAAAAAAAAAAAAGTTTTGGGGGGGACAATGTTTTTTAACTTGTCTAGGCTAGAAAACCAGATTTTTAAAATATTTAAGTTCTTCTACAGACAGAAATTTGCAGTTGAATAAGTGTAAAGACAAACTGACACCTTTTGAAGTGTGTTTGTAAGCACAAGTCCACATTTTCAGTTCTAACTGCCACACTTCGTTTTAAATATGAACTGTTTTTCTTACCAGAGCCAAAGTAGGCAAGAGGAAGGAAAATGAGTCTTCCTTAACTATACGTTTCACAGGGACACAAACATACTAGCAATTCTGCTTCATAAGATTCCTTTTAAATCAGTACTGCTGTATGTTACATGTTCAACAAGTTTAGGAATATGTATTCTTTTATTATGTATTCCATATTTCCTTGTATTCTGCGGGTGCACACGTGATGGACACAGCCCATCAGCATTAGAGTTTCAGAGACTGACAGAAGTTCATAGTACATGTGTGTAAAGTATCTACAGCTCAGTTTTTGAGGAAGAAAATGAGCCACTTTGTACCCAAATACAATATATGAGAATTGAAAACACAAGCTTGCCACTGTGGTCCCAGCCACATTCATGGATGGATCAGTATCAGCTTCTGTAAAAAGTGCTTTGCAAATTCTGAGATGAAGCACATTTCAAAAGGGGCATGTAGAGGGTCCAGAGATCTGTAGAAATGTCCTTTCACACGCCACAGAGAGGTGTGTGAATGAGGGATTGTTGTTAACACAAAGTGATGAGAGAAATGTGTAATTTTGCATGTTTTGGGGAGGCGGAAGCATGGCTGCAGCAAAGCAGCCAAATTCTTTTGGAATAAAAGTCATCCTGATGACACCAGGATGCATTCACATACATGTGGAGACAAATGTGACTGTCAATGAGTGGAAATTAGCTGTACAGATCTGGGCAGGATGCACTGACCGTTACTAGGGACCAAAGAGGTTATTATCATAAGAATCCCACCTCAGTTTAATTTGCTGAGTGTAACTGATTCACAAATACTAGGAAGTGACGGAATTTTAATGCAAAAATTACCCCTCAAAATTTGAATGGGCTTTGCAATGTAAACTTGTGAACATTTACGGTATGTCATTTGTTGTTTTTATTTTTAAATAAACTTGAACTTCAGCTCAACATATAATCTCTCCAAAAGATCTCAGAAATGAACAATAATACTGATATTTTAAATTAGCATGGGAAAGTTAAACAAAACACAAGCACAGAAGAAATGTATGACTCCTATTATATGAATTCCACCATCGATTAAATCAAAGTCAACTGCCACATTCAATAAAGAGAAAAGAAAGTATCTATTTGGATAAATCTAGATATTACCACATTCTTTAAAAAAAACCACCAAACCCAACCCAGTAAAATCAGATCCCACAGCTGCCAAAATCTTGTGACAAAAAACCTGCAGCCTGAAAGCTACTCTAAAACCAGAATGAATTGTCATAAAATA
Source organism: Falco cherrug (assembly GCF_023634085.1). Lineage (NCBI taxonomy): Eukaryota > Metazoa > Chordata > Aves > Falconiformes > Falconidae > Falco > Falco cherrug. Next base: position 13,383,132 of record NC_073709.1, read on the forward strand.
CTTCTACTCAGTGAAAAATTCCCAGCCTCTTGAAGCATACAAATGTCAGTTAATTCCAGACATCCCCAGCTCTACTAGTACAATATCATATAGAAATGTCCCTTCCCCCGGCACACCAGTGTTCCTCCCTACCAGGGTGCTGCACACAAGATGACATTGGGTCTGATGGAGGCAATGGTTTAGATGATCTTTATCCTTTCATCAGACTTCTAGAAAGAGTCTTATCTTATGTTTTTATTTTTGCCCATTTCTGGGGTTGCATTAGTAGTCAAAAAGAAAAGAAAAGCCAGCATACAAGTCAGAATACAGAGTCAACAAGAGTCTTTCTTCTTCATTCCTCACCTTTTCCATGCCGAGTTGCATTAGATCCTGAGATTGGTTTCCTTTGCAAAACTGAGATGTACAGGACAAATAATAGGATGCCTTGTGTCACAAAGACTTACAAAAAAACTGTCAAACCAACACTGTCTGGGAAATAGCCAGCGAAAGATCAGTTCTCCTAGTTTTATTTCTTATAATTGAACCCAATCTGTATAAAAAGTTTGCACTGGTAACAAAATTCAGTCTGCTAGAGTAAAACCCTTCCTTGGAAAAAAAAGCTATCTTTTATCCATCTCTCAAACTAATCTTTGCCAAGAGGGTATACATAGCTCAAAAGTTAAACAAGATATTTTTGTTCCTAGCTACCCACAAGAGAACATCCTTCAATATTGTTTTGGAAATACTGCAGCACAATTAAGATAGAGCGTAAATCATAGAAAGAATATTTCCTGTAGCCTTTGAAATATTCTAAAGCAGCCTGAAGCGAAGGCAAAGCCCTTTGCTGTTGCTTAATGCCAAGTGAATATTCCTGTCCAAGAAACCAATTGGTGATTAAGATCTCATAAAAAAAAGTTCTCTTGTGTTTCAAAGACAGAAAACACTACAATGCTTGCGTATATTCTGTTTAAAGTAAAAGAGCATCCAGAAAGTAATACCCAGTATCTGCAAACAAGACTTGACCTGCTGGGAAAGTAACAGCTTTGGGCCATGCTCAGATCTCATTTGTCAAACTGATTTCAGAGTGGAAAGGAAATTTTGGGGCAAAGGAAGGATAGTCATTAGAGAACAGGGAGAAGGATACAAAAGGTTTTAAGAATTAAGGTCCTCAAAAAGAAGATCCTTTATTTCAGCTCTACTATGAGAAAAATGTGGGAAATGAAGCAAGCCTGCATTTTCTCCCCTCTCCACCCAGTCACATTGTCTGAAGGAGCTCTTGAAGACAGAGAAAATCGTTCAAAGGTCCTTTTGTGGAGGACCTTGATCTCTCTGACATCTACCAGAGTGCACACTGGCTCAGCTTATTAACACAGAAGCAAAACCATGTTTGCACTAAACTCAATAGTCAAATTCCCATATAATTCCCTGACATTATCAAAGGTACTTCAGGAGTTTATCTCAAGGTATTTGGTAGACACACAAGGTTTCCATTCAGACTCTGGAAATTCTTGCTTCTTGTCTCAGCATTTGTTCTCTGGCTTAGTAGATACATGTATCTCCACTTTGGTAATAAAGACATGAAATGCCACTGGAGCTCCGCATACCCACTGGTGGTATTCTTACTTCTGGTCTTTGCATATGTGGAAGTTTGAATCTCCCTATCTAAAGGTAAGGAGATACTGTGTGAGTAAATAGCTGCACTGGATTCACAGAGAGGGTGAGATCAAAGGGCAGACATACTTTTTCATAACTTAGAGGTGCGTCCACATCATTACTCCATTTTTTTTAGCTCAGACAATTATGGAGACAAAACCAAAATAAACATCTGTGGAAAAGAGGAGTTATTTTGGAAATTAAATGAAGTCTTCAATCTATGCAAGCTGATTACCAGTGGATAGACCTCCATTTGTTAGAAATGGAGGAAAGTGAGAAGATGAGGATAAACAGTGTCTACTGAATATTATGCAATAGTAATTTGATTTTTTTTTACTAGCATCATATAAAAAGCAATAAAAAGATCAAAGTTCCAATATTAAAAGTAATCAGTATAGAAACAATCTTAATGACATAAGGAGTCCTCAAATAGATTTCTATAAATTAACAGTTTAGTTAATACAAATGCTCTAATTTAAGTCCTCCAGTGCTGGAGCACTTGGAAGCTGCACAGCTAAAGCATCATTTACAAAAATATTCATAGCAAGATTCCAGACACTTTGAAATGCAATCTGTTCTGCACTTCTATTTGTGTCCAAACATTGCTAACAGTGATTTTTAAAAGATGTATAAACTATGTAAGATTAAGTTGATTCAAAAGGAAATGGCTCACAGCCCCATAATGAAGTGACCATATTAGAGCACTCTAATTGAAAGATGTCAAGTAGTGAACTATATTTTATGCAAAATGGCACATTTCTTTTCTTAATTCTTGAAGGTAAGTGGGATATCAGGAAAGGTACACCTTATGTAGGCTATGCAAATATCAATAATCTTGTATTTTAAAGGAAACAAAAATTCTCCACTTAGAAGAAGGAGAGAAAATAGGAAACAATGACTAAGGGGAGAGCATATAATATGGGTTAGATGGACTAATCTGATAAGGAAGAAAGTTCCTAGAAGCTCTTACTAACATCATTTTCAAGAGGGTTGTTCTGATTTCTTTGAGTCAACAATGCTTATTCAGTTTGGACCTGATATAATCCATTAACTTTGACAAACTGACTCCTGATTAACACAGCTATGACACTGAAATCCATCTCTCTATACTTCTAGTTATGCATCTGAGTACCGATGACATTAAAAGGTGAGGAAGAAAAATAGAAAATTACTTTATTATTAGTTTGACAGATGATAGCATAGTAGAGTCCTAAACTCTTAAAAAACCTTACAGATATTCCTATGAAGAGGTAAATAACACTTCTCTTCAGATGACATAACTTTCATGACATCTAGTGTCAGGAGATTTTGAAACATAACCAAACCTGAACACATCTGAGGTGAGTATCAAGTCAGTTATGTCTTCTGAAGAAAAATATACCAGTAAGAGCTCTAAATTGATTCTGCAAAATACTAAACATTGTCAGCCTAATCCAGCAAAATTTTCAGGGATGGACTTAAATAAATTATTAGGGTCACTGAAATCAACAACAGGGTTATTCTAATAAGGGGCAGCATGTTTCAGAACCTTGCACTTTGATAGCCCAAATGAGAAATATAAATGCAAAAGTCAGTGCTCACTTTCTAATCCCACCACTCTTTCCTTCATCTTCTTCCATATCTGAGGTGAAGGTCCCTATAGGTGTGAGTGACATTCATAAGCAACACATCTTTTCTTTATCACTGTTTTGAATTCCAATAAAAGTGAGAAATTACATTTGCTGCCTTAGAAATTCTTTTCAGTCATAGGCACTTTCCAATAAACCCCTATTTTTCTCAGTGTAATCTATTAAAGTATCCAGTGACTGCCTTTATACCTTCATGTGTTTTGCAGTATAAGAATTATGGGGAAGCTCTATGGTCTGAGAGTGGAAAATAGCCTGCTCAAATAACCCAATGCCACTGAATTGTATACACTATAACTCTGCTTACTTACGTTCTCTGTCTTACCTTTTCTTAATCAACAGTTCCTTCATGAATTTCAACTTGAAGTTAAGCTCCCCTCCAAAAAAAAAAAAAACAAAAAAAAATACCCAACAAAAGAATAAAGAAATTGGTGACTAGGTGAAAGATACGTTATGAATGACAGACACTGTTTTCAGACAGTCCACAGTTATTTTTTAAAAAACTTGTCAAGCCTAAATGCGCCTTCTCTAGTTAAAGACTGAAAGGGAATTGCTTCCTCACTGGAGATCTGCTCTGCATGCCAAGTCAAACAGGGAAAGAAACTTGCATGGAAGTATTATTTTTAGCATCTCTAGTACAGAGTAAAGCATAGTCATAGTCTTCAACCTCAAGACCCAAAACCCATCTTTTTCTCTGTGTAGCTTGGTTTCTTGCCTCTCCTTGCTCCCTGGACAGACACACAGAGAACTGATGAGGATACCGTGACCCTTTTCAGCCAGTCCTTTGAACTTATCCCATAGTTGAGTCATTAGGCTTATAATATCATCCATCCTTTTTTTATCCATGGAGAAAAGGGCTGAATTTATCCTAAAAGCCTTCTCATAAACACTGTTTTGTAGATTATTTTCCTATTTATCAAGAAAGCAGCATTACAAGAGATGATCCCTCCAGCCACGAAACTAATTTCTTAGACTGTTTATCATAGTATGGCATATTTATAACAAGTCACTTCAATACTAGCCATTTGAAAATAGTTGCTCTTGTATTTTCCTGGGGCACAGCTGCCTCACATCAGAAATACTATTTTGTGAGAGGTTTCGGTTGCTCTGGCAACAACTTTTGACAAGTTCTGTCTGTGAGGCTGCAGAGAAGAGAAATTGCTCAGAGGAGAGGTCCATGCCTTTCTCAGTGATGCTCTGATGTTGCTATACAAACAGTACCATGTTTCTGAGAGTAGCCAGTAAATATATACCAAAGAGTACATTCCCTGTCACAGGGCATTACAGGGAAAGGAACTTATGAAATACGTACACTGGCTAAGAGTTAACTGGTTCTGATTCTATCATATGCAATATGTGAAGGAACAGAACTCTGTTGTTATGCATACTCTTGCCTGAAAATTTCACTTTAAAAATGGTGGTAATGCAGCTGCCAGGCCCACCATGTGTCTTCGTATGAAGACCATCAGAGCTGAGAGCATGCAGAATGTCAATAGCAAGATTTTGAAGAGGTAGTAACATGCATGTTTATTGTTTATAATTTTTGCTCTCAGAAAAGATGATGTTTCTTGTCATTTTCCTTTTTTTTTTTTTTTAGGTAAGATGATAATTATGCATCTGTATTGCAATATGTCAATACAATTAATTATTTGCTATTTGGGTCAGACAGATATTTCTTTCTACCAATTAATCTTAGCTTTGGACAGTGTCTCTGTAAGGTTGCTTCTTCTGTCATGGTCATGCCACAGTAGATCCCTCCAGACGACTTCTTTTTCTTTGGATTTTGGGTTGTCAAGAATTGTTTATATATGGAGCCTCTTGCTACTGAAGTCCAAGGATGGTCTGGAAAGAGGCCTTTGACTTAACCCCTTCATTTACTACTAAGTGGTGTGTGGGTGCAGTCCCCAGGCTTCTAAAATTGCTGCCCAAAGATTAGCTGTGACAATCCTTGAAACTTTTTTTCTTATGGAAAGAAGAGATTGTCCCAGATTGTACAGAAGCTAGTTTTGGCTAGGTGACTGTAAAACTAGAGATCTCTTCTTTCAATCTTTCATTGTACTTCATTTGCTGACGGAGTCAGGAAGCAGATATCTTAAGAAAATTCGAGCTCTCTGGGCTTATAAGGTATCCATAGTCTGGTGTCACCTAGTAAAGTCAGTGACAAGATTAAGGAACATGAGGTCAGCAGCATGTTCTTGCCTGACAGCACTAAGCTGCAGAATTAGTTCTTGGCTGGATGGTAAATGTGGGATAAGGAAAAAGAATCGAGTAATTTAGTAAGCGATCTATGGGTGTCTAATATCTGTCAAAATGACCCTACTTGTACTATCAACAGCTTTATGACAGAAAGTTAAATGTAGGATATAAGTAACTACCATTTATCATTGCGTTTGGTGGTGTTGCATAGAATGAAAATACGATAAATGTGAGAGCAATGAGAAAAAATCTTGCAATTTTTAAAATCTGCTACCTAGCAGAGTTTAGCTCCTGTCCCATATAACTGCACTGAAGAGTTTATTTGGGATTGAAACCAATGGGAGCCCACACCAGATGTTACAGTAATCCAGATCCTGCTTCCTAAGTAATGTGATGAAAGGGTCTTTTTCCTCTATTCTTCTAGGATGAATTCTTTTCCTAACATGAAGTAACATTTCAAGTTCCTTTTGCTGCTGTGTTTCAGTGAAGTTTTCTCTTCTCCTTTCAAACTGAATTTCTACCATATAGTACTTTATGTTTCACAATAAAAAGTCATGTATCAAACATTATTATAAAATGTGAGGCAGATCCCCCAAAACTAAGACTGGTTTTAAAATAAAATTACAATACAAAAATATTAATGATTTTCTGGTTTTCTTTAAAAGTTTCTTGCTGTCAGCACTTACAATTTGCCTTTAATTTTTTTTTTCCTCAGAATTGGAATGCTAGACATTTTCTTTTTTCTTTTTTTTTTCCCCTGTAATGGAACATTTGCAATCTTTAAGAATCCTTATGGTAGCAGTTGAGAATCTCAAGGAAAAACAACTATTGCAGGACTGTTAAAAAAAATCAAGAATTGAGAGCACTGATGATAGTACTAATTTTATTAATGATTAATTCTTAAAAATAGATTTACAATCAGGAGCAGGAATAGAAGTATAATACAGACTTTACCTCTAAATTTGCATATAAATGAGTGGCACATTCACAGTATGGTGATACACATTAGTATAAAATCCTAATATAAATAATTCTAGCACTGCTGCTATATAATCAAAGCAATAAAGAAGCAGCAGAAAGGAGTCCCCGACAATGGGAAAAGGTTAGTGCTGACAATGTCTTATAGCATAGCAGCTATAATCAGTGCAGCAAACAGCTATATACATTCTACCAGTAGATTTTAGGAGGTATGTTTTATTGAAGATGATATTCATAACTCAGCAAATGTTTCAACAGTGAATTTGTGAGAATTGAAAGTCTCAAAGAGCATAGAATTTATGGCAGGCAAAAAGCAAGGTCTGCTTATTCATAGACTTAATTAGATGTAAATTGAAGGCTCCCAACAAAGATTTTGACCCCACCCTGGGCTTCAGAGGCCCAGCTCACGAAGGGTTTTGCAGGCTGCTGCTGTGAAAAATCAGGGAAAATGAGTTCCTTTTCAGTAGGGTTGGGTCTTGCAAGGACAGCAAGGATCTAATGAGATTTTTAGGCAAGTCACTGACTAATGTAATGATACACCGTGCTGAATAAAATGGAAGTCCTGCAGAAGAAAAATCGTATGTGATCTTCTAATTATTGGTACTGCATGTATAAGAAGGGATGGAATTAATGATTTATGGACAACAATGTTATTCCTTTTATCTGAGGCCATCACAATGAAATCTAGACGTTCCTTTATATGATTTTCATATATTTCTTACAGTTCTGTGTAGTAAAGTATCTTCAGTCTAATAACTGTTCTATCAATGTGGAAGTGAAACTAGAAATAATACACGAGCAGATTTGTCTGTCTTTGCTTGTTAGATTGCATATGTTCATAATGGTTCTTTAATAATTCCCCTCTCAATCTTGTATGTGTACAGGCAGAATAAAACTGTAGGAATGGCTATAACACTGACAGAAATTTCAAAACAAACCCATATATGTTGTTTGAATAAACCTTAATGATTATTTAGATATCATAACACTGGAGTGAAGTTTCAAGCTCATTAGAACTAACTCTTTCTCTTTATAGACAGTCTTACAGAAATTTACAGGGACCATATGTATACAGAGCATTTAAATTTGTAAGTAATCACAGTGAAAAAGAACAAATTCAACTCAGGGGTGTCATTCAGCTACTTTGTTGGTCTTTTTCTCATAGCCTACATGTTATCTTCTTCCCAAGATATTCTTTCTGGACTTCTGGCAGCCCTGTTAACCCTGTGTAAGTACTAGCTGTATGTCTGCTCTATCACTTCTTCCAACATAATGAACAAATAGAGAAGTGGTGCAGGAGAGGTAAGCAGACCACCTAGGCTCCTTTAAAGCCCTCTGGGCCTCAAATGTTTTGCGTTATTTCATTTTTAAAGAATGCCTTTTCATCATGAATGATGGGCCTGATGACTGATAAAGACAAGAAAGTAGGAAGAATACATATGAATTTATTTACTGTCAGCACTTCTAGGGAGGCAAGTTTGGATATAGTTGTATCAGGGTTTAATACGTAAATATAGTTGTATCAGGGTTGTTACTTTTCCTGTCCACATATATACTTTTTTTTTTCTTCCTGCCAAAGAATTGGACAATGAGAAATGCACTGGCAGTTTATAAAATATGAGTACGTGCTTTGTACCTATAGCATATTAAAGCACACAATCATCCAAGTTATGAAAACTTTGTGGCTCTGTTATAACAGAAGAGCATGGTAGGATCTCCTGTTCCACTAGTAAGTCAGAACTTGCTAATAAATGTCCTTCCATGACATTGGTTCTTATTATTTTTGTGTTTCCCTGTGCTGAACATAATAAGAAGTTTTGATCAAATAAGCCAAAAAATTCTAAATGCAGTTGTGATTTTGAATGGGAATTAAGTCCTGCTGAAAGCATTTTGATCTTATATGTCCTCTGACTAAATACTGCAGTTTTCCACTATTTTTAGGGAACAGACTACACGAACCTTTGACACAAATCTGTGTTTGTACTTGGCATAAATTAGCTATTCCATTTTCAGCTGGTTTCTTGTGCGGTTTCAGTCTCCTGTTGCTAATTAGAGCAATCTTGGATGCCATCTTGAAAAAAAAGAAAGAAAGGCTATTTTATGGTTTTCTTTCTGGATGTAGAATCAATAACAGTAAGAGGGAGTGCATTTTTCCATGTGGCTGATAGGACCTCATAATAAATTGCTGTGACTAGGGATTAAGGTTGGTGCTTTTACTTCTTCCTTTAATATTTCCTCTTTTTTTTTGTTTGCTGCATCTAGTAACAATTGTAGATATGTGAATCACATCAATATCTGCTATCCTAGAAAATGTGATTACCAATTCAGTTGTAGAGTTTATCCCAGAGATCCCATGTAGTGCATGTAGAAACTCTGGATGACATGTTTACAGTATTTCAGAGCCATGGATAAATCATTCTGTTAGTCTTATAAAGCTGTAAATGTTCAAAATAAACAAGGCATTGATAAGAGATTAATCTTCTCACCAGCTCAATGCTCTTACATGTAGGAGAATTTATTTTTGGAAAATGTCAACCTGTCTGTAAATGGGTTAACTCTCCAGTTCCCCTGAATAAAAACTACTTGTATTCCATTAACAGATTGTAAGCATTTTTCTTTTACATAAATTTACTGTTTTCTCAAATATTCCCATTTTACCTCTTAGTGTTCAGTTTTCTCCAGTATGTGGAAATCCTTGCTTGTGTGTCAGTATACCTGGTCTGCACCAGCTGGCAAAAAGTTTCCAAACAAAGTTTGGGGTTTAGATTTAAGCTACATGAGCCTGAAAATAAATGTAGACCCATTTACCAGCAAAATGGCTTTCCTCCCTGCTGTATTTTTAGAATTGGAATTTAATGAGGCTTTTGAACTTCATCTTGTTCCTTTTAAATGGTAAAGTCTGATGTCTTTGCTTTCTCCAAGCAGGCCCTCATGTAGAAAATGGCTGAACCTCAGCAGTCCTCTGGGCCAGCTGTACAGCCTGATCCTTCTCCTAGGAGCTTGGGGAGAAGCTGGTGGAAAAGCTTAAAAAAAAGAAGATATTGCTTGATTTAAAAATAGTGCTCATTTTAATTTCCTGAGGCATCTGCTATCTCATCGAGGTATCAAGGAATCCAAACAAATAGAGACCTAATGGAGTGCTTAGTTCAGCCAAGTAAAACATAACCCTGTAACACTTTTCTCAAGAAGTCTTTTCCAACAGATGATAGGCAACTGAGCATCACCAAAACTTCCAGCCTGTCTTTCCCCTCTCTTCTCTGTCTCCACTTCCAAATACTAGTTAGCATCTTGCTCATACCCAACACCAGTGTCAGCACCTCTCTTTATCAGGTTGTTCAGAAATGAGAGCAGACTAATGACACGCACAGCACAGAGCATTTGGCCCTGGGTTTTCACTTGGCACCACACTGCCCAATTCCACATCCCAGTTTTGATTTAGAAGGTATTAAGGAACTGCTGGGAACAAACTAACATTTAGCAGTGTGGATGGCCAGCAAACAAACCCAAATGGAGTCAGTTATTCAGTACTCCAGATAAAATTACCAAAAATAGGTTTAGTGGTCACTCACATTGTCTTCCCAAATGCCTTTTGTTACCATTGTGTGGTAATTACTCACTAGAGTGAGTTACAAGCCACATTCATTGTTCTTCTTTGTATTTTGGAATAAAAATTTGTATGTTGTAAGGCGAGATGTGTAGATGTTTAAAACTATTCACACCAGGCTGCAGGGAGAATTTCAGTCAGGATGAGTAACTAATTAACTCTCCAGTACTCAGAAACATCAGGATTGGCAGGGTACTTTTCCATGTTAAAATCCACATTTCACATTTGAAAAACCCAGACAGTTGGTTGATTGATATGAATTTTTATCCATATTTGAAGGCCACTTTAAACCTCTAAAATGGCATCTTGGGAAGACATGGTGAATTGGGAGGAGGACAGGGGTTGCCTCTCCATCCCCAGAACACAATCTGCTCTGGAACAGTCTGGACATGGGTCACTGGATTACCCCTGGTGCTGCATGACTGTGGTAGCCAGCTGTAGCCACAAGGCTGAACTCCTCTGCTCTTTTCTTCCATAATTTCCTATCAGCCATTCCTGCCTTAGTCTGGTACAACATTTTTCCCCATCTCTCAGACTCCTCAGAGATGCCACCATATTGCTATTCTGGCAACAGGATGGGTGGTGGAGCTGTGGCAGGAAAACAAAGAATGAAAACTAACAGGAAGAGCAAAAAACTCCCATACTTCCTCTCTTGCCCAAGACATTTATGCCTGCAAAGTGTAAGGCGGACATGGCTTAAATGTTATATGGGCAATTAGAACAGCAAGAGTTAGTTAGGTTGTCTTTTTTTTCTCTCTCCCCACTTAACTCTAATTTAAGCAAACCTGTGTGTAGCATTGTCTCTGGGAATATCATTTGTTCTGGTGAGTTCCAAAAGTGGAAAATAAGGAACAGGGATATATGGAAACTTTGATGGTAAAAATGAGAAAGGAGAAGAGTGAAACTTGTGTTGCTAACAAAATCCCTTTTCCCAAGGATTTGTCAGTAAAGAAGGACATGTTTGAAAAGTTTTATGCTTGGTCTCTTAACAGAGGTGTTTTGTACTAATAGAAGTCCATGCAGTATTTACAGCGGATAGAAGCTGTGGAAACAGTCTTGCTCTCCAAACCCAAATACCCTTTGGCATCTTTACTTATTAAAATTATCCAAAAGTAAGAATCTATTAGAGCTTTGCTCCTGTGGTTCACAGCTTCTGGGCCCAATGCTGATTCATTTGCAATGGAAAAAATGAAGATTAATATCACTGAGGTACACAGTGCTATTTTGACTGAAAAAGAGTATCAGAACCAAAGGCATTATAAAAACTAAGCTTTAGCTATGCTGCATATACATAGGCATTTCAAGGAGGTCCGGAAAGCCTACTGCCTCAAAAGTTTTAATCTTACAAGTACTTAGAGATCAGAAGTTAGTTAGACACCTAAACATAGATACCATACATGTTGGGAAGCAATCTAATCTGAGAATTTAGCTCTGTTGTTATCTAGCTCTTCATGCCTCTTTACCTATGAGCCTTCACAGACCTTATCTGGAAAATATGCTCAAAGGATGCCTCCCACATCACATGTTCAGCTTCTAAGGAGAGGGTTGAGTTGCTGGGCCATGCTGGGAGCTTGGGGAGGAATAGTGTCCCAACACAGAGCAAGCAAGGAGAGGCATTGATTTTGCCCCCTTGTTTAAAGCACCCCGATGAAAAAAAGGAGTCTATTCCCCAGAAAGGGTGCAAACCACAGTGCACTTCTGTTGGATGAAAGAAAAATAATTCAAGGAAGCTGGCACTAGAGCCCATATCTGCCTGCTTTTAGGACTGAGGACCCCTAATACTACAATCTCTGGATCAGGGTTGGATTTTTCTTGCTCTCTTTCTGGCCCTGAGACTCTTGCATTCTTAAATACTCAACACAAAGACAAGACAAAGCTGCTCAGGAATTTGAATGCTCTGAGCAGAGATACTTTGGCTTGCATGAGGTGCTAGGAAAAGTATGTGCGAGTGTGTGTGTGCGTGCGTGCCTGTGTACATGTGTGTGTGTGATATGGCTTGGGGATATGAGAAGTAAGACCACACACTGGAAAAAGAAAAAACAGCTTCAGCAGTCTGAATGGCTCTGCTGTGTGGGCTTGTGGCAAGCCTGCAGAGGTGACTCTTGGATTAAGGTTCTGGCAGAAAAACTCTTGAAAGGGGTAAGTGAAGAAGCTGTTTTTTCTGCAGTCAAAGAAGTGGGATTTGTACATTCCTGTAAGTCAAGTTGCATAAAAGATACGTGATTGAATCCATTACTAAGTTTTCTTCCCAACTGGCAGATCTTAGGAGATCCTGATCTAACAGCTGCTTAGATCAAACATGCTGCTAATAGCAGTAGTATGGTTTCATCTCCACTCCTAGGGAATGTAAAGATATTTTTAAGAATTTTCATATTTTTATGTTTCAGTGCTGTACTGTACCTACTACCTCAATACTGCTGTCCCTTTTTGCATGGTATTCAGAGAAACTATTATTTTATAAAACCAGACTTCAGGTATAGTCCACCATTTTGATCCTTTTGCTTTGAAATAACTTGAGTTCTCCCAAGAAGAGGAGAGGCTGGCTTCCCATGTTAGCTGTACTTCTGTAAAGCTTAATCAGTTGACATCAACTGACTCGGCATTTGAAATGAATCCTGCAACTCGGATCCATTGAGTTACTCCAAATTTATATAAGAAATAAGAATTTGAGTCTCAGGTGACAAGTATAGACCGTAATGATATGTTACCTGCCTTTTCTCACAATCAATGGCTTGACATGTCACCCATTTTCTGCAAAGAAGAGAGGCTGACAGAAAGAAGTACAACTGAAAGTCCTAAATAGCCTGAGAGGGGCTAAGGCTCCCTTTTGTTAAAGGGAGGAAACACGGTGGGGAAGTCAGTCAGCTTTCTTTTCAAAGGAGCCAGGAGGCTCCCTTCATCCCTCTGAGGAAACCCTCTGACTTGTGGAAAGAAGAACCTATCCACAGAAACAGAGATGGCTCAAGCTTAAGAGAAGTGAATGAATGCAGGCTGGCTGCCCTGTCCAAGGCAATTAGCGCTGGCGTCTGCAGAGAAAAGCGAGGTAAGTAAGGAAGTACCTTCCCTCTGATCTCAACAACCCAGTAATACTGACTTCTTCTAAGATGTAAATTTAATTTATGTACAAAAGATGCACACACAAATCCCACTGGAAGTGAGACAGTGCTCATGATTCACATTTCTTGCTGCACAAGCATCCAGGTGAAATTTCTCCCCACTCACTGTCAGCACTGGCCTGGGTCAGGCTTAGGTTCAGGCTTAGGCTGGGGCTCAGGATCAGCTTCCACAGCAGTTCCTGGGGCTCATCCCATCAGCTCCCAGCTATGCGGACTGTGCTCTGCAAGGCTGTAAAAAGCCAACATGGAATTTAACTGAATAAATAGTTTAGCAATGAATATTACAAAGTAACCTTTTACTTTTTTCTTTTTTAAAAAAACAAGGGATAGATGTTTTGCTGCCAGTTTGTGTGTTTATTTTCCAGTTGCCATAGAAAATAATTGACCTATTTTCTTCCAAGAATAAATATCTTTATTCAAGCTCCCTAAAAAAACAGGCGGCCAAGACTTGCACTGAGGCCCCACCCATGCTGTCTGCTGCTACAGCCCACAGCGGACAGATTAAGCTTTGCCATTTTTACTGAGGCTTTTGAACTGTTGGATGAAAATGTGTTTCTTACAGTACATTTATCCTGCTGATTCCTACTGTTTCAGACCAGAGATACGGCTCTAATGAGAAGCCTAAGGAGATGCAGAATGTAAAGAAGGCGAGACATTCAGCAGTGTCATTGCCCTGGGCTTTTTACTGTTTCCTCCCCATTTCTTTAAATCACCCAAACAGATAATCAAGCCACCTTTCAGAATGTTTCTCCTGGTCATTCCCATTTCTTTCCCCTGCTCTGGATATATTAAAGGCTTCATCAAAAGCCCACTGAATTTACAGGAACAATTGATGGAATCAGGATTTCAGGGCTAAGTAGATGATACTTTGTTTCTGGACACTTTTCTTTCTTTTGCTCATGGATATACAATGGGGAGAGAGTACCCTTTGCAACTCCTCATGCAGCTGCTGTTTGAGAACCAGGCCATTTGCTCCATTACCCTCTCTGTAACCCCAGAATATGTGCTCAGACACTACTCCAGTCACTTTTTCCCCTCACACTAATCACTGAATATTAATCTCTGTGCATATTGTTCATGTTTGCATACTGCTGTCCACTTGAAATCATTCTAAAATTATTTCTGCCAGATTATAGGCAGTGCATCTACTTATACAATGTGGATTTGTTTTTTCATTGCTGCTAAGCAATCCACTGAATCTTTGAGAGTTTTATCTACTGCTTTGTCCAGCAACGTTTCTGTTCAATGTTCAGTGGTGTACATGGCAAGTGAGGCAGCCTTGTCATGACCGAGAGTATCTGTAGCACTCCTACTTAATTTGCTGAAAATGTGGAAGCATGTGGTAAATGCAGCACAAGGATACACAAAATGGAAGAACAGCCTTGTAATTCTGATTTGATTTTTTGTACCTGAATAGGTAGTGTTAGGAACAGCAACGAATGCTTCTTCTGTTCTTATGCAGAAGAATTCTCATCTTCACGCCCATCTACTAGGCAGTCAAAAGTATGAGCCAAAAGGAGGACTAGGTAGAAAATTCCCCAGAATCATAGGTGCATCTGTGTTGGTCATTGGGTCATATTTGAGCCCAGACTTGCTCCTTTTCCTTGTACAAATGCAAGGCCTGACTTGGCAGTGGGATCGAGCACATAATAGAGGAGAGAGTCTGGGCGTATCCTGCACCTCAGTGCCAGTTCAAGCACCCATCTCCATGGACACTTTGCTCTGCCTGGCAGGTACCACTCTTCATCAGGCCAACAAGGATAGCCCTGGGCTGCTCTCTGAGCTGCAGGATGTGGCTGGCATGCCGTGCCACACAGCGGGCATTGCAGGTGTGACGGGCATATGCCATACACCAGCCTCTCCTCCGCCCTGCAGACCTCCCTGCGGTATGTGCCACGGGACAGTCGTATGTGGTTCCCAAGCCTATCCACCACATCTGCAGAAGGAAATCACTGTAATCCATGCATCCTGTCTCCCAACTGCCCTTATAGAACATCACGTATACTTTAAAATGCAGTTGTTTAAACAAATCCAACTTATCTGTAAATTCCTTTTTAAAATATGCAAATATACAAAAATGCTTTCTTAGTGCACATTACAAGATTGTTTCAGATATTAAATTAAAATTCAGAATAGCTAGAATTCCTGAGGTAAAGAAGACAGATGACCACTGGGAAAAAGAAAGGGAAATTAATATTTACTCAGTGCTGGCCATAACTCCAAATTAAAAAAGGGATGGTTTTGATCTTATGTCTTCCCACTAAGTTTTCATGTATGTGGGTTAAGTGATCCCAAAGATGTTCGCAAGGCTCACCATTGCAACGTGACAAATTACTTCATGTTCTCCGTGGATTGATAGCCAGATAAATAGAGTCAGTGTTTATTTTACCACTCAGCAGATCTTTCAAATATTATTACTGTGGCATATTTCCTTTGTTTTATTTTATTTCAAGTGGAATTCTATTTAAGACTTTAGGTCACTGTTTTATGCCGTTGGGCCGGGTACAGATCTTTAACCAAGCCACTGTAAATAAACGGTAGTGATTTTCATGTGATTGCAGATCATGACAACACTGTCGGGAACATTTTCTTTAAATGCCATGTCACTTTCACCTACTGCCTTCAGGCCAGTGCATGACATGCAGTAAGTGTCAGGCGAAATGTCACATCTGGGAGGAAGAGCTTGTGTGAACATTAAACTGGAATGTCAAAAAATGGTGTCACATACCCTGCAATCTAATACTGTTCTGCCTTAAAAGGGATGTTTTCTCTATGGAGATATGTGTTTAACCAAAATGACTTCTGCTTGAAGTTCAACAGAAACTAAACTTATCTGTTTATCCCCAGCTTTCTTGGGAAGCTTTTGCTACAGTGGTTCAATTCCAGGTCCTTGTATATCTTGCTGACATGATAAGAGCCTTTAACAAACTCAGAAAACAGGAAGGAGAGGAATGAAATTAATTTGTCTCATGGCATGAGAATAGCAACCTTCTCCTAAGACATGAGAATAGCATCCTATCCCTAAGTCTTAGGGGAGTCCCTGTTCTTATACTTGGAAGAACTGAAGTAGAATAGGGAAGGTATCTAGTGATGCTCGCCTGGTGCATACTCAGATCAGGGATTTAAGAATTTGTGATGCATCATCTGAAGTGTCTCTTTTCCGTTTGCCTTGAACCTGTCACCTGCTAGGTCTATTTGATATCCATAGTCCTTATATTAGAAAAGACAGTGGGCAATTAACTCCTATTCACCTTTTCTTTGCTAATCTCTGTTTACAGAAGTCTATCACAGCATCCCTCCATTGTTTTCTGGCCTGCATGCTATTCATCTCAGGGAAGCCATTGTTTAGCTTCAGCAGTCCTTCTTGTCCTTTTCTCTATCTTTTCTATTTTTACTATAAATTTTTTGAGATGTCAGCACTGAAAGTGCACAGAGTTTTCAAGTTCTGGGTTCACTAAGGATTCATGCTATACTCTTTTCCAAATAATTCCCAGTGTTTTAGCAGCTTAATTGTTCATTAGTAAGGACTTACCTTACAAAATCTCTCTCCTGAGTGACAGAAACTATTTCTGAGTCTAACATGTATAAGCGATTGTTTCTCCCGCAGGCATTACTTTACATTTATGCATTCAGTTTCATATGTTGTTTTATTATTCCCTTACCATTTTAAGGATCTCCTGTAAATCTTCACAGTCAGCTTTCATTTTGATTACCCTGAACAATACAATATCATCAGCAAATTTTGCCACTTCACTGTTTAACCCCTTTTCTAGCTCACGATTGTATTTTCTACCACTGTTTTTACCAGTTCATCTGGTGTTTTTGATGGTTTTGAATTCTTATTTCTGACAAATATAAGAAATTCCTTTCAACTGGTATCGAAGTGGTTTTAAACAAGAAGTTACATGTGACAGTTAATAGTTCAGCCATTTCAGACTTGTGTTTCTTTACAGCTCTGCTCTGAACAACATCTGAGCATGGTAATTCGTTACTGTTTACTTTGTTCATGGTTCCACTTCCACTGAAAATTCAGTCCATGACACATCCTCAGATTCATCCATTGGGAAGAAGGAGTCTGATGGGGAAATGTTCCCAAAACCTCCAAAGAGCATAGCTACACAAAAAAAATATTTTAGTGTTTCTGACCTCGTGTTGTCTGAGTACTCCCTTTTCTGCTTATGGCCATCAATTGTCCTGCAAATTTTCTGGCTAGCTTTCTATTCCTCATCTATTTGAAAAAAATAATTCATATTACCTTTTATGTCTTTTTCAAGTTGTTCCTCAAACTCTTTTCCAACCTGCCTTCGTATGCATTTATATTTAACCTACCAGTTTTCATATTATTTTCCATTTTCCTCCTTTCAGTGTAGCCTCAGATACTTGAAAGCTTGTCTTTTTACTTCAAATACGTTCCATTAGCCTGATATTAAATCATGTCGATTGACTGCTTTGGGCTTAGGGCAGAGTGTGCTGGTATATCTGAAGCCTGCATGGTAGAATCTACCTGTCATCATTCTGAGCCTGCCTATAAATAGTCTTTAAGTTAACTGCAAACATTTACACTTTTAATTGCCCCTTTTAGGTATTTTTTTCAATAGGAGTTCTCCTTTTCACATAGTTTTTGGTTTTTTTAAAATCAACTACTACTGAAGGAGATTTTGGAGACTTGTTGTTCCTCAAAACTTTGCTTCCCTAGATTTTAAATCTAGACACATAATAGTTCATTTTCATTTGAATAGTGGTTCATTTTCACCCACAGGGAGACTCCACCTAACAGATTTTTTTTCTGACACTATGCCATGTATTGTCTTGTCTGCTTGTCTCTGGGTATCTTGTCCTGTGGCATAAGCTGCATGTATTAGGATTTGGAGCTCCTTGGTCTTCTTTTTGCTAAGCAGCATTTGCCTTGCCCACCTTTTGGCTGATGAGAGCTAAAAGTGTTGTTGAAGGGAGTTTGAATGACTAGCAGCGATAAGCTTAAAATGGGTATGGAGACAAAACTGCTCATTGATACCCATCAGTGATCTCTCCAGCATCAATATAACATTCATTGGTATCAAGGGAAACACACACATCATGATGCTGTTTGACCTCCAGAGCATCTATCTCTTTACTTTCCTTTCCAGACCCTCTGTCATTGCCTTTGGGACCTTGCTGCTGCCTTCTCACTTGGCTGAATACCTGGCCATAACAGTCTGTCTTTTATGTGCCCCCTTCAAATACGACAAGAGATTCTGCCCAGGTCCTGCTTTCAATTAAGAGGTCACGCACCTGGTAATGCATTGCCTAATTCAAAGGGGATCCTCTGCATTGCAACTGCACTTCCAGTGGAATATTCCTTTCCCAGAACTATTTAACTAGATCAACATTCAACTTGCCCTTTTATTTCTAGGCAGAAGGATAATTATGTAGCGTCATCCCAGACTCTGAAATGAAACTCTCAGTCATGCAACAGTGTCATCACACTACATTTGATAAATCAGTCACAGGACTGTTCATATATGACAACACGTCAGCATCGCTACCTCTGCCCTCAAACCGATCATCTTCTCTATGCACCCTCTTCATCTGACCTCAGAAGCAAGTCTCCTAAACTTACATTTTCCATGGGATGGTGTAGAACAGGGCACTGGGCTTACTGACCTCCATATCTTGTTAGTGAATAAGTAAATTATTAAAATGCATACAGAAAGAAGGAGAAAAAATTGAAAGTATGTTATAAATAGAACAAGCTTGCTGCTTGAGAGTTAACCAGTCACCCATATTCATCTAAATTATTTAACTCACTGCTATAATTAATTGGGTTTTTTCCAGTAGGAAAAAAATGCACTTGTTTCTATGGCAATCCTCTGAATTTACATTGAGCTGAAGATCTAGATAGCCGCTCATATTTTACAGGGGTTTTTTATCTGTTTAACCAAAACCTATAAACTCAAGTTTACCTTTATTTTTCAAAGAGATCCTTGAGGTTAGCACTGGGTCTATACACTGCTGACAGCTCCAACATAGTAGAAAAATGAATAAGGGAGGTTTAAATTGGTTTCATCAGGATGCTGCAGCCACAGTAACCTTGACATAAACCAGCTGCAAGCTTCTCAGGCTAAAACAGCTCTGAGGTGAATCAGTTTTAATAATACTTCTGGCTTGTGCACCATTTTAACTGTATCTAAAAGTCCTCCGGGTTTATTGAGTTCAAGAGATATTGTTATTATTCAGTTTTATTTGCATAAGTCCTGTAAAACTTAAGCAATAAGCTCCCCACATGCTATGTACTTTCGAGGGTCCTAAGTGACCTGTAAAGAAGTTTGTGGTAAATCCCATATTGCAGAGCTGGGCAGACAGACCCAAGTGAAACCATGAAGCTCAGAACAAATCTTACATCTGTGTACAAAAGGCCAGAGAAAGAAAATGCTCATTCTCAGCTGCTTCCTTCAGTTCTGATTGAGTGGTTGGCCTGGAAGTGCCTGATCCGTCAGGAGTTGTGCCACTATGTACCTTACGAATGGTGGAAGGTAACCCCATCTGTCCACAGCTCAGTAAAGTTCACTGTATGGTCAGCAGATGTAAGTATGTTCAACTTGATTCACCTAAGTCCTGAGTCTAGGAGTGCTTGCTATTCTGTTTACTTATTGTCTCGAGTGATCAGAAGCATGCATGTTTTAACAAGTTTCCTTAGTGCATAGTGGACTTTTATGGCTGTCACTGTTTCATGTTGCTTAGGAGTGGACTGAAAAGTGTTGGGACTGAATCTGCATTATGGCTGGTTTGCATTTGGTCTTACTTTGAAGACAAATCTAAGCGATAAACAGGTGAAGTTTGATGGTATCAAATTCTTGTTTGGTATTTCCAGAATGCTTTGTCTCTCCCTCTCTGGTGACCTTCTTATTTCCTTAGCAAGCAGGCAAATCAGAAATAGCCTTGAAAAGCAAGCCCCATTACATTTTAATTTGTCTTGAATTAAGCACTTCTGAGGACAATTTGAATCGTGATCTTTGAATCTCAATTTACTAATCACCTGAAATTTAAAGGATTAAAACCTTATTGCTGGATCTTGGTGATCCAACAGTATTCCCCACAGGCCTTTTTGAAATAGGGAACATTTTACATCATCTGAGACTCTACTCAGTGCAAACCGACAAAATCTGAGAACCTCTGGATGCACGCTTTTGGTGGTGATCTTACCACTAAGGACCACAGTGTTAAAATCACAGCATCTGTCTGATCCTACAATTCATAATGGTTAAAAAAAAAATACAGAAAAGTCAGAGAGCACTCTGACATTAGCTTATGAAAAAAAATGGATTTAGGGGTAGGAAACTGGGTATATTCCATGTCATATCATTAAGAGCTGCAGTAGTGGGATAAAAAATAAACCCAGCTAATAAAAGTGTGTGTAACATGGTAAACCAATTAAGACCTCAGAGGTAATCCTGCACAAAGGGACTCTAAATATTCAAAGAGAGATGCTCCTGGTGAAGATCCCTCTCAGCAGTATTGCAAGTGTGTCTAACTGCTGGGTATTTGGGAGACACGTCAATTTAATCACAACATGTGAGGTGAATGTCAGCAAATTCCTGTTAGTTCTGTCATTTCCTACTTTACAGCCCCTGTTTGCCTTCAACCAAAAGACATACATTCACAGATGTTGCTTCTACATTTGCAGAACGGAGGAGGGAGTGTGCAAGCACCCTGATTTCTTGTTATTTGGCTTGAGGTAATTATCTTATCCTTCCTTTCCAAAAATGTCATCAACACTTGCAGTTGGTTGCATTTGAATGAATGATCTCACTATAAATGTATGCCTTTGGTGTTTCTCTTTCTCATCATTCCGTGATTTTCCCTTCAAGAAAGGGAAATTTGAAATGCAAACAGCAATTTAAAGTAGTGGTGAGACACTTTGCAAAGTAGAAACTCACAGCTTGAGAAAGTTAATTTTACAAAACTGGATTTGCTGTCTGGCATGACTGGATGATGATCTCGTTGTCACTGGACCAGAATGAAGACCTGACTGGAACTGTTCAGGAATTGGAGGGCAAAACATAATGTCACTGGAAAATGCTGATCTGTCAAAATCTACATATTCTTTGGAAATAGTTTGATTTCAACAAAATTTTCCCAAATCACAGTCATATTTCCTTCAAAAACTTGCCCAGCTTTCTGACAATTCATGTAGCTGGTTGTTCAGTAATTTGTGTTCCCAAGGTCTAAAGCTCTGGCAAAGCTTAAGATGAGTTGAGTTGGAAGGAGCTGGAAGACCCAAAGTTTACAGTTTGTGAGCAGAAAGGTGGTTTGCAGAAGACAGCACCTGACAAAATATTCAGAAGAATTCCCTCTAATTGGTTGCTGGCTTCACAGCCCTGCTTCTGGGCTACAGCAGCTGATGACAACTTCTGCAGAGAGCAAGCAAGGTCCATTGCTTAGCCCTCCTGACAGAAGAAGACCAGAGCAGCAATAAACCAGCACCACAGGCTCCATCCTGGTAGCAACAGGACTGCTCCTCTCATTTCCATCCCTGAAAAACCTTGCTGACAAAGGGGAAGAGCCAAAGAGCACCCTGCTCTGCCTGTTGTCAGGAAGGAGGATGAGGACATTGCCCGTTACAGACTTGGGAGGAAAGAAGCAGCAGCTGAGAGCAACTCTTCATAAATGTTGTTTCCACAGGCATAGATCTGATCTGGGGCTTGAGAGATTGAATTAATTTTTGGACAGGGCACGGGCTAATGGCAGGTTGGTGGTGGCCTCCACGTAGATTTGCTCTGTGCTTACAGAACGTGCAAAGCACTGGTGCCTGCTCTTCAGACTAGCTGATAGAGGTCCCCAGGATTTCAAGTCCCCTGCCTGTCCAGCTGGAGGAGTCCCTTCTCATGGACCACCCCACCCCACCCACCCCCAGGCTTTAACACCAAGCACAGGAGCACTGGGAGACTCAGTTCACACAGGGTCTCACAAGACTTCTCCTCTCCCCCACAGACGACTGGGTGCCAAATGTAGACACTGCAGTTTTTAGCTGCCTGAGCTGGGGTTAGGAGTTGGAAAGCCAGGACACAGATGGGGGCTTTTGAGTGTCCTGGGCTCCCTGCCAGAGAGCAGAACGCTGTGCCAGGCCACAGGGCTGCAGCAGCAAACCCAGCAGGGAGTCCCCGGGAGATAAGTCAGCTTTGTCGCCTTTTGGAGACAAAAAACAACCAAAAACAAAGGAAGAAGACTGGAGAAATCTGTGGGGGATGACAATGACTGCAGTTTCCATTCCAGATCAGAGGGGAAATCTTCCTTGTTTCAGAGTACAAGAAAGTAAGTTCCAGGCAATTCTGGCCACAGCCTGAAGGCCTCAGTCTATGCAAGTGCTTAGGCATCTACAGATTCAGAGAGGCAGAGCTAACTGCATCGTTGCTCCAGCTCTTCACTGGGGAATGTTTCTGATGCATATCCAGACTTTAGAAGACAAAATACGTATGGCTCACACTAAGCCAGTCCTTCAGTCAGTCTCTTATTTTCATCAGGGCACTGACTTTCCTGCCTCTCCTGCTGTGATTGATCAATCAGAATGTTGTCATGGATACCTACAGCTGCCTCTCTTATAAGTGCTTGAGACAGCTGGATTTATCACATGAATTTGACCCTAAATAAAAAAAGTACTTTATCAGCACTTCCTATGCTTGCTCTGTGGTAACAACAGGAGCATGGCTAAAAAGATTTTGCATCTAATCTCTTCAGAAGAACCTGCCAGTCTTAGTATTTCCCACTCATGCTGGTGTTAAGTCCACAGATGCCAGAACAGTATTGCCATGTATTTCTCCTGAGCCTTGCACACAATGCATGGCAGAATGATATGAAAGACTGTGAGAGGCCACTCCCATGCTTGGACTCTCATGTCATGTCAAGTATCATGGTGAGCAGGATCCAGGTTCCTTCTTCCTGTGACAGCAGCACCTCTTTCTGCCTGTGCTCTACCCTCTGTCAGTCCTGCAGCAACACCTGAGCCCTGCTGGCCGGAGCTCAGCTCCAGGCTGGGCTGGTGCTGGTGAGGTTAGTTTTGCCATCCCTGTGAGCAGGGCACGGTAACCCTCACTGACAATTATGCTCTGTCTTGTGAAAGCTAAATAGTTGGAGAAGTATTTGGTTGAGAATCTCCCACAGAAGATATTATTAAAAGTCACCACGGCCTTTGCTTCCTTGGTCACAGTGAAAGCTGTTGGTGAAACAGAGGGTTGGAAACCAGCGCTTTGAGCTGTTGTGTGCCATAATCAATCTTTTTAAAACATTCACCGAATAAAGAACTTCCTCCTTGAACACACGTTGTTTACAGGCTGAATTCCATGCTGAAGTCGGTATTTATAGCTACTATGAATCTTTTAAAGGAGAATGGCCTCTAACTGCAATAAGGTATGAGGCTTTAATAATACAGTAACTGCAGAGGTTGGACAAAATGTATGGTAGCTGTTTTTTTGTAGCCAATGCATTGCAAACAAAGAAATGTAAAATGAACTACACCCCTGCTGATGCCAGCAATCACAATTACAGACTGCATAAAGAACAAATGAAGGAGGATTTTTTCCCTAGGACAGTCTTCTAGTTGGCTGCTAGTTTTCTGATCACTGGCTGTTCATTACTTTGGGTTTTTTTAAGAGTTTCGTATACGCAGGAGAACAAGCAACCTGACAGTTCCATAAAAAGACACAATAACGGTATGCATGATATGCAACTGATATGCATATTTCCTTAATAGATTATCAAGTCTATTTTGGCTGTATTTGTAGAGACATGGTGACACCCAGTGGTTACTAATAAATGTAACAGACAACCCGTAATTTATTCAGCATACTGGATCAGATTATTAACTAGCTCATATGCATTCCAGGGTCAGGGCAGTTCCAGCGTACGCTGTTCATACAAAAAAACATGATTCAGTACCTCTTTCTATTTGATACTGAAGCTTCTAAACTAAAATAAAATAGAAATACACAGCACTAATCATGCTAAGCAAAGAATAATAAAAATCACAAGTTTCCATCTTTTTAGGTTACATCTTGTACTTTCTTCTAATAGCAGTAAAGTCATTGTTTGTTTATGTAGAGCAGCAGCTAAGTCATTCAATTCCCTTTGATCTGAAATTGTTGTTGAATCTTTGCTGAAGATTCTCAGAGGTTATTCTTATGTTATGGTCAGCAGAAGGAGTACTACAGTTTAAGGGCAGTTCTGTGCCAGGCACAGACTAGCATTAGTACACTGCAGAAGAGATCAGGAGTCTGGAGGCAAAGGAGCGGTGAAGTCCAGGCTCCACTGGAAATACAGAGAAACTCCCGGTGCCATCAGTGGAGCATAACTGTGCACAACAGCCTATGATGTTGGGCCAGATGATTCATGCTGTTGCAAATCTGCCAGTGAAAATCCCTCAAGGCTGGGGAAGACAAATGCTTATGAATTGAGTAATATGCTACAACAGTGTAACCCCGACTGTTGCGCTATAGTAGTATATCATTGTCCATGCTGTGGCTTTAATGAAATACTTGGTTTTGCCCTAAAGCCTGCGGAAAAACCTCCTAGCCGCCCTTCTTTCTTTTCATGTAGTGCTGAAAAAGATTTGCTTCCTACCAATCACACAAGATCACTCTCATCTTCTAATATATAGTTCAGAACAGGGCTTGTTTGTTTAGGCCCTTTTTAGGCTTATCTGTGACATAACTTGTCCCCTTGCCCTCAGTGCATGAGCTTCTACCAGAATTTTCCAGTAAGACACCATTGCTACTAGCAGCACTGAGCTAGGTGTGTTCCACAGTGGTACGTTTGAACATTCTCTTAGAAGTGGTCTGGGGTAATTTTGAGTAAGGAACCTAAGGGATTGTAAGCAGAGCTCCCGAGACATCTGTGTGCCATGAAGGTGGCCTAGAAGCAGTGAGGTTTCTACAAGTGGCTCCAGATCAATGAGATTTCACTCTGGATTGTAAGATATTCACAGGCTTGAAGACAAACACCCTTTTGCTGTTGTCCCTATTATGTATCTGTAATTTGGAGAAAATTTTCTGAGTTTTAACAGTGACACACCTATTCTTATGGTTATTTTCTGCCTTTTGGCAGGTGGTACCATTTGATCTGAATCTCAAGCTAATTTTTGAGGTCCCAGTCTTGAAAGAATTTCAGCAGTTGCGGCTCCCACAGAAGTAACTTTATCATTCCTATACCCAGTCAAAATTTAGCTAAATACATTTTGTTAGAAATATCTTTATATAAAAAAAGGTTGTCAGGGAAGATTCACAGGGAAATAAAAAAGGAAATGGAATAGAAAGGAGTACAGTTAAACAAGAAAAGGAAAGGCATGCAGAGGAGTACATTTAAAGGATCGCTTGCCATACATGAAGGCATCTCTAAGGTTAGAATTAGTCCCAATCTTACTTCCCTTCCACTGGGACCCATTATGTTATCACAGAAGAGAACTAACACAGTAAGGACATTAATGCTCTTCTTGCGTGCTAGCTAGTTATTAAAGACTCACAATAAGGAAGGTGATCAGAGAATACTTGTCACATGCCCAAACTACCCTAATTCAAGGAATCTGCCACCTCAGTGCATCATATGAGGCAGGTCAAGCCTAGGGTGAAGCAAGCTTTCTGTGTAAGAATTTTAATTAGCAATGAGCACAATAAAATACATAAGCTGCTGAAAGTTAACAAGCGCTACTGTTTTAGATTTATGTTCAAATCCATGCTGTGTACTTCCCTTTCCTCACCGCCATAATGGATTAGCAGTATACTGGATAGTAATCAACAAATATTACAATCATCCTTCTAATCTTATTAACAGACTTGTAAGAAGCATTAAGGACACATTTATACCACTTGTGGGAAACAGTCCAAATACAACGAACCAAAAGCTGCTTATCTACAAGCAAAAACAGCATTATATGACTGAAGGGGGCCAAGTTAATCAGAGCTATCAAGAGACTAATTCAGGTCCAGAGGGCTGGGAAGACAGATTAAATGATCGTTCATAAATCATTGAAGGCATACACTATACAGTATTGTAACAACAAACAATGATCTCCTGTAGGGTGCAGTTTCCTGCTTTCTCTCTATCTGTGTTTTGACGTTTTAAGTATCTCATCAGCATCTTTTTATCCCAAAGTTGTGAACGTGTAGCAATAGCATTATAATTCAGCTTGTTAATCATCAGACCTTTAGGAAGGAAGGGGATAGACTGTAAAAACAAACGTAAAATTGTTCATGTTTACAGGCAGCACTACTGTGCTTACTACAAGCATGTACAAAATATAAAAGAATATGATCCAAGATACTGTGGAGGAAAACTGGGGCAAGCAACCGAAACAATGTGAAAAATCAGCTTTATATACGCCTCAGGCTCCATTGCTTTATAGGATGGAGGGGAGGACACTACTGGCTAATTTTTCACTTTCAAAATATTTTGTAGATGTACTGAAATGTGCTGGTTTAGTGAGGAAAACAGGACACCAAAATGTAGGCTTATTCATTGATTGCACTATGGAACAACTGGGCTCTGGTCTTACTATTGCCTTTCTTCTAGTAGGATTGAGACTATCCACAGGCTATGATTGACTGCCCTTTAGAATCATCTCCCAAAGGCTCAGTTATCCATTTTTGAAAGTGGTTAAAACATCGCTCTTCATCTGCTTGCTCTTTTCCCCCATTCAACAGTCCTAACGAAGACTTTTCCACTACTTACCAAAAGTAAAAGATTCCTCCAATGACTAGACATAATGGCACTTGTTTCTGATCTCACAAGTCATGGAACACGCTCCAGTTCTCTATACAACATAATCTTCCACATCCCTAGTGCCTGATTTTCCATTGCTATACACCACATGTACTTACTTAAATCAGCACAAAGTGAGGGCAAAAGGCTGCCCCTGCAAAGAGCGCTGTCTGGAAACATTACACTGGGATAAAAGACAACACAACACATTGAGAAGAATAGTCCTTTAATTACAATGACTAAATTATGTGTGATTTCGTTGATTTTTTCATAGAAAACAGAAATGTCTTTGACTGAAAGAATAAGAATGAATAGCATGTGAGCCTAAAAACAAGTGAAGTCAGCAGTTCAATTTGATAGACTGTCCAATCAAACTTGTACAGATTTGGCCCCAACTATCTGAGCAACATCATTCGTTCATTTTTGTAACTTCATGGACTTGTTTTTCAGTTCTTTTCCCCTTTCCTTTTCTCCACCAAAAAACTTTCCATATCTCATTTATAGCTCTAGGAAGATAACTGCCTCAGTGCTCACGTAGTCCTTTTGGTTTTGGCGCGGCATCAGACATAAACCCCCATGTGGCTCTTATTTTCTCTCTAGGCCTTACCCAAATCTGCCTGCTCTACAGCTCAGGTTTCCAGCTTGGTCCTATTATATCCAACATACCAACTGGCAACAAAACTGCACGGCCACCTGGGGTATAATGTAAATATTTTCTTGATCATTCTAATTTCTCAGCATCTTGTTGGAGCTCCTGGTTTGCTTTCTAAGTTTCTCCCTAAGGTCCCTTAATTGCAATCATCCTCAAAAAAAGGATCACCCATCTCCATTCAAACTCCAGGACTGAATTTTTACCACCATCTGTTCAAGATCTTGTTCTTACAAGGCCACCTGCCTGGACTATGTACACTGTCTGGTTCAAGTTCAGCAATATCTATAAACCCATTTCTGTCAGCTGCTTTCTAGATCTGACTTTTCACAACTAACTTTAAATGGAAAATAAAGACTTTTTTGAAGATATGTTGTTGTTTCAAACACCTGTCCACATCCTAGTACATTAATTATGAGGTCTAGTAGAGCTCTTTGGTTTTGTATCATATCAACTGTCAGAGTGGATTTATATATGTCAAGACAGGAACACTCAGTATGTTGCAATTCAATACCCACCAGAAAATAGAAAGTGTGCTTTTCTACTTGTTTTTTCTTACAGAACAAAGCTGTGGGGGGCAAGAAATTTGCCTGGGTCTGCAGCATCAAGTGTCAGTGATAAAGAGCAAACAAAGGAAATACGCAGAATAAAAATGGTCTAATTTCTTCAACCTTCATGTCATTGTTTCTACTGTAAACAACATTAACTAAGGTCTTTCCTGAGAAGTATAGACTGCTGAGGGAGTAGGTAGGAAAGAAACCAAATACAGCTGTGGGAAGAGAGACACAGGGGTTATCAAGAGCTTGGTTATTCTTTCACATGTTGACGAATGTGAAATAGAGCTTTGAAGCATGAAGTTGCTCTGCTAAGCAACTAAGAAATTGAAACGATTGAAACTCACAAATGTTGATGAGACTGTCTTCTTTAAACTGTATTATTTTGAGATGTCCTTTCTGTGTCAAAAAAAAAAAGGTATTATTTACTATTAAAATCCATGTGTCCATTTTCACATTAATTTTTATATAGTGAGGTAGGCCTAAAGAGAGGAGAGGGTCTAACAACCCCTGATGCAAATCCAAAAGTAATTTCAAAGTGGATGATTTATACTATCAGCATAAAGATTAACCTAATCTGGTGTTACTCTGAGACATTAGGCATAAAACTCCCCAGCAACTCCTCCTTCCCCTGTCACAGCAGCTGACTCCAGACTTGTCCCAAGAAATTGGAAGATGACTCTTGCCATCAATGACTCCAGCTTCCTTTCACACAATAAATACTACAGAGTGTTCCAGTAAATCCACGTACTGCATAATTCTTGTATTTCTAAAATTAAAATTAAGCAGGAGCCCTTCCTAAGACAACCATTTGCAGACAGATTGTACTTGTGGCTATCCGACAAGGCATACGTATGCAGCACAGCTTTCTACAGCCTTTTTTGATACTTCCTTTCTCTTTTTTCCTTTCCCCGGCTACTATACAGTGAGCCACAGCACAAGCAAGTTGTCCTGCTGGTGGTAGGGGTGAAGCCAGCACTTTCAAACAGTTAAGGTATGTGGAAGGGTGGTTATGTCCAAAGAGCTACAAGACAACCTCAACTTCAGCAGACCAACTGGAGCAATTTATGATCGCTCCCATTTTTACATGTGGTCTGGACCTTAGTCAATGATGGTCATTTCTAAAGTGCACAGAAAGGAAATATGCATAAAATGCTGAGAAATCTACTACCAGCATCTGGGTGAAACAGCTAGTCAACTGGTTTTTGAACACTTTTTTTCAGCATCCCACCCTGAATTGAAACCTTGGGGGAGGTCTGACCTAGCAAAAGCAGTGCTAGAGTGCCTTCTGCTGGCGTTGTCACTAATTTTCTCGCACAATATTCCGTCTTGATTACGATCATCCCAAGTTCACTCCTCAGAGACGATCCAGTGTGAGACTTCACCTTTCTCTCTTTTGTCTTCTGCCATCCTTTTACAGTGCCCTGAGAACTACTCAAGAGGTACACTACCTTTGTCACACACATGCCCAAGTCTTGTTCTAGCAGTGTATGTTGCTGATCTTGTTAGGAGACAGGTACCGAACTCAAAGGTTTTAAGACCCTACTTCAATCAGTAAGAATTACAATAAAGCAACAGAAGGGTTTGCCTTAAGTGCAAGCAATTCCTTGACTTGGCATTCTTTGTTGTATTCCTATATGTAGTTAGAAAGAAATAGAAAAAAATTAAAACCAACCAAACCAACCAAAAAAAACCCCAAAACCCAAAGAAAGAAGCCTAGGATCTACTGAGGGATCTGGACCGGCTGGATTGATGGGCTGAGGCCAGACTGTATGATATTCAACAAGGAGAAATGCCAGGTCCTGCACATGGGTTACAACAATCCCACACAACACTACAGGCTTGGGGAAGAGCGGCTGGAAAGCTGCCCAGAGGGAAAGGACCTGGGTGAGAGCTGGCTGAACATAAGCCAGCTGTGTACCCAGGGGGCCAAGAAGGCCAAGAGCATCCTGGCTTGTGTCAGAAACCGTGTGGCCAGCAGGACAAGGGCAGTGATTGATCGTCCCCCTGTACTCAGCCTGGTGAGGTCACACCTCGAATCCTGTGTTCATTTTTGGGCCCCTCAGTACAAGAAAGACATTGAGGTGTTGGAGCGTGTCCAGAGATGGGCAACGAGGCTGGTGATGGGTCTGGAGAACAAGTCTGATGAGAAGCAACTGAGGGAACTGGGGTTGTTTAGCCTGGAGAAAAGGGGGCTCAAGGGAGACCTTATCATTCTCTACAACTCCCTGAAAGGAGGCTGTGAACAGGGGAAGCTGGTCTCTTCTCCCAAGTAACAAGTGATAAGACAAGAGGAAATGGCCTTAAGTTGTACCAGGGGAGGTTTAGATGGGATATTAGGAAAAATTTCTTCACTGAAAGGGTGGTCAGGCATTGGAACAGGCTGCCCAGGGAGGTGGTTTAGTCACCATCCCTGGAGGTATTTAGAAAACCTGTAGACCTGGTGCTTAGGGACATCGTGTAGTGGTAGACTTTGCGGTGTTAGGTTAATGGTTAGACTTGATGATCTTAAGGGTCTTTTCCAACTTAAATGATTCTATGACTCTGATTTCATGATTCTACTTTTGTCCAATAGCAGATGTGTCTGGCATTCTATGGAGCGCATACCTTCCACAAGCATCCAAGACATCCCAGGAACAACAGGGAGCAGCAAAATCATAACAGTGTAGGTAAATAGAATAGAATCATAGATCTTGAGTTGGAAGAGACCCAAAAGAATGACTGAGTAAAAATCCCTCCTCCTCACAGGACTACCTGCAAATAAATCATGACTAAAAGCATCATCCAAAAGCATCTTGAATTCTGACAAACTGGCTGTAACAGAGTAAAGAGGAAGAGACACCAGAAATTGAAGGAAGCCTGTCGCAAAGGTCCTGTAACAAATAAGTTCCACATAATAGTTAAGAAAATTAGTTCCTCTTACCAACTGTCTTGATTGCTCAACTTTTTAAAGGGGAAATCAGATTACACATGTCTGTAGGGCTGTTTTATCAAGACAGTTTTCAATTTAAAAATAGGCTACATGCTATAGGTGATTTTTTTTCACTGCTGCAAGGAAACTAATAAACACTGTAAAATGTCCACAGAGAACCTGAACCCAAGTTATATTTGATATAAACACAAACTTCAGTGATCTTTGGATGTGGCAAAGTAGTAACTATCTAGTCATGCTCTCTCCATACAAATCAGATTGGCTTTTATTTGTCCAAAAGTATTTGAGATGGAACTCGCAGTGATTTCTTTTAATGGGATATATACGAGAAAGGAGGTTCCTTCTCCAAATCAAACCACTCCTTTAACGCAATTCCTCATCCCATAACTTTTTCCATTTAAAATACATCCATATTTCTACTCCCACAGCATGTGTATTTCTACTTCCACAGCATGTGATGAGCTCTATGTATGAAGTAGAATTAAACATAGGTAGCATGAATACCAAATTCAACCAAGTTTCGCTGAGACGTCAGGGAAAAAACTGTCCTCTGAGAACAAATGTTGGTATTCAGCAGGGAGCAGAGGGAGGGAGCTAATGGCTAAGCCTAAGCAGGGTTATCTGGGAGCTTTTCTGTTAAGCCTTATAGTCATTGAACACATAAAATGTGAGAACCTGATTCCTGATTCTTCAAAGCATAGACCACAACCAGAGCCAGGACTGGCAACAGCATCTCAATTGTATTATTTTACAACTTCTTTAGCACTACATAGGCCTCTCTGCAGGTCAGTCAAAAACAACGCTTCACAGCACTATCATCAACCAGATCATGAATGGACCATTTGGTGATGCTTTGCAGGTTATCAGATCTTAAGAAGCATTTCTTTAGAGTGAGGGTGGCCAAACACTGGAACAGCCTTCCTAGAGAGGTGGCTGATGCCCAAGCCTGTCTGCTCTGAAGTGGTCAGACAGTTGGACTAGACGATCATTGTAGGTCCTTACCAACTGAAATCTGTTCTATTCTATTCACCACAGTTGCTGCTAGCAAGGCTTGGCAAAGGGGATATCTTGGGTGCAGCAGCTTGAACTGTGGGAGAAGTTTCTGGATTTGCTAATTTATTTTAATGATGAACTAAAAAGGCACCCATTCTGGAGTGTATACAATATGTTGCATACACATTCTACATCTGATTTGTGGCTGTGCCAGATTTCCTTCTGGACAAACTGCAGGAAAGCAGTCCAGAAACCTCAGAACTACAGGGATACCAAAGATACTACTAATATACAGGGCCTGGGCACAGCTTAAAAAAATCCTGTGAAAACCGCATATAGATACTGAGAGGGAGCAAAAAAAAAAAAAAAAAAAAAAAAAGGGAGAGAAAAAGAGGATGTAGGGTAACAGAATACATTTAGGTTTGTATATGTAAAACAATTAGCAAAAGGGTTGCAGGTGGCCATGACAATGCTGGGAGGTGGAGCCATATAAAGTATTGCTGGACAGTAAAGATGGAAGCAAATCCTTCTGAACAGCCAAAAGGAAGGACGCATTTTTTTCAACATCCATTATGTGTTGGGGCTCTTGCTGTATTGAATGATTATACTGAACTCTGAAGCAAGTGGAAAAATACTGAAGAAATAAGACGAGGTTACGGCCAGAACAGTGGGATGAAGAAAAAGGAGCAAATTGCAGATGTTTGCTCAAAACCAAGGCCAACGGGACGTGATAAGAGGAGCTGGGAAACCGCAGAAAGGAGCCTACATGCCAGAACAAGCAGAAAACAGAAATCTTCCCAGTAAACAATTGTTAACCAATCATATTATTATACGCTTGTAAAATAGCCAACCACATTATTGCACGCTTATAGAATGCCTTATAAAAGTCTACCTGGTTTGTACAATAAACGGATCAGATCTTGAACTCTGTGAGTATTTGAATCTGACTCCCGCTCGCCCGAAATGCCCGCAGCAATTATGGATGGAAAATATTTGGGATGATGCTATTAATTCAACAAAGAAATAAAAAGTCCATAGTTACATTCGAAAGGGTATTTGCCAGCAGATTTTTTGATACTGAAGTTCAAAATACTATTTTTAGCAGTATGCAGGAAGCAAATTGCATGTGTCAAGCAGCATGAAGACAATGAATAGACATGAATAAAATATCTCACTATGGAATGAGAAGCAGATTTAAAATTAAACATGATAACAGACAGTTGGTAGGCGGGGGCAGGCAGAAAGCATTGGCCATGTGGATGAACAACTTGTAGAAGAAAACTAGGAAAACTGTTGCAGACGGTGATGAGGGGGTGAAGCTGTCATCCTAGGGCGCTGCAGATGCAGAGTTTCCGCTGCCAGCCTTCAGATCAGATCTGGGAGGTCAGGCTGGACTAAAACATCTGGCTTCACGCCTCACACATTGCCCACCGCGACGACGGCCGCTCTGGCACCGAAGCGGCCAGCAGCACCGAAGCAGCCTGGCCGGCCTCCGAGGCCCCTGCTTGCAAGTGGGTCGCTTCTCACCACCCCCAGAGCCTCGCCAGCCGCCCTTCCGCGAGCAGCATTCGCTGCAGGAACACTTTTTTTTGGGGGGTTGAGACAGGGAATTCACCGGGGCCACCTTTTGGCGTGGCGTTCGGATGCCGCACCGACCCCGCACACGGGTCACCCCGCAGCCTCGGAAGGTAAGTGGCAAGGGGCGCCACGAGCCGGCAAACGGTGGGGGCCCCCCGCTGAGCCACAGCCCCACGGCCCCAGCCCACCACCGCACCTGTGCGCCGCCAAGGGGCCCCCGCGCGGTCCCGGCGCCGGCAGGCAGCTCCGGGGCAGGGGATCGGGCGGAGCGGCCCCCCCCGCGGGCAGGAGGCCCTCGGCACGGTGCCCCGCCGAAGCCTACCGCTGCCACCCCCCACACGAGTGGAGTCGCGCCTCGGCCAATCAGCAAAAGCTTTATACCGGAGTCGAAGTGACTCAATCCCCGAGACGGAGCCGGGGAGCCAGTCAGCATTGGCCCTGCGGCGACCAATCACGGCGCGCCTTGCAAGCGGCCAATCGGAGGGGCGGTGTCGCTTGTTGTTGTCCTGTGAGGCGGCTGCGCGGTGGTCGTTGGGTGCCGGCCGCCGCCGCAGGAGGGACGCGGGGAGGCCGCAGGCCCTGGTGCCCGCTCGTCTCTTCCTGCCCGCACCGGCCCCGCAGCCCCCGCGGAGGGCGGGGAGATGCAGCCCCCGGGCCCTCAGCAGCCGCCGCTTTATGCGCCCAGCAGCGGGGACTTCACCTTTGTATCCTCGGCAGACGCCGAAGGTGAGCGCGGGGCCGCGCTCGGGGCCGCTCTCGCTTTCCCGAGGGAAGGGCTGGGCCGGCCGCCGGGGGAGCGGGCGGCTCCCTTGCGGCTGGGGCGAGCGGTGCCTCCCTTGCCCTCCCCCCGCCCGCCCCCGCGGCCGGTGGCGTGGCCGGAGGCGGAGCGGGGTGGCTGAGGTGGCCGCTGCCCTCGGGGCCGCGGGGCGCCCGCGGCGGGTGCCGGGAGCGGCGCTCCGGGCGGCGCGAGCCGCGTGGCAGCCCCGGCGTGGCAGGGCCGGCCGGGCCGCGTCCCTCGGGCTCTCCGAGCCGTACGCCGGGCTGTGGCCGGCGGCCTGACATAACCGTGACAAGCGCTGTCACGGACCGCTCCTCATCCCCGCGTTGATGGGAGCGCAGTTTGGTGTCTTTCGAAGATTGCCCCGTATGTTCGCAGTCGCTGCGATGCTGTGCCAAAGTCTGTGCCGTGTCTCACTTCAGCACAGTAATCGCGGGGGAAAAGAAGCTCTGCGTGTAGTTTAGGGCTGAAGCGTGGCCAACTGCTGCAGCACAAAGAGCTGTGGTGTACCAGCATGCCGTGAAGATCCGCCTTAAGACTGCAGAAATGAACGTACAGGAGTCAGTGTTGTGCAAACTTATTTTGGTGGAGGATGATCTTTTGGGCTTTACCTATTTAAACAGCAAGCATTCCACTTTATGTGTGAATTTGGTTACCATTGTAATTGTGGATAGGGGTAGGGGTTCATGTAAATACTGACTCATGTGCCCCACCCTGGAAAAGAATTACTGAAGTGGGAAAACTACTGAGAATACCTGTCTTTAGTGAACTTCCCAGTCCTTCTGACAAGGAACGCTAATCAACAGGTACAATCTTGGCTGTGTTTTTTCATTGTTGTTTTGTTTTGTTTTTCTTCTCTACCTTGGCCTGAAAAAGGATCCACGTACCTCTTCTGGATTCCCCCAGAAGTATTTGTTGAGCAATGCTGAACCCAATCCAATACAGCCACCTTTCCAGTAGGATGTGCTAAATTGGGCTCAGCTGTGTGTTCTTTATCAACATAAGTGAGGTTTGATCTCCTGCTTGTTCAAGTGTAGTTCTGTCTGCAAAGTCCTGCATAGACTTACCCTAACATATAAAAACATAAACAGCTTGATACTTCTAAAAATACTAGATGTTGCACTCTGATTTCTATGTTTCCCAAATCCTGATCCCTGTGAAAGTATAAGCTGTTTTATTTTCCCATCTTATTTCCATAAGAGTTAGGCTCTTTGTGGGAAAGAATGCTGGAGAGGTGTTCTCAATGAAGTGGACAGATACAGTATAAAGAACAAACTGTTAGGGTTGGGGGTTTTTTCCCCCTTCTATAAAAAATTTAGAGCTTTTAAAAATTGAGAGCAAAGACTGTCTTGAAAGCTGGTTTCCCACAGTGCCTGGTTGAAATGACATGTGCAATACCTCAGTTTTGCTTCTGTGGTGTTCTGCCTGAGACAGAGCAGTGAAGGCACCCTAACTCTTCCTGGCAAGCATCAGAACCATCAATTCTTGGCAGATTCTTCAGTGCTTGGTTGGCCTGCTGTTAACCTTGTCATTCAAAGCAGCCTATAGAACAGGGGATGGTGGATTTTTTCCCTTGCTTTCTGCACCTTAATGTCCTATCTGAGATGTCTTGCAAAATAGACTTAAAATCATGTTAATAGGTTTCATGATTAAGAAGTGTTGTTCTAAGTATTCACCAATCGTTGGACTGCTAAAAGGAATCTTTTAGTAAATAATTAGTAAATAAGACTGGTGCGGAAGTTTCCCTGCCTCAGGATGGATTGTCAGTGAGCGGTCACTGAGAAAGGAGAAATAAATGGCTGGTTGGACTGTTATATTTGCTTGTCCTGACAGTCACGTTTGTGCGCAAAGAGTAGCAAGAACCTGTCCTTGCAAAGAAGTGTATTGTTGTAGCATAAGCAAATATTTTTAGGTGACCAAAGTGTCCCAGTGACAACAGAAAACTTTGGAGGCTTTCTTTACCTTGACACCCAGGCATTGAGAATACATTTTTCTTTTTTCCTCCCTCTGTAAACAGCAGAGAAAGGCTTTTCTTGTGTCTTGCGAGATCAGTGTATGTGTGCTGGTACTGACAGGAGTGAAGAGAAATTCCTTTTTTAAGTTATGGTCATCTTTACAAGGATCATGCTCAGATGATGTTCCAAGAATCAAAGCAATGGATCATTAACTCTCATGATTATGAAATGGTTGAAAAGCATTTATGGAGAAGCTTGAATTTAAGCTTGACTGGCCTAGAAAGCTTATTTGGGAAGGAGAATTTTCTTAAATTAATTGTGATACTGAGTGATCAGTGAATGCTTCAGACATGCTGGCTGAAGACACTATGAGATTCTGTCAGATCTTTGTTTCTAGAAAACGACGTTGCATTTTGATAGAAAATGTTGCAATTGTGATCTGAAAATATGACCCGATTTGCCTCTGTGAGAATGTGTTTCAGGAATACTCGTGATAGCTAGGTGTTTTGGGAAATTTGTGCCTAGGAACTTTTCTGGGTGAAGAACGCACAACAATGAAAAGGCATTGGATGAGAAGAGAGTTTTTGTGTCTCAGTGTATTTGTAATAAGGTTTATACAAAAAAATTTACATGTTTCTGTTTGGATTTTTCCTTTTTAGCAAATAATGGAAATCCATGATTTCATAAAGGAATAATTATTCCTTCTTCTACATTTTATTTCTTCCTTCAAGTTGCTTGGTATATTTTCAGTTACTATTCTGCATTTTTCATCTGTATATAACAATATGAGACAACAGAGTAGTATTTATTGGTGACTTTGACGCAGCCAGAACATATATAAGTTGCTCTTTGTTTTGGTTTCTTTAATACTGTGGCACAGCAAGATCATAGTATATTGAAGAGAACTCCTTGTATCTCTTCTTACTGGCTGGAGCATAAGGATCTCTGATAGTATTTTTTTTCTAATATTTTCAGCTGTATTAAAGGCAATTACAATTACAAATGAAAACATTTGGTCTTCTTTCATGAGAAATTGGACATAAAAGCAGAGAATGTTTTAGCTGAAGCAATGCCACTGTG
Source organism: Falco cherrug (assembly GCF_023634085.1). Lineage (NCBI taxonomy): Eukaryota > Metazoa > Chordata > Aves > Falconiformes > Falconidae > Falco > Falco cherrug. The sequence continues at coordinate 13,420,527 of NC_073709.1, forward strand.
CAGAAGTGGGCTCCAAAAGAGGTATAGTATGATCAGAAAAGAAGTGGTAAATAATCTACAACTTAGAGTATGATGAGACTTTCATTAGTGAACTCCTTTTATGCCATATGCTTAATGATAAAGCACACATTGAAGGCTTTCTGTCATAACACTGTGTCATCAAAACATGAATTCCATTTGGAAGCTAAGGCTTGGTAATTCGAGACCTAAACCGACGTTGTTGCTTTTGCATTAAAACTGGAAGTACCCTTTCAAATTCTGTATCTGTTAAAGTATAATTTTATTCTGTAACTAAATATTTTGTGGTGAGGAGCAGCACATGTGGCTTTATGTATCTGTTGCTTATCTTCCAGTACTTATGAAATCTAATGGCTTTTGGCCGTACATAAAAAGGTGTATCTTTCTCTCCCTTTTTCTTTTAAGATCTTAGTGGCTCCATAACAACTCCAGATGTTAAGCTAAATCTTGGAGGAGAATTCATCAAAGAATCTACTGCAACTACATTCCTAAGACAGAGAGGGTATGGCTGGCTTCTGGAAGTGGAAGATGATGACCCAGAAGATAACAAGCCACTCCTGTATGTCATAATTATTTTTGGGTATCTGTCTGTATTAGTAGTGTAGGAAAAAAAACCCAACTTGTAGCCTCTTAAGTTATACCCCAGCCTTTTGCTGTGACTGGAATTCAGTTCGACAGATTACTTGACCAATGATTGTTTTCTAGTGCAGGAATGAAAACATGATGTTTCTTATTATGGGTTTTATTTTTAGCATAAAAGAGAGGCTTGTTGTTCACTGTGGAGGAGGAAGGAAGGAGGAAGTAAAATCCGATTTTATTAATCTCTAGAAGTATAAAGCTTTTATGGCTTTTCTGCCCTTAGGTGTTGATCTTAAAATGATAGAATCGTTTAGATTGAAAAAGACCTTTAAGATCAATAGCGTCCAACTGTTAACCCAGGACTGCCCGGGTGGTATCTGGTATGGTAATTTAAAAATGAGGTTGTATTCTTTCCATCTTCTGCACTGATTATGTGAGTTCTTAATGCTGTCAAAGAATTGGAGGCTAAGGCAATCCTGTGGAAAGATTAATGTTAAGTAAATGTAAGTAAATTCTGTCAGTTATTCTGAAGTGAAAGCATTATGAATCATGCTTATTACAGTAGGGATGCTAGAAGCAAGGTTGCGCAAACTTTATGATCTTTGATGTTATAAAGCTAGATTAAAAGGGTGGTAGTGTTGAAAGACAAAACTGTCCTTAAAACTGAAAAATCTCAGCATCCCTTGTTCTGTTCACAGAAACATGGGTGGCTGAAGAAAGTTAGTATCTTAAGGTTATTACACTGTGAGTCAGGCAGCCTGGGTTTTGGTCCTTGTGCTGCACCTAAGCAACTTCATACTCAGTGTCTCACATACAGGAAAACATATACAGTGTTTTCCTGTGTGAATTAAAGATAATGATGCTTTAAAAGCTTGAAGTGAGCACGTGAGTACTCTGGAGAACTCAAATGAGAGTGCTGGGAGAGAACAGATGTCTGGAGAGCTTAACAAAATGACACTGCTACTTGAAAAGTAAATTAAAGTGTGCAGAAGTAGCTCCTTGTGTGAATAAGTCTGTTCTATGAATCTCTACTTTTTCATTTCGAAACAGAATGGTGTACTGATGTGAAAACATATGAATTCTCTTTTTTGTGTAACTTTTTATCCCACAGAAAACCAAGTTTGTGATTCAAAGACAGCTAGGTGTTCTTAGCTGCTGATTGCTGGAAGTGAGAGGAATGCCAGGGAGATAAATGATCAGTTTGTGGCAAACGGGATGAATATAATCATCCTCACAGGAAAGGCCTTAATCTGACTTTCATGTAGCAGTTTTTATGCAGTTAGGATTATTCCCAGAATATGTGCTGTAATGAAGCTTGGTAACCTGAATCCTACAAAGGATTTCAAGAACAGCAGCCAGCTAAGGGAGGTTCACCAGTGTGGTGCTGCTGGGCAAGCATTTTGTTCAATAGAATTGAGATTATTTTATGATTATTTTTTTTTGTTCTCATTGGGCAGCCTTACTCCAGACACTTATTTCCTGTTACACCTGCCACATTTCTGAGGTGAGATAGCTGTGAGCTTCATGTGAAATGCAGTTTATTCACATGAGAAACTGTCAGAAGCCCTAGGTGATGACAAAGAATTATTTCTGGGCAGGAGAATATTTGTGTTACACAGTCTTTAGAGTAAAATATAGGAATACTACATCCTGTTTAGGTAAATGGAGGAAAATAGAAGCTCCTAGTCTAATCCTTAAATTCAGGGATGTGTTAACAATTTTTGTTATTTACTCACAAGTTAGTAATATCAATTCTGAAATAGCTTCAGTAATAGCAATCCTGAAAATGCCTTGAGAGACTGAATGAGCAGTTGTCATTTTGCGGTTGTTTTGGTTTTTTTTCTAAGAGAAATTCTGGTGAATCATGTCTTTGCATTTATTTCTTGCTTCAGCTTTTCTGGGGGGAAACCCATAATTCAAGGCCTTGTACAAAACTTTCATAAATGGACTTAGGACATGATTCTGCATTTTTCTCTGCTGTGCTCCTAAATGTAGAGCAGAGGGATATCTGCTGGAAGTCTCTTGCAACTCTTCAGAGCTCCTCGGTCATGACTACATAAGGAAGACACTAACGTACAGTTCTATCGTAAGGTTCCATGCATAAACTCAAAGAAGTGGAATTGGCCTTTACTTAGAAAGTGTGATTCCCTCCCATAAGGAGGGATTACTAAGACAATCACAGCAAGAGGTACCAGTTCATAGTCTCCTGTGCAGAAGAGTCTTCCAGTCCATTTGTAGCTGCTTACCAATAGTTTGTAACAGGGATTGGAGAAGGCAATTAGAGAAGAGCAGATCTGTTGATAGAATTTATTGCTTGTTTAGTTGGCTTTTATTTATTTTTACCATATTGGAAGCAAGCCAGTAATTAAACAATTGGTATAAACTGGTCTCCTGAAAACTGCTGTGGTGAAGCAAGTTAAAACCGATTTTACTTTAGAAAATTGGTTTTACCTGATATTTTTTGAATGGTTTAGGATTAGTGAATGTAAAGGTATTCTTTCTTGTGGAGTTTGAAATAAAATGTGCCCGTAGTAAGTGTGCTCAGCATAGGAATGCACAGACATTCTACTTCCGTGTATCCATGTCTTTGACTTTTTAAGTAGTTAGAATGGTATGAATGTGTCATGTATTCCTGCATGTCAGAAAATAGATTGACTGTCTTAGACTGGTAGGGTATGTTGTGTGTTTTCTGTTCTCAGTCTTGTAATTGTTTTTTGAATAATTAAATATATCTAGCTGTGTCACAGCGGTTACTGAATGTGGGATGAAGGTATGGTGTTGCTTTGTTGTGGACAAACTGTTCCTTTGGTAGTTATGGCTTCAGAAAGCCTTATGGGTGACGGGAGGCTTGCTCTATAAACCTACTGTTTGCCCCTGCACTTACTTTTTTATGCTCTATTTTATTACCATGGTGTATAGTAATGCTCACTTGCTTTACAATTTCAGGGAGGAACTCGACATTGATCTGAAGGATATTTACTACAAAATTCGATGTGTGTTGATGCCTATGCCGTCTCTTGGGTTTAATAGGCAGGTAGTGAGAGACAATCCAGACTTTTGGGGTCCTCTGGCGGTTGTACTCTTCTTCTCAATGATTTCATTATATGGACAGTTTAAGGTAGGTATAAGCCTTCTACCTAAAAAGAAATCTAAACTAAATCTGGGGAAATGATTGCTAAGCAATTTGCATTCTTACGTAGGTAGAATGTCTTTTCTTCGCATACTAATGTGGGGCATTTCAAATTCTGTTTCACAAGTTAATCTGTAGAAAGACAGCAGTAAGAAATGTATTAGATAGCCCATGGATAACTTGATCATGATGAAATGTCAGGTTTGGTTTTATACAGTAAAAGAAAGGAAAGATGTGGTTTCTGGAGGAAATAACTTGATACTAACAGGTTTATAGTCATATTAGTGAATCTTCCCACTTGAATTGTGACCTTTTGTTAACATGTTTTTTATTACTAGAAAATGTTACCAAAGAACATTTGTTTGGATGCCATATTTTTTATTTTCTGACAAATAAAGCTACTTGTTTAATTCATACTGTATCACTGCCGTTACCTGGTATATTTAATCTCCATTAGTGCCATTTGCTATTTTGTCCTCCCTGCTCAATTACAATCAAATAACTTTCCTCTGGTCAGTAGGCTTTTTCTGTAATTCCTTTTGAACTCCAGGGTGGATAGCTATTCAGAGGCATTGTGCAGATGTAATTGGCCTCCATAAACACTGTTAGCTTTTTTTCTTTATGTTCAGATTGACAGTAGAGAAGCGGTATCTTTCGTAGTCACAATTTATATGTGAGCCTAGGTGATTCTGATTCAGAAACCTTTGCGACTATATGTGTAGTTACAGTTGTTTAACATACAACGTAGTAAAGCAATAAGCCATATGTGAAGCAGCAGAATGTGCTTATGCAAGGATTTTTGTGAATGGTGAGATAAAATCACTCCCTTTATGACCTCTGGCTTCCATATGGTGTACCAACGCTGACAAAGAATTCACTCTGTGTCTTGTTTCTATGAACTTGAAGTGAGTAGACTAAATCACTGTATTATTCAAGTCTTTTGGGTGGACCACTTAGCTGTCTCCCAGGCAAAGCACGGACCGTTCCTTGACCCCACGACAGATAAGCTACTTTCTGCAGTTTGTGTACCTACTGTACATGAACAGTAGGTCTAACATTTCTTAGAAACAGTGGATTTAACATACTGATGTGAAAGTACTGTATATGTGTGAGGAGGGAAGGCAGTAGCTAGCAGCAGAGTGACTGACAGCAGCTAGACTAGATGAACTGAAAGGTGGGCTGTAAGCTGGGGAGAGATGAGCATTCCAGCTTTAAGACTTTAATCTGGTCCTCTTCCTTTAGACAGTGGAGGAAAGCAGGAGGTAGAAGGAGGCCATGTGCTAGTTTCACAGATAGCATAAAGCTATTGTTATGGACTTAATTTTTAAATTCAGCCGTCGTGCATTTGAAAATAGACTGGACTGAACTGTTGTTTCCTTGTAAAAAGGTATTTCAAAAGGGAGAGCAAAGGGGAGACTATAGTCCTCCCAGAGGCTCAGCTCCAAGAATAGCTAAGTTACTTTGAAGATTCTGTTAAGCCAGAAAATGATTTTTAAGATTTCACCTGTTTAAGAGCAGAGCAATGAAAGAATCAGGAAAAAAATGGCAGAGTATGTCCCAGGAGTCTGGGGCTTCTATTAAGCTGTAATCATTATCAGGCTCTACTGAGAGTTAGTCCTATGTCGTCTTCTGAGCATTCCCAGTTTGCGTAAAGTGGCATCCTTATGGATGAAAGAAGCAGAATTCCAACTCCTTGTATTGGTTGAGCTGGCTTTTAAAAACTGAGGTCACATTTTGTAATAGGCAGGATATGAAGACATTTATTTAGCTAGGGTGGTCTAAGCTTTAGTTTTAAGTAAACTGTACTCTGCCACAGTATTACAATACTTAGCAAAACACGTTGCATATACATTCCATGTTCACCAAACTTACCGTTAATGTGATTCTGTAAATGTAACCTCTGAATTTTATTCTCAAGTTGCATTGTGATACTAAGTAAAAATATTCTTGGTGCAATTCAGAATTGTTTTGTGACAGCAAATTGCTGTGACAGCAGTGAAAGTGGTAATAGAAATGTGTTTTCTTTGATCACAATGATAATTATTAATACAAATGAATTATTGTTTGTCTCTTAAGGTTGTTTCTTGGATTATAACTATTTGGATATTTGGATCCTTGACAATTTTTTTACTGGCCAGGGTTCTTGGAGGAGAAGTAAGTACCTGTATGCAAAAAGGACATAAGAGGGAGGTAATGTAAAGTCTCTTGACTACATTGTTCAGTAGTCGTTGGGTTTTCTTGGTGCTTGACTGTGGACCTTGTAGCTGACTAAGAATGGATGCAGTTAGTAAGTGTAATGCCTACATTTTGGGTTGTTGGCCATCAAAGTAAAATCTGAAATACAGAGATGGTCAACTAGCCTTTCTGTGTACTGGATGGTGCGCTGGTTGTGACAAACAATCTGGCAATTTGTACTGTGAATCCCAGAAACTTAACAGGTGCCTGTGATCCAGAACTGAAGTCCATTCTTGAGGGACAAGTGCTTTCAGTTTATTGGTCACTGAGCTAAATGGGATCCTTTCTCCTTTGCACGGCTCTTGCACTGTGCTTTATTAAAACTTCTATTTTTTTTTTTAATGGGGCTAACAGCAATTGTATAATGTCCTTGTGGGTAGAGTACCTACCAGTGTTTGTTTTTATCTTTGGACTGATGCAGTTCAAACCTATTAAAGGATGAAAATCAGTGCATGTTCTTGAACTGCAAAGCCAATTGATGTTCTGACCTACATACCTCCCTCCAGCTGCTTGCACCAGCAGGGTTGGAAAAGTGGTTTGAGCTGTTTACAAATGAAGTCACTAAGTGATTCAGGTGTAAATGACAACAAATGACTTGCAGCAAGGCCCACAAGACAGCTACAGTGAAAACAGTCAGGAGGGTAGAAAGTTCTTAAAAATGGCTCTGCAGCAAAAAATGCATTGAACTGTGTTGTGAAGAACCAAATACTCAGTGATGCCCAATTTTTATATTTTTACTATGCATCTTGCATTAATGATGAATAATGTTTCAGATTTCCTACTTATCTTTACATTTTTTAAACTTTCTTCTAATTATAATTGCTACAGTCTTCTAGTGTGAACACTGTTTTGAAAGAAAAAGCTTTTACAAATGTGATCACATGGTATTTCTGCATGCCACATAATCCAGATGCCCTTAAATCAATCTGTTTTGCAACTCAAAATGTGAAATTATTAGAATGTATAAATTGGCAAGGAAGTGTAAGTGCACAGTGGACTGTGAAGGATCAACAGCCACAAGAGAGTGATTGCAGGATGGTCATTTGTCTCACCAGTATTTTTCCTGTTAAATCCAAGAAGCCTAATTTGGCCCAGGAACATTTCAAACCGTAGTAGGGGAAAATCAGACATTTTAATCCCCATGAAGCTAAAAACAGTTACAGAATTACTTTGAACAAATCTGTTTAAGATAGTAAAAATAATTTTAAACTGGAAATCAGATTTCTGTGCCTTAGAGGGACCAGGTTCTAGGTCTTCCACTGATGCCAAAAGCATTCATGTACTTCATGCATTTATTTATGTATAATGGATATGAGTATGTTAATGCAGGAAATTACATCTTTGCTACTTTTGACAGCCAGGACTACAGCTGGTGATTTGAGAGGTCTGTTCTAGTTCTGTGCTCCTGGGTATCACACACACACCATGGAGAGTGGCAGTTGAGAACCTCTTAAGGCAGAACATGAAAATTTGAGCAGTGGGTGGAATTACATGTTGAACCTGTATAAATTCTTCCCTTGGAAGTGATAAAATTGTCATTTACAACTTTTTTTTTTTTTTAAAAATGACAATGTTCTAAGAGAACTGAATGATTAATTAAAAAAATTCTAGGGGGTAGCATACAAAACCAATTTTCATACTAGCAAGCTTCCTTTAGTTGAAATCTCATGAATACCTAAGAAATTATTATTGCTATTCATACTGTTATTACAAGATCAGATTGTGTATGGTGACAAAGATGGAGTACTACAAAGCTTGTTTTTATGTGCTTGAAAATTTCAGGTTGCTTATGGCCAAGTTCTTGGTGTGATAGGATATTCCCTACTTCCCCTCATTGTCATAGCACCCGTACTTTTGGTGGTTGGATCATTTGAAGTTGTTTCTACCCTAATAAAAGTAAGTTCAGTATAATCTATTGTGAATTGTTTACAGTTATTTTTAAGTCACTTTCCTAAGACTACAAGTATTAATCTGTTCAGGGCGACATAACAATGTGTCAAAATAATCAGAACTACAATGTGAGGTCTGTGATCCTCTTGGTGGACATGACTGCTAAGCAAATTCTGTTTCAAATGTTTGAGTACTTGGGGCATGTACAGACCTGTTGCTATAACAACACCTGTTGTTATCAGGTTAGCTTATATTTAAATATTTTGTGGTGCTCTAATAGTCGCATTAAAAATAAATAGGGTTATCATTTTGAGAAAAGGATGCATAACTAAACCTCAAAATGAAGAATCTGAAAATAAGCCGTTTGATCCCTTCCCCCGTCATCCAGTTTATTTTTAGTTACTGCAGCATGAATATGACATTAGTCATTATTCTGAGACCTTCCCATAGTGGTAGCTTTACAAAGCCCTTGATACCCTTTGCAGAGACGGCAAGTATTGTTCTGATTTACTGCAGACGTGGAATGTAAGGCACAGAGCAAGAGTAACTTCCCTTATACCACCTGCTGTTGGATGCTTTTTATGCAACTAGCAACGTTCCCTGATAGATCGGAAAACTACATAATGTTCTTGAACGCTTCCAGTACTACTTAAAACCCTTCTAGGTAGCCTTTGAGGTCATTGCTGAACTTTTGGAAAGGTTGGCTGAGGAAGTTCTCTTCCTAGCTAAGCTGTACACTTTCTGAGTTCTTGTTCTGTTGATTTGATTGATTTCTGTTTTTTTGGCGTGCTGGTACACAATATAATTGAAGCACAACTGAAGTGTATGATAAATAACAAAATTGCTGTGTTTGTGATTTGATAACTTGTAATTACTGTGAAGCGATACAGTCAGCAAATCATTAACTTGCCAGTTAACTAATGTATAACTTGAAAATAAATAAATGTTAATGAAAAGTCTGTTACTTGAGTACTGGTAACAATCTTACATGAACTTCAGGGTGAATCTGTGCTAGGTTCTTACCTTTTACATCGTTGGTGTGAAAATGCAGGACGAGCCCCATACGGCCAAAACTACTTATGCTGTGACAAGTACTGCTACTTACGGCTTGAGAGCTCTGCGCTTGGGGAAATATTTCCCAGTCCTAGAGTTGGGGAACTTACAGTGAAATAGTGACATTCCAATCAGTTCTTTTCCAGTTGCAATCAGCGAAGTAATGCACCTCAATTGTTTCAGTTGCTGCAATTTTCCTAATGTTTCTTAGGGAATTCAGTCATGATTCTTGAATGTTCTTCCTGTCCATCTCTGCAATCCTAGGTTAGGCAGCAAAAACAGGAGTATGCAATCACATGCATATTTTTTGTTGGGGTTTTTTTTGTTTGTTTTTATAATGGCAGTTGAACAGGCCACATAATCCCTCAAGGGGCTTCAACTCCTGACAGAACTGTAGGACAAGTTCTTTGCTGGGGTCCTACTATGTCTGCCCCCTTTGCTCTTGTGTTTTGCAGAAGATCACAGTGGCTTTGCATGCTGGATGGTTTTAAATATTTTTTCCTTTTTTTTTATTAATACTCGAGGTGCTGCTAGAGGATAATGATGTCTGATTACTTTTTGCTATAACCTTGTTAGTTTGAGGTTTAAGTTCACTGGCCTCAAGACATTATTTTTTTTTTTAAATATGCATGTTAACTTCATATAGCACAGTGGATGTTCATAGGTAATGTTGCTTTCTGCCAGTCTTTTAAACTGGTTCTTTCTTAATTTAGTAAGCAATATAGTTTTTGATACAAATTGTATTTTGGCAGGCTTCTCACTGCACCTGAAAGAACTATGAATATGAGGTTCAGTTACCTTGAGGTGGAGGCACCGTAATTAAAGAAAAGTTTGAGCCAGATAAATCCTGAAATAAAAAAATAGTAATTAAACTCTCTGGTGTATATATTATAGAGGAAGAGTCAAGTACAGTGACTCTTTTGCTTAAAGAAAGGGAGGGGTCAATAGTTGGGGTCAGTCAAGGTAGAAAGAAAAATTACTAATCCAGTGATGTTTCAGATTACCAGTGTATATGGCTTGCTTTATGATGTCTGTCTTATATTAGAGAAAAGTTACTGTAGATCCTTAGCTGTTTACTTCAGTAAAAATGGCTCCAATAAAAAATAATATGACTCTTTGTTAAATGTTTCTCTAAACTTAAATGAAAATGTGTAGTGTATTCTTTTCTATTCATGGTGTGTGTGTGTGTGTGTGTAGTTCTCCAAAATTCTTGTTTGAGGGAGTCTTAATCCTGTTGAGAGAAGAACTGATTTTTGTCTTGGTATTTGGAGAGATTTTCTTGTGGTGTCAGCTAAGATTGTTCATCTTCTTTTTCAGTTGTTTGGAGTCTTTTGGGCTGCATACAGTGCTGCATCATTACTAGTTGGAGAAGAATTCAAGACCAAGAAACCCCTTCTAATTTATCCAATCTTTTTATTATACATTTATTTTCTGTCCTTGTACACTGGGGTGTGATCTAGTGCAATATGAGGCCAGAAACTGTATTTTATTCACTTGCAGACTGATAACACATAAGAATAAGGAGGCTGGAGATAACACAAGTGACTGTTTTGTATCCGGTTGTCAAGATGTTTTAAGATCGGAGAGCATATTTGTGTATATTATTTAATGAAGCAATTGTAGCTATATAGATTTGTATCAAAGTTCTAGGTTTGTTTAAAACTCTTCAGATTTTAATGAACAAAATAAAAGAACCTTGTGTTTTATAAGAAAATGCAGCAAAACCACAACTCAATACCTGTGCCAAAAGCACTAGGACCAGATAACTACATTCGAGGAGAAAAATGAGAAGTTAACTGTAACAATCTCAAAGTGCAATTTTTCTTTTGAGCTTAAACACAGCTGGCTTTTTTGGCACAGCAAATTCTGTAGATAATATATATTTATGAAACAGTCCTGATTGTTCACAGAATAGTCTGTATAATCAAGACATGAAGATATTACTTTTAATTTAGTGCCTCAATTACTTTGATTTGGCTATTGAGTTTTTATAAATTCCAATTTGTTTTCAAAACATGTATATACTGTGTATTTTGTATCTATGGCTTGTGTGTAGCGTAAGTACTCCATGGTTAAGGATGTATATTGGGTTTTTAAAAGATTGAAGATACAAGTATTTGAAGTCTTCATTTAATATCTCTGACCAAAGGAGCAAGATATTTACTGCGTGACATTATTAATTAAAATGCATATTTAGAGAAACAAATTATTTTACTTAAAAGTATAAATTTACAGAGAAAAGGGGGAACACTTTTCTCAGCTGTAGTGGTGGCTTAATGTTGGAGAAAAAAGATGATCTATCAAATTTGTGTGACCTTTAAACAATGTTATTTTATGATGGCAAAATAAAAATAATGCTTCCCTAACTGTTTTACAACATCTTGCTCTGTCTTGCTTTTAATAGCATGCTATTTAACACGCATCCATTCCCTTCCCCCCACCCCCCAGTACTATTAATTCCTTGTAAAGAGAAATAAAAAAAAAAGATTTGTAAGGCCAGATTTTCCCTCCACTAAATAAGGCAGAATTACAGCCTTAGTAACAATTACAGTCTTGCTAATTTTGACTATCCAAGGGTTATGTAATAACGTGATGACATGTTAAATATTTCCTGTGTACTGTGTTGATGGCTTATGTAATGGTCCTTATGGTAATGTTTCTTCATGAGGGAAGTCCACTGAAGTTCACTTTGCATGGTACTAACTTAGGCATTTGCAATCTTCAGTATTTAGTATTGACAAATAGATCTTAAGATTCCTAATTGTTTTTGGGGTGTTTTTTTTGGTAACAGGAAAAAAGCATTCCCCATCCTTTTTTTATTTTTTTTTAACGTTGCAAATAAAAATCAACCATGACAAGGTAATAGTAGAGGCTGTCTTTGATCCCTGATGGACATATTTCCTTATCAGAACTGTAGCTTTTCAGCTTTTTAGACTGTGTAACTTGCTGTTTTGGTCACTTATTCTTACCACTCATTATTGGTGCAAAATATATATTTAAATTCCAACTCTACCACAAACCTCTAGTTTATTTGGTCTGCTTTTCTGGCTGATGCTTGTATTGGTTTTAAACAGAACTACTTACAATTGATGCTAGACATCAATTGTAATGTAATACTCTAGGATGTAATACCTTAAAGGAGAAAAATTAAGAGTGATTGACTTTTCACCTAACTTGACTTCTGCAGAAGTTCCGGTGGAATTACTGCAGAGTCAAACTAAGCCAATTATACCAGCAAGTTACTTCTTATCTGCAAGTGTTCTGTGAGCATTCATATCGCATTCTAAAAAAAAAAAAAAAAAAAAAAACCAACAAACCAACCAACCTTAAAAAAAATGCACGTTAGTGTATTAAAAAAAAAAAAAAGCATGTTAGCTTTGGAATCTTGCATGATAATCTGGTTTTATCTCTTTTTTTTTTTTTCATGATTTACACTTCTTTTTTAACAGGAGTATCCAGCTAGTATTGGAAGACTCAACCCAGGTCCTGTGAATACATGGTTAACTAACAACCACAAACATGAAGGGCAAGGACACATGTAGGTTACTAGGCTGTCAGAGAGCTTTAAGCTTAGTTTTCCTTTGCATAGCTGTTCATTAGATGTCTGTACTGGATCCTGTGCATCTGAAATGACTATGAATATTCAAAGGATGCAAGAAATGTTCTATTTAACTTCCTCTATACTAATGTTCTGTGAAATTTATAGTTGCAATTTTAACTGTTCCTTTCCACAGACTTGGCACATGTAATATGCAATGTAGATATGCACTTAACATAGTACATATTTTGTACACAATTGCAGATTTGCACCTTTTAATCTTAGTCTCTCTAGGGTCACCTTTTGCATATGCTGTGCAAGAAATATGTACAAACAGCTCTCAAATGGTTCTGATAGTTTGTAATAACTTTGCATTCAACAAACTCATATTTTAGATGAGTGTGTAAATACAAGATGTATTTTATAAAAATTTTGAATTAAACTTGTTTACAGAATGTATGAAGCTCATTTATATTTACTGGATTAAGACACATCTATATTCCTATCTGTGTCATCAGTCTCAAGCTTTGAGGCTATAAATAAGTTTTTCTGACAATATATATACTGCTTTTTATCTGTCAAAACTGCATTAAGACCACATCCATCTGGTAAAAAGTTCCCTTTGTAAGGTGCAACACCTTATTTTGAGGCAGAGGCGTTGGTATTAGACCATAATGTGACACGCTTTTTGGATGATGCTCTGTGCAGAGCAGCTAGACACGTCCATGCGTGTATGTCTGTCATCTTCTCCCCATTGGATATGTTTATCAGAAAATTATACCTACTTGAAATGTGTATCAAATCATTTGCTTTGATGTGGAGACAACACACAGCTTGAGCTCTGCTCAAAGTTTTGTCGCTATCCTTATCAGCCTTTAATCTTTCACTTGAAGTAGCCAAGCAAGCCTAAAAGCTGCCGATTTTGCTCTTGGGGACAACTTGCTTGGCCTGGGTGGCACATGTACCCCTGGGGGTTGTGGCTTTTTCTCCTTACACAGACACGATTTCTGAAATCATTTCCCTGCTATGGCAGCCTGTGCCAGCTTTGGTCCTAGTAACAATACTCTTGTGTAGGAAACTGCATCGTATCTGAAACTTTGTTATACGTAAGACCACCCCTAGCACAGAAGCTGTCTCATGTCACTGGGATAAACCAGCACCTACAGGTAGGCATGGCTGGACAAGGTGCACTGGTGTGCCAGTGGGTGGAACGGGAACACCTCGGTGCAATCAGAAAACTTTATTACGTGGTGAATATTGCCTCAGAGGGAAAAAAAAAAAAAAAAAAAAGCAAGCTTTCACGGGCGCAGTGCCTCCATCCCGTTTTTTGGGGGGAAACCCCGACGCTGGAAGCACCGCGCGCCCCCGCAGGCGGACGCCGCCCGCCGCCGCTGAGCGGAGCCCCCGGCCGGGCGGGGGGTGGGGGCCCGCCCGCACGCCGCCTCGCACCGGAGCTGCAGGCAACTCCGGCAGGGCCGGCCCCGCGCCGCTCCGCCTTCGGAAAGAAGACCAGAGCCCGAGAGCCACCTCCCGGGGCGGCGGGCGCGCTAGGCCACGGGGACCGGGGCGGGGGGCTGCCGGCTGGCCGCGCTCGGGCCCTGGGGAGACGGGGCCGTTACGCCGACTGCCCACCGGAGAGCACCCCTCACCGGAGCTGGGCCCGGCGCCCTCCCGGCCGGCCCGGGGGTGACCGCTGCCCGCGCCGGGCTGAGGGAGGGCCCGCGGCGCGGAGGAAAGGCCCGCGCCCCGCCCCGCCCCGCCCCGCCCCGCCCCGCCCCGCCCCGCCCCGCCCCGCCCCGCCCCGCCCCGCCCCGCCCCGCCCCGCCCCGCCGCCGGAGCACGCTCACCACGCCCACGCCGGCAGCGGGGGGGCGCCCCGTGCGTGGCCCCACCCGCGGAGGAGGAGGATGCGCGCGCGCAGTGGAGCCCCGCCCCCTCTCTCCCCCTGTCCCTCTCGGTGACGAGCTGCTGCCCCCCCCACTCCGCCCCCCGCGGCAGGGCCGGCGGTCGGTTCCGCATCCGGCGCGGTTGTGTCACTTCCTGCGCACGCTGGCTCTCTCCCTTTCCCCCTCTCCCCGGACCCGGATGGTGACTGGCGGCGGCGGCGGCTCCAGGGACTGTCACTGAGCGGCTCCCTGTGGGCCTCTTGTCCTGAGGGCGGCGGCGGCGGCCGGCAAGATGGCTGCGGCGGCCTCCTGCTCTTCGGCGGCGGCGGTGCCGGCCGGGCCCGGGCCCGGGCCGGTGTCGGCCGGGCCGGGCTCCTGCGAGTGGCTGCTGCTGCGGGACGGCTGTCTGCGCTGCGACGCCGACGGTCTCTGCAGCCTGTGCTACCACCCGGCGCTCAACGCCATCCTGGCCGTGACCGCTCGCGGCGCCATCAAAGTCATCGACGGCACCTCGGGGGCCACGCTGCAGGCGTCGGCACTCAACGGTGAGCGGCCTGGCCCCCGCGGCCTGCCGGGCCCCCGAGGCCTGCCGGGCCCCGCTGCCGCGGCCGGGGAGGCAGGCAGGCGGGCGGGCGGCGGGGGGGAGCGGGCCGCGGCAGCCCCCGGGCGCGATCGCGGCGCTGCGGAGCCGCGGGGGAGGCGGCCGGCGGCTCCCCGGGAGCACGGGTGGTGGCGGGCGGGGGGCAGCGGCCGGCCGGGTTCGGGCCCAGGTGCCGGGGGGTGCCCTGGTTCTGTT
This sequence comes from Falco cherrug, assembly GCF_023634085.1. NCBI lineage: Eukaryota > Metazoa > Chordata > Aves > Falconiformes > Falconidae > Falco > Falco cherrug. The sequence continues at coordinate 13,435,652 of NC_073709.1, forward strand.
GCACCCCTGGTTTTTCAAGCCTGAACGGTTTCTGCTCTTCGGGGCAGAGGGATTGGTGTAGGCAGCAGGGACGCGTGTTCCTTCTGTAAATCGTATTGGCGTAGTTAGTAAAAGATGAAATGGGGATGGAAAGCTGTGATTTATAGGGCTGAATTTTTTCCAGTTTATTTTTTCAGCTGTTCTTGGGGATGACAACATTGAACCTTCCAAAGATTAGAAGCAATGTATTATGCAGGACAGGCATAGTTCTAATTCTATCTGATAGCATGTTTCTGTGGTTTTATTTATTGAGCCTTAATCTGCGTTTGTGAAGGAGGTTTATTTCATGGAAGTATCGTTAGCCTTATAGCTTAGAATTAAGATCAGAACCCTCAGTGAAGTCATTTCATGGTCCATTTTTATATATATTTGCATAGTTCCTCAGGCTGCTGAGTATCTTGACTGTCTCTGGTGCCAGTGACATTATCCCTGCTGTGATGTTAGGGAGGCAGGGTTATGGACTGACTTTGTGGAGGCCATGACTGTAGTAACTTCATAACTGTGAAGCAGCTTTCTTTGTTGCCCATTAGTGTTTCTACACTGTTAACAAACTAGCTGTGTAGAAAAAGACTCATATGGTATGAACAGTTTTTATTCCTCATACCTTAATGTTTCTTAAACTGTGGTACTTGTCAGAATATTGGAGCTAGTGGTGGGGTTGTTTGGTGTGTCACGAGACCAGCCCTTGGTGCAGAAAGGTACGTTTCTTACTAGTTGTGTGTTTCTGTGTTCAGGTTCTCCTCACAGTTCTGCGTTGCTAGTAAGAACTAGCTTTGCTGAGCGGTGGTAGTGCAAGGCTGACATTTGCCGCCTGAACGTGGTATAGTAATGTCATGAATCGTATGGGGATGCCATAGTCTAGGCAATATGTATGCTTTCACCTTGAAAACCTACAGCTGTATTACAATGTCAAACTGAGGAGAACAAAACAAAAATCAGCGATTTCCTTTCATAAGTTAAAGTTGGCACGTTGTAAAGTGTAAAGGTTAAATGTTTGGGGCAATAAATTTTTTTTTGGGGGGGGATTATTAAGAAGGTGTCAGCTGCTGTTGTTGTCCGTCGCTTGTATTGAAAACGAGGCTCCTGTGTGGTGTTTCCCGCTTTGTTCAGAATTCAGATCATTCTGCTTCTGTAGTTCCATTTCTTCTACCATGCTATCTCCTAAAGTGCTTTTTTTTATTAATATCTTTATTTCTCAATTTTCTTCAAGCTATTGCCAGAATTTGAGAATTACTTTTAAGTTGTGGATGAAGAGGGCATAAATCGATGACTTAATTTGTAATTGGTTGAGGAGAACATGTTTAATTTTCATGAACAGAAAAAGTGAACTGTAAATCAAAGCCTAAGCTGCTGTTTTACACTTTTCTGTGATAGGATCCTTGCAAGGGGTTTGATTTAGTATTCAAAATGCTAATGGAATTTCTCCCCTAAATAGTAACTATTTAAAAATAACTTAACTGCTTTGCTTCTGTTACGTGCGTGCAGTCCTGTATTCAGTCATGTATACTTCCTTTAGTCTCAGTCGTCTCTCTGACAGCATGACTGTAAAAGATGGATTCTACTCCTCCTCATATGAAGCAACGGAATTGCTTGCTATCTACCCTAATTTTATCAATGCCATATAGCTGGTGATTATGTTAGCGGAAAAAAAAATTATAACCTTAGTTTAGTTTGAAGAAACTTTAAATTAATTTCCTTATAGATTTAGACCAGCATGCCTGTCAGAAATCTGGTTCATCTCGGCAGCTGGTGTCTGTTGCGGCTGTTACCAGCTGTGTTCACTCTTGTTCTCTCCCTTTTCAGCCTGTCTTTGGGAAGAGGAGGAAAAGGGAATTCAACTGTTCTCTGATGTCTGCCTACTCTGTACAGTGTGAGCTCTTTTAATGTAGGATAGTAGTTGGGCACTCAGACCTGTAGGCCAACTCTGTCCCTGCTCCCTCCCCTGCCATAAATGACAGGTCAAAGGATATTGTTGCTGCAGGGACTTCTGGTACTATAACTAAAAATAGTCTCTAGGAATTAAAACTGCTTCTCTTGGGAGACTGCTTGTCCTCCTTGGTAATTGGGGCTGCAGATCTTTTGCCCTGTCAAAAGATTTATGTTGGACAGAAATGCTGTTGCTCATTACCCAAGGAAAAACAAAACATAGCAGGCCTCTCTTTCTCGAAAGCAGAGCAAGGAAAAAGATCCCCCATCAAGGGAGGGAGATGGGGGGAAACTCCACCAAGCTTTGGTTTTGCTTTTATTTGCAGTTGCTGTTGACTGCAGCAATACATTAAGCTTTGGGCTCCTTGGTGAAAAGATTGAACCTGTGGAATACTGAATCTGGTAGAGCAGTGGAGGCTGTCTTGGGTGGAATGTAAATGCAGTTTGCTGTCTTTGGTGTGTAAAAGAGCAAGACAAAAGGTTCGCAGCCAAAAGACACTTCAGTTGTAGATCAGGTCCAGACATTAGAATGTGGTCTCTGGTCTGCATGCTTCAGTTCCTCATGTGCACATCACTGATCTGATGTATGTGATGATCCGTGGATTGTTATTCTGAGCCCAAACTGTAGGAATCCAGTGAGGATTACGATTATTATTATACCACACCATATCTTCATCAGATCTACCTTTTGAAAGTGACATCTTAATCTGTTTCCTGTATGGGCACTGTAGGCCTGTTCCCAAGGGCCAGGTGATCATTTGCAACAGCCCAGACTGCGGTAGCGAATGAGAGTACTATTGGTAAAGGGAAAATCAGATGGTCCTTTAACATTGATCTTCGTCTTACCTGGTCACAAGGTTGTCCTTTTTGTTCTCCCAATGCTGTTGAATACGCACTACGTGTTTCAGAGAGCCAGACTGGGAGTGCAAGGACAATTCTTGTGATTACTGGGTATTAGGCATTTCTGTGTGTTTGCTAGTAGTAGTCAGGACTAGTTTTCAATCTGCCATGCAAGTCTATCAAGTACTTTTATTTTCCCCAGTGGGCATTTAAATATTTGTGTGCTTTCAGTTTCAAGTTGAACACTGGTAGCCAAAGAGCATGCATGATCAGTCTCCAAATACAGCACTAAGGATGAACCTTTTCCTCCACCTCAAAAAAACCAACCAACCAACCAAAAAAAAGCCAGACCAAAAATCCCAAAGTATCAAAGCAAACTTCCAGAATAATCTCGAGTGACTCTTTAGTATTTGTAGAGATGCTTGATTTATCATTTCCTTCTGTTTCCAAATAAGAAAACTGCTTGAACTGGGAGAGTGCTGTAATTCCCAGAGAAGCTTGACCAGAAACACAGAAACGAAAATGTACTGTCAGATTGACAGTGACCAACTTGGATGTTTCTGTAGAATTTTCTAGATTAATTTGACATAGCAATGGCTTCAGAGCCTTGTTCACTAAAATGCGCAGTGTTTCATAGTTAAGATCTTTGAATTACTATAGAGACCCTAACGGTAACCAAAATACAGACTTCTGAATGCATACAGGGAAGGATCTGTTCATTGTACATACATACCAGTTCCTGTAGGGGAAACAGAGACTCTGCCTTATCACCAGAGGCCCTCAGCTGCTGCTCCTCCAACACAAGAATTCAGAAATCAATAGGTCCCAGCCCAGGAGGCTCGTCTTGCCAGCAAGTTCAACACCATTTTCTGTCTGTCGGTGTTCTCTTTTGGGAAAGTCCTATTTGTCTTCAGCTGCCTCACTTTGAATTATGGAACCTTGGAAATCTATCAAGGGATGTCCAGTTCTGGCTTTTTGTTTCCTTTCCATGTGATGCAGGAAGCAAAACAAGAAGAATCCCATGTTTTGCAGCTTAGGAGTCACAGAGGGAGTGTGTGCTTCTTACGATGTCTAGGAACAAACTGTTGGGATGCTCTGCCATCCAGTTCTAGGCTTGAATTATTTGGGACATCAGCAGTGGCTTTAACTGTTTCAAGCTCACTGTGGTGACACTGCTCAAGTTGTCTCCTTCATTCCTCAGAATTGGGGCGAGTTTTCTCATCTTCTTGGCTCTTATTTTCATTTACTTGATTATGAGACAAAAAAAATTAAAAATACTAATGATGAAGGCTGTTGCTGTTAATAAAGAATTTTTTCCTCATCTGTTTCTCATTGCATGGGGAATATTGTCGAGTATCTAGTGATCTGCTACAGGCCACCTTGCATTTGAGTATGCTTGAATGACAATGCTAGTCTGGGTAAAATGCTTCTCAAAGAGATTGTTCCAGTGATTTATGTGATCTTAAGGTCATTCATGAAGATCCTTAAGCACCTGAAAAAAACAGAATAGGAGAATTGTTAAGATTTGAGTTCAGTGTTTTATTCCAATAAAGATTCTAGGCTGCCATATGCCGCATGTGTCTGGCAGGCTTGATCAGGGTATGTCAGATATTCCTTCTTACTTGCCATGGATCTTGCCAGACTGACAAGACGCCATTAATTGATATTTCCAGGCTCTGTGGAAGCACATCTGGATTATCTTCTGCAGAAGCTAAAATAGAGTAAAAATAGAGATCTGATCACGTGCCTTTAAAGGGGCGTTTGCATTACTATCTTTATTGTAGGGATTCAGAAGTAACAACAGACAGCTATGCAGGCGTATGTTATGTTGCCAGGCAAGATAGCAGAACATTTTTCATTTTATTGACAGATCATTCATATCTGGACTGATGGATTCATGGCTATCATTGCAACGGTAGCATCGTATTATTAAATGTTGCAGTGTGCTTTGATGTTGGATAATCAGAAATTTCCTAGCCCTCTGTGAATGAACTTTGAGAAAGGTCTTCTGCAGGAAGATGTGTCTTGAAATGCTTTGTAGTGACCCAAAGAGGAAATACTGTGCTCTGCATCAGGGATTTGAACCTTGATTTCCTCCTGCCCTATTCTATCTCACAGGTAGTTAAGGTATTTCTCATTGATATGGAGAACCCTCGGGGAGAAAACCTGATTTTCAGCCTCAGTGCTGATTGTGGTCCAGCTTTGGTCAAGATGGCTTTTAATATGCTTATGTGATAAATCCTTCAGCTCAGCTCCCAGTCATGTTGTATACTGTATTATATAAAGCACAGAAGAAAATTGGCAGAAGTATGTTCTGACAGAGATAATTGATTGGTTCAAGTCCAGAACATTATGAAAGAAGGCAGGTAGACCTCTGTTGGACTCGGAGTAATGGAAACATGGAGAAGGTTTTTGCTTTGGATTGCCTGGCCTAGTGATCTTTAGAAGCCCTGATCTTTTTGCTATTCTGAGCATCAGTGGTTTGGGTCTTGTATACTCTTCTGTCCTATCAGCCAGCCATAATGTTAGCTGGCTCAGTAAAATCCCTTTCTGAGTCTTTTGTTATATTGCTTGTAACTATTTTTATGGTTGCTATTGCATCGGTATCAGTAACTTGAGCTTAAGGGAAATACAACATTAGGATTTTGTAAGGCAGTCCTAGACTTAAGAGTCACCTTAACTGTTTCTCTCAAGCTTTTAGTAATGATTATGCCTGATTTCTGGGTATGGCGTTGATCTGTTCTTACAGGTTTTCTTTCCAACTTACTTTCAAATAGGGAAACAAAGCTGTCCATCCTTGCTGTTATAAGGATTCTTTAATTCTCCCTGAACAGTATGACATCTTTCAAAAATGCTTCTTGGGCTGTGTTGGAGATAAGGCTTACAACCATGGACTCCTGGACAGCTTTTGAGTGTATCAGTTTGTTGTAAGTCATGTTGAGAGATAGCTTGTTGCTTATCAGTAGCTACTCAACATGGGTTTTATTTTTAAATAAAAATTTTACGTGTGGATCAGTTTACTTTCCTCCTGGTTCTTGAGTGATGTTGCAGTATTGCTTTCTGCTGTCAGAAAGATGTCCTTTAAATAGTTAATGCCCTCTTAATTGCAATGACTTCTTGCAGTCACCAGATGAGTGCTTACTACTGAGTGGACAGTTCAAGAAAGAAGAGCTCTTGCACTCAGTTCTTCCATTTGTGAGGTACAGATGCATACCAATACCAACACTTGCAGTTCTTTTGGTTTCTGCAGAGTCAGAATACTGGGTGGTGTATTGGCCCAGTTCCTTTGCTGCTTTGTCTTTCGGAAGAGTATCACGATTTGGTAAGGACCCTGTGCACACTGCTAGTCAAAAAGTAGACAGGAAGTCTGGTACACGCACAACATTTACTTTGAAGATTTGCATGTATATTAGGGGAAAGAGCACTCCACAGATAAGGATGGTGCACAAGAAACAGGGGAGAAAGAACAGCTTTTGTTTTACAGCCTAGATTAAAAGTGTAAACTTACGGAAATAACTTACCTTTCAGATAAATATAAATGCTATTATGTTACAAATTTTCTTGAGGTATTTGCAAGGGCTGTTCAGTGAGTATTGATAATTTTTTTTAATGTAACTTAAGAGATGAGAGAATTCGCTTATCGCTTAGGTTTGCTTATCAGTCTTGAAAATTAGCAGCATTAGTGAAAACACATACCCAAGTGCTGGTTAATGAAGGCTTGCATAGCGCAGTCTGTCAGTTCTTCAGTCTCCTGTACAGCTCATGGAGGGAAGATGGTTTGATCCACTACACTTCCCTGACCGGAGTGTGAAGCAGTCAGGAACTCATCTGAGCATGTGGCAGATGTAGAAAAGTTTGAGAAACACTTTTTTACTGGCAACAGGCTAAAGAGACTTATGAAAAACTTGTTGTGAAAGGGAAGAGCTGGGAGGGTGAGGGGTGGGACTGAGAACTATGATGAAGCAGCCGCATGACAGTGGGGAAAGGGTTAGAAAGGGTTAGGGAAGTAGGAAGCTGGGGAGATGGCAGCAAAGACTGGAAGGACTGGGAGTGTTTCATTGAAGAGCAAGAAGGCGCTGTGGCTGTTGTGGAGAAATGCTGTGATAGATCTAGTAGGCCTGTCTTCTACAGGATCCTAGGTTCATGTTGTGATGTAATTGACAGACTTAATTTAATAGTGGGGTGTTTTTTCTGATCAGTTTTCTATAGCTTTTGTAAGTCAGAATTAACAAGATTAGCATTTCTCAGCAAATCATCTTAAGATTCCCTCTCCATTCAATACAGAAAAAGTCATTACTCTAAACTTTTGGAGGAACCTGCTTCACATTACCTATATAGATGGAGCTTGGCAAGACCAGTCTTACAAGACTTAATTTAGCTTTTCTGAATGTCTCTTTAGTGATAGAGCTAAAGTTAAACTTCTATGGTCACCATGTTCAAATATTATTACGCCGCGAAGCGGTGTCTTAAACATACAAGGTCCTTCCACCTTGTCGGCTTCTTTAAAGAATTTGAAAAGGCACCCTAAAGAATAGTTTTGCTTTTAAATATAGTGGATCTAGGAGAATGTGAGAATGCATTTAATTAATTTGAAGTTCTCATAAGAATTTAGTGGAGTTACAACAGCGTTGGACAAAGTGATGGAAGAACAACCTATCAAAGGTCATTGTACAAAAAAGAAATCAGGAAGTCCCTGAGCAGAAATCGGCAGGGGCTGAGTGTGTTACAGGAAGGTACCATTGTATACATACCCTTTCATAAATTCTTCACTGCACACCTGGTTTAGACCACTGTCTTGGACAAAGTGTGGGGTTATGTGTGTTTTCCTGTGATCCAGTGAGGTTGCTCCTGTGTTCAGTGTTGTACTGCCTTAAAACTAATGTCAAAAAGAGAAAGGTAGTAACTCAGCAGTCTAACATAGCTGTGGAACTACGGCTGCAGTAATGGAAGACTGCTGTTAGATTTCCTTCTAAACCCTTTTTTCTGCAGGCTAAACGAGCCCTGTTATCTTGGTTTTTCTTCACATGTTGTATGCTCCAGCCCTCTAACTTAGTATCCCCTTGTGGGACTCTCACATATGTGCTGATATCTCGGATGGAGGACCAAAGCCAGACACAGTATTCTTGATGTGGACTCAAAAGTACTGAGTAGATCCCCTGATCTACTGCCTGTGCGATCCCCTGTAACGGTATGTTGCTGTAAGGATGCATTGCTGCCGCTTGTTCAGCCTGTCCGTCACGATCCCCATGTTCTTTCTGTCAAGTTGCCACCCAGACAGTTGGTCCCCAGCTTCTGTTGGTGTATGGGTTTATAGTCCATACCAGCTGTAAGATGTGGCATTTGTCTTTGAGCTTCAGGATACTTGTGTCAAGCCATTTCTCTGGCTTTTTGAGATCCTTTTATAAGGCAGCCCTGCCATTTAATGCATTAGTTGCCCTCAGTTGCCTCCCATTTCATCCACGTCATCCATGGTCTTGTGGAAGGTGCAGCCTGTCCCATCATCCAAGCCACTGATGAAGGTAGTAAACTGTATCAAGCTTTGCTGAATGCCACTGGTAACTGGCCGGTCTTGGCTTACTAACTTTATGCATGACAGTCAAGCCAGTTTTTTGCTTGCCTTGTAGCCCAGCCATCTGCTTTTGAGAATCTGGTGCTTCTCCCAGGTTGATATTTTGGAAACTTCTTAGGATATTTGGGCTTGGGAAGCGGGGAAGCTAAACTGTTTCCTGCTGAACAGTCTTGGAGAGTTTAAAAAGTGCCATAACTGGAGGTGTTTTCTCCTGTTGCAGAGACTGCAGGATACATAATGAGTGAACTCAGATGCTCTAACCACTTTAGTGATAAAAAGAGGAACTGGTAGTAAAATTTCATCCGGCAGAGTCTTTGTTGTGAAATGCCGCGATGGGAATTGCTCTTGAAGAATGGGAACTTCTCGTTACTGAGCTGTGAAGTATTCCTTGCCTGTCTCTGGTCCTGGGTGGATGCTGTCATCTTGTCTGTCTGCAATTTGTGAAAGACAGCTTTCTGAAAATTGTTAATCATAGGTTTCACTTTTGAGAGAAATTTTGAGGAAGACACTGTCCTTTGAGAGGTGTTTGCAGGAGAATTGCAGGGGCTTAAATTTTTGTGATTTACCTGAGTTTTCAGGAAGGATTGTAGAATACAATCCTTATGAAATCTTTTGTAGTTTGTTCTCAGGATAATTGTATAAAGCTCTGTGAGCAGTTGCATTTTGTATGTCATACAAGGCAGCAGTAATGTTAGGTACATGGAGATCTGAAACATGAAGAGTGTGGGCACAAAGAGCTCGCCACTGGCTTCCTGCTGATTCAGTCTTGGTTTCAATCTGTAGAGTGGAAGAGGACCCTACGTCTGCAAAGCTAGGGAGGTAGGAACTGCCTTGATCTCAGTGGCTGCTTATGTTCTGAAACCTTTTAAGCATGTTAATGTTAGCTTCTGTTAGTAATTGCTTGATCAGACACATCTAGTTAATATTTATGTGGCAGTCTCCAATGCTTTGGCCCAGATAACACGTATTCCTACTCTCATAAGGATCATTAAAACCACCTGTCATATAATGAAACTGACACTGAAACAATTCTGTCCTGTTTGTTGCTAAAGGAAGAGATAAACTGTAGATTACCTGTCCTGTTCTTGATTATCTAAATACAGATTTGGCAAATAAGCGAGTTCAAAGGCCCTTTGTAATGTCAAGCTACCTCCTTGGGCGTTCTTGCTGTTTGGAGAATGTTTTGAGTTTTCTTTCCTGTTTCCCCTTGGAATGTGTTTTTGCTTTATTCAGTCATTTTGGACTGCTCTTCCAGGTGATGTGGCAGATGGAGGTGTGTCTGCGTAGTGAAATCAAAAAGAGAAAATACTGCTTGTGTATAGCTGGTTTAAACCAGTCTACATCATTAGTCTAAAATAGCAACTTGAACTTGTTTTCATCCAATAGATTACTTGCCATCCTTTCCTGGAGTCTGAGAATGCTTTTGTTTTGCTAAGGGGGGACCTGTGGAGTGTGTTGGTGGGGCAGCAGAGTGCTTTGCTGAGGTGAGCAAATAAGGGGCTGGCCCTGGACTTGGAAGATAAAACTGCTGTAGGAGGAGAAAAGGAGGAACAAGAGAGAATCTGTAACTGATAAATTCAGTAATGACGAGCAGTCATGACCTGGGTTTGGCCATGCCTTAGCCATCTTCTGGTTACCGTGTTCCCAAACGTTCATAACCACCGTGTCTTTGTTTCCTTTGGGAGCTACTGATGTAAAACTATTTAGAGACAACTTTCTCCTTTTTAAACCAGACTTGAAGTGGTTTGCTTTTTGTCCTCTTTTGTGTCAAAATGTTACCCTTTGGAACCAATCCGTAGTTGTGACTAGTATAGTTCAGGATGGTTTCCTGCAAGTATAGCAAGTTAAGATACCAAGTTGAACTTCAAGACAGGTTTTTATTTGAACTGTAGAACTTCCTCAAAGTACAAGTGTTCTGATGTGCTTGCCTTGGCAAAGTTGTGTTACTTAGGTAGCATACAATGAGATGTTATACTTGCTAACTCGATTTTTCAGTTGGTTTTATGATTACGTGAAACAGTAGCAGTAGGAAAGGCACCTGCCTCACAACAACGGAGGGCAACTGATACATATGCTTTTTTAATCCCAAGTACAGGTGAAAAATGTGTGAGAAGTAGCTGAGCAGTGTTGTGGTCAGGAAGTGCGTTTGTCACTAGTGGAAAGGATAGTTTTGCTGCCTGCTAACCTGGCGTCTGGAAGGAGGATTTTACACAGCATTTTACCATGAGTGATAGCAACTCCCAAACCTGGAGCTTTACATGCACACTTCACAATAGAAAGGGGAAAATTATTATTTTTTTTTTTAATTCTAACAGTAAATTTCAAGGACTTCTGCAGTAGTACCATTCCCTTCTCTTGAGTGTTTGGGTTTTTTTTAATCTCTTGCCTTTCAATAGTTTGATGTTCAAATCTAATGATACAAAGTTAATAGAATAGATAGGGTTTTTGTTCTCTTGAAACTTTATCCATTTAGCTTCCCATGGCTGCAGTATTTTGAAATGAATACTGAGATATTGTTTGGATATTCTAGTTTAGATTGAAAGTGCAAAAACTGGTATCAGTGCACATAATGCGTGTGTTTTGCTGAGCTCATGGGATTTCTATTTCTCAAAAAAATTTGACTTTAATTCTTAAGCTAAAGACCTAGTTGCATTCATGGATTGAAGTTATGGATGTGCCTTTAGATATTTGATTGGTCCTGGATCTTAGTGTTCTGGAATTAGTGCTATGATGCATGTGTGTATCACTCTGACTTTATAGCTGTATATAAAAATGTTACTTTATTGTAATTTAGAGACTATTTGGGTTTTTTTGCGTGCTATGCATTGGGAGCTCCTTGTCAAGAGAATTACCGACTTTGTGATATGTTTTAGTGCCATTCCTGGCTAGCAATTTTCAAGATGAATTAGCTTTTTTCAATATTAAAAAGATCAAAGGTGTTACTATCAACATCTTCATGATGGTGGCCGTGCATATTCAGGTGACAGCCAGCTTCTCTTAAGCTCTAAAGCATTGAGGCTAAAGCTATCAATAGCAGAGAAATGGAGACAGGCTTTTTCATTCTTCTACTTCTTGAAACACAAGGCTGATTCTCTAAGTAGTTGGGTTAATTTTAATGCCTGTGGGCAAGGGGGCACAATAGATGCTGGTTAAACTGTTATGTATTTTCCAAACATGTTTGTTTTCTGTAATTTTTTGTAGGTCAGGTTTTGATCACCAGAAATTGATGATCTCTGTTCTGTATTGTTTGAAACAAAGGAGGTGGAAGGGGAATGTTCCTTTTCTCAAATTCTGCATTTCTGCTATCTGATGTTTATTTGCCTTTGTTTAAAGTTTTCAGGTTGCTAGTGGTAAGGTTGTTACGTATGACATACCATAATATAGTATGCTGTTGGGCTTGCACTTCTAGCTTGCTAGCAGCCAGCCAGGTTTCCTAACAGGAACTGACAAAAGTGAGTTTTGTGAGTTGTTCTTTTTTTAATCCTAGACAGATAAGATGGAGGTATTGCAAGAAGCTATCATCCACTTGTGCCAAGACTGAAAAGCAAAATTGTTATAAATTTTTGACTATTTCTCCCTTTACCACCCAAAAGAAATTACAGCTGAAGGAATTAGGGCTAAAATGAGAATCTGGCTTAAGTAATTTAGTGAGTTGGTGTGAAACTTTTGAACTGTGATTTGTGAAGATGCAGATCACTACTTATTGCTGGTAAACTTAGCCAGGCTGGACAGGCAAGACATAATGTTGTAGTGCTACCGGTAGGTTTTTCAAAGGATATTAGTTGGAGTCCTTTGGCACACGGCGAAAACGTTGATCCTGAGTTGGAAAGGACCCTTCCACCAATGCTCTGAGTATGATTAAACTTTTCTAGGCATTTCTTCTACAGTGGTGACTTCTTCTGTAATGGTGAATTCTAAATTCTTTAGTTTACCGGTTCTCAACCTACTGTTTTAATCTATATGGGCAGTCATAGGTGTTCTGTAATACATTTTGTGACTAGTAGTAGAACCATCTTGAAATGTGTTATCTGAACTGTAAAATGAAACTCCTAATTTGCAAAATAGCTTGTCAGCAGTTCAGAAGCTATTCAAAATGTATACCAGCCAGTTGCAGAATGTTTCCCAGGGTGTTTGACATACATTTGGAAATACATATGGAAATATATTTCTTGTGCTGTAGTTAAAACTTTTCGGTTTGTTTCTTAATGTTGATTAGGCATGTTGTCTATCTCATTAGTAATCTTCATTGGCTTCTAAAAATTGGGACTGCTTACACAGAGGATATTAGTTAGCTGCGTGGTGGTTTAGACATGAGATTTCAGTAACTTCACTACAGAAATGATAAGAATGGTCTAGCCTGGAAAGTGACAGGGGCTGGGGCTACTGTAGGCTGCTAAACTCCTAGTTGTAGGGCTTGAGCATATTCCTGTGCTTGTCGGGAAATAAGGAAAGTGCGAAAGAAAGTGTTCATGGTGTTGAGTAGAAGTGATGTGTTAAATAAAGTATCCTGTAGCAATCCACCACTTGGATCATGCTGAGTAAACTGCATACACCGTGTGAATCTACTGAGGTTTCTAGTTTAGGGCATCAGATACCTTTCAGTTTATTTACATAACAGTTTCCAGTAGATTGTTGAAACTAATGCTTTTAAAGACCTTAAAGCTTCTACTTGAATTTTTGTCAAAAATTTCTCTGTAGAATGACTTCCTCGGCTGCAGCTGTGTTGGCTGTAGAAAGTCTTGTGTGAGGAACTCCAATGTATTGGCAGAAATACAGTTTGAAACTAGTTGATTTGCCATTCAGAGGACCCTTTTTTGTTGAGCTAGGACTAACGACTTCATAGCTATCAAGTGATTTTAGGGCTCTTGAAGTGTTTCTGACTGTTACAGCAATGATTACAATTGCAGTATACTTCATGCAGGCAAAGGCATATGTCCTATATTTTGAGAGTATATGAGTCATTGTTTCCAAAATTTTGGTGAGGAGGGCAGCTGACAACTCTTCTTGGCCTGAGTTTTTGAGAGGATACGACAAATGCAATGCACTTGAATTGATGTGCCCTATATTTGGGGAAGTTCTAATTTCCATTTAACTGTATCAAAGTGGGAAGACGACAGAATTTTGTAGCTGTCTTTATCTGGACGCCTTATCTGGGTGCGAGCTACCTAAATGTTGATTTTTTAATTATTCATAATAAAAACAGTACCCAGTGTCTGAGGAAAGGGGAGAACAGGGACTGGACTTGATTAATGCAAAATTTAATGAAATTCCTGTGCAACAAGAAGTGATCTATGTTGACGATCCAGCGATTTCAGCTTTGTCCTTTGGGTGATGTGTCCATATACCTATAGCGCGCATACAGTCTGCTTCTGTAGCAGCAGCTTACACTTTCTGTGAATTAAGCAATTTGCCTTCTACATGGATAGCATAATACATGGATTTAGTTTTACAATCCATCCAGCCTTAGACACGTCATAATGTCAATTAACGTTAAACTTTTCTGAGGAGGATACCATTGCCATAGCCTTTCCTTAGTTATCTCTTGGTGGTTCCTCCATCCCCACCAAACTTCTCTAACCTGTTAGGTCACGTATGCAGCGCTGAGCAGAAATAAGCTACCGTAGTGTCTCAAGGGACGCTGTGTAGCATTGGCATGTTATATGCTGTACTTAGGTTTTCAGGAGTCTGGGTATTGTTTTGCTTGATGAAATGTTGTTAATCAGCCTTAATGGTAGTTTAGCAGTTTTGTCTTAATTTTTATGCTGACTGGTATAACTTAATTCTTATTAATTGTCAGATAACATTAAGTACATCAGGTATCTACATTAGACTTGAAAACACTACTTTAGGCCTCCTGGTAGGAACAGGACTTGAGTGATGCTTCCTTTATAGGAATAAAATAATTGTAGTTGTTGATGGAATGTATAGAATTTGGTTGGTTGGTTTTTGATGTAGGAAATACAAAAATCTGGTGAAAGTTGTAGCTAAAATGCTAGTTTTTTATCATCTCAAGAAGTAAAGATTTTGCTAAAGTTTTATGTTACTTTCTGGAACAGATATTAAAGGTCTTTTTCAAAAGCTGTTTCCTAATTGGATCTTGCTTTTTGTCTTTCCCTTTATAGCTAAACCAGGTGGACGGGTGAAATGTCAGTATATTTCTGCTGTGGATAAAGTGATCTTTGTGGACGATTATGCAGTAGGATGTAGGAAAGATCTCAATGGCATCTTACTGTTGGACACAGCTCTGCAAACACCTGTTTCAAAACAAGATGACGTGGTTCAGCTTGAATTGCCGGTTACAGAGGTGAGATATGGGGATGGGGGGGAGGCAGGGGAGAATATGTAAATAACTCTGTCAGAAATACTGAAACCAGACATTTGACCCTGAGTTTCTAGTGTGATATTAACAGCATGTAATGGAAAAGTTTCTTTGTTATTAGCTGTCATGGGGCGATAGCTTTTTGCAGGTACCTGTATCTCAAATGAATAAGAGTTTGCCTCATCAAGAGCACGTTATTCCAGACACAAGAACTTTTTAGTGGCTAGGAATAATAGGAATAAGGACTAATTTCTAGAGCTTTGTTAGTGCTTATGTATGGAATCTGTATGCACTTCTAGAAGTCAGTCTGGGCTGCTAGGCATCCCTGAATTTTTTTTTAATTTTTTTTAGCTTTTCAGGGGAAAAGAGACAATTAAAATCAGCTAATGTAGTGTTGGTATATGTGAAGAATTAATGTTTGAATCTGACTTTTCTGGCTAGGTCCGTTGGTCTAATAAAAGACTTTTTTTTCCCTGCAAACTGGGCTTCCCTTTTATGTTTGGACTATCACAGCTGTAACACGATTCCTCCTGATTTGAGACACAACCCAGCATTTAGTATCGCTTCAAGTGAAGCTAATGTATACGTTTATATTTTTTTAGAGTCGTGTTGGTTTATGTTTAGCTAGCTTAGTGTTTATTAGGTGAGGCAACATGTACATTCTTATTTTCAAATGTTGCCTAATGCAAGACAGCTAATAATTGTTTCTATTCTGAGGCACTTGGTGATGAGGAAAGCAGCTTTCACCTTTGTAATGATTATGAAGTAATAGACCTGGGAAGTAAATCTGTACCTCACTTTCAATTGCAAGCAAGATTAATTCTTTGTTTGGGAAAAGCATAGAGCATCTGCCAGTGATAATATTTAGAATAGTGTTTACAGTCAAAAAAACCCCAAACCTGGACTACTAGATCCAGATTCTGAGTCTTTAAAGCACTCTGAGAAAAGAGCACTTCCCATGCACCTCTGTGGGAAATGGAATTTATATTTAATGATGCACCACCAACAAAAACTTATCCTGAGTATTGTTTTAAAATATGTATGCACTCTTGGAATATTGAATAATAGGTGCTTATTATGAACCAAGAATGTGTGTTATATGTGAGGTTTAAAACTACTTGTCTTGAGTAGAAGCAACAGCAATAAAATGTTACTTCATAGAGGTCTTCAAAGAGAGCTTTCCAGGCTCCTCAGGCTTGTTGCCACTGGCATAATTTTTACACTCTTTGTGGGTAACTACGAAATCTTGGTATGCGTGGCAGAGTATGAAGAGACAGAAGTCAGCATTTCCTTTCATAAGTTTTGCTGTCACTGGTTTTGCAGTCTCACGTGGTTCGCCAGCTGAGACCACATCTGGAGTATGGTGTCCAGATCCAGGTTTCCCTGTTCAGGAGAGACAGGGAAGTACTGGAGACGGTCCAGCGGAGGGATCCAAAGGTGATGAGGGGACTGGAGCATCTCCCTGATGAGGAAAGGCTGGGAGAGCTGGGCCTGTTTAGCCTGGAGAAGGAAAGACTGAGAGGGATCTTATCAATGCATACACATCTCTTAAGGGCGAGTGCCAAGGGAATGGGGCCAGGCTCATTTCAGTGGTGCCTGGTGACAGGACAAGGGACAGCGGGCACAAACTGAAACATAAAATTTCCCTCTCAATATGAGGAAGAACTTCTTTACTTTGAGGGTGTCAGAGCCCTGGCGCAGGCTGCCCAGAGAGGCTGTGGAGTCTCCTTCTCCGGAGACATTCAGAACCTGCCTGGATGCAACTTTGTGCAACCTGCTGCAGGTGACCCTGCCTTAGCAGGGGGCTGGCCTAGATGGTCTCCAGAGCTCCCTTCCGACCTTGGCCATTCCGCGATACTGTGAATACAGCCTGTAGGTTTGTGTCTGTTTTAGCTAAAGATTCTTTGGTTCTAAAGAGTTTACAGACCCTTCTTTCAAGGTTAAAATAGACCACTTCTCCACAAAAGATCCTTTCTGTAGAAGGGAATAGAAAATACTGTAATTCAGTAGCAGATCTGGGGAGTTGATGGCCAGATCAGTGAGGTGGGAGGAGAAAAATCAACAGTCTTCAGTTCTTGCTTTACATTTTAAAGATGAGTTACCCAGGCCTCAAAGTTTTAGTAAATATTAAGCAAATATCATACAAACACATCAGTCCACCTCTTTTATCATCAGAAGGTCAAGAACCTTTATCTAAGCAAGAGCCTTTATGTTTTGTTAGTCTCTAGAACTGTTCTGCAAATCTTTGCACTTAAATAGTCTTTTTATGTGATTGATCTGCTGGTAATGCTTTGCATCTTTATGCATTCCTAATTGTCAGCGTTGAGAAGTTATGATGCAGCCTCTATGCTTTTTTTATTTCCCCATAGAACACTGTAAATTTACGAACTTCCAGAGTCTTTGTGGTGTACTTCTGTCATCTGCAAGAGACTTGGGAAGTACAAGATACCACAGGAATTGTAATTGTCTTTTTATTGAAATCTGAGAAACAGATACAGCCTTAGCTAGGAGACTGATTTGCCTTATTTTCTGTCTTTATTCCTGCGAACTCCTGAAGGATGTAACCAAGTAGTCATTTGACCCATTCTGTTTGGAGCAGTTTGTGGCTGTTTAAAGGACTGACTGGCCATTGCCCTTAGGAAATACTTCCCCGTGTTTGTAACTTGAAAGACTTGATATAACGTTTTTCAGATGTTAGCCCAACTAACAACAGATACAGAATACTCTGTGTTTTGCACACAGAGCATATCTTTAAATCTCATCTGTTGACATGAAGTTAGCAGACAGAGGGACAAGGTAGAAACAGACGGGATTTGGAAGAAAAAAGTCTATAAATGGATGTTTATAGTGTTACTTTCCAGATGCATTATTTCTGAGTTTCAAAAATTTCTAGATTCTAAACTAGCCTGGTTTTTTTCTGCCTCATTTTCCAGCTTCATTATACTAGCCATTTTAAGTAATTTTTTATCTCTAATTTTGTTGCAACACTGTTTTTCTCATTATCATCTAACTTTTTTAAGATACAAAGCTACTCAGAAAAATGTCAAGACTTTGTTCTTGCTCTCACTTTTTGTCCCTAAAGCTGAGTGAATTCTTTTGAAGGGAAAGCATTGGGCAATAGATGTCTCCTTTTTTCATTGGCTTGAATATGGGTTCTAATTGTTTGTATGACTGACTTGTTTAACATTTGGTGGTAGCACCCTTGAGGGAACTTGTAGTAATTACTGTCACTATTGCTGAAGTTTTTCATTGATTGGCCTACAAAGTAAAATTTGGAACTGCTTGCTCAACTCTGGGTCTTTTATGGGAATTATGCTGATATAATATACAATACATTTCCTGGAGTAACAAAACAGGTATAATTCTTCTCTGTAGTTACTCAACATGGATGCTAACTTCTCTTGCGCATCTGCATTTTAGGCTCAGCAGCTGTTATCTGCTTGCATAGAAAAAGTAGATGTTTCTAGCACAGAGGGATATGACTTATTCATCACACAACTGAAGGATGGTTTAAAAAATACCTCACATGAAACAGCAGCAAATCACAAAGTTGCAAAGGTAAGAGTTTGTCTCTGTACTGTCTAACATGGATCACCAAATCTGATTTGCTTGGCTACCATTATTGAAGCATACAAAATGCTTGACTTAGTGGTGCATTTTGTTTGAAGAGGATGTAATATGTTACGTGTTTCTTAGTGGGTCTGTGTGAAGTTTCACTTATTAAGGGAATAAACAAGGTTAGTTTCTTCCTGATAAACCCAACTGAGCTTAAATCTGACGTTACTGACACTTTCCTTGTATTAAGTTCATGTTGCTTTTGTGTGCCTGTTCTTGTGTTATTTCTTGAAATCAAAAGAGAGTGCAAGCCGTGCATTTGTTTTTGGGTTTGACGCTGTCGTGATCTATTTGTTGTTTAGATACTAAAATTTTAAAATATAAACTAGGCACTTTTTTTCTTAATTTAGTGGGCAACGGTTACCTTTCACCTTCCTCATCATGTTTTGAAGTCTGTCGCCAGTGCCATTGTAAATGAGCTCAAGAAGATAAATCAAAATATTGCTGCCTTACCTGTAGCATCCTCTGTGATGGATAGGTTATCTTACCTCTTACCCAGCGCGCGACCAGAACTTGGTGTGGGACCTGGTCGATCTGTGGACAGGTACATTAAGACAAAATATGTGATAAATCTGATTAACAATTAGTAGTATCAGAGTAAGCTCTTAAGTGACTTTTATTTGCCAAAGAAATGAGTCCTATTCTGTACTTTCTTGCTCTTACACATACTGCTAATGAACTGTTTAATGCATAATGTGTTGTACATATTATAAACTTAGAGAAATCTTTATGGGTGCCACAAGGCTGTTTTGTTTGTATTCTGACTTTAATGCTAGGCAAGTTGAATTTGCTTTGCTCTTGATCCCAGCATATACTTTCAGAAAGGTAACAATTGCATCCCTAAATATAGGTCCCTAGGTGGTATTGTAACATGTTAATGTGATATGTTCACTGAGGCTTTACTCTTCATCGTGATTGATTATGAGTTTTATCTGAACAGTCTGGTGTGTATGACTAGTTATGGCGTTGCTCAAATTAGTACTGAAATGTTACCAAGACAGCAATGTTGAGATGTTCGGAAACTGCACAGCTTTAAGAGCCCATGTATACCTCTTTTGAATGCAAGGGGAGCACTCATTTGTCTAGCAAAGATAGAGCATATATGCTATGCTGCATTATTAATTCAGTTCCTTTTCCTTCATACAAGAAAGAGTTACGCTCATGTTTTGTGTTTAGGAAGTTGTTGCCTTTGCAGAGTGTATATATATACACTACTTCTGAACTCTAGTCAGCTGCTATGTGTTTGGGGTCAGAGAAAATTTTACCTCAGACTGTTGCTTCATTGCTTTCTGATCTAAGTGATAATGTGTACACAAGCAAGTAACCCATTACTTAACCTCCAGAAGCTGAGACTATAGTTAGAATACTGATATATCTTTTAAGTCTATAAATTAATTCCTGCTTGAAAGTTTCTCTACAATATTATTTTGCAAGCGTATTATAATTTCTTACAGGCCAAATAATTTAACAAAATTAATTGCATCTCTTATTTCCCCTCCCCAAGCCTCCGGGTCTACATGTACCTTGCCATAACTGTATTTTTGATTTGAGCTCTCAGAGATCTGTCTCTTAAGATGGTATAATGTCAATTAAGACAGCCCTTATGTAGGTGTTGCAAGAATAGTTTACTTCCTTGGTAGGAGATGTTTAATGCATTCATTCTCTTGTAAGACAGCAAATGTGTGCTGAAAGTGAGGGGCAGAAAGAAGTAGTGAGGCACTTTTCCGTCTAGCAGCATCCATTCCTTGGATGATACTGGAGAACAAAACTTCTCTCAAGGAAAAACAAAAGCTGATAGTTGTTTCTTACGTACAATTTCAGATGAGGGATGTGCACTGAGTGCATGTGGAAAAGAGAGGAGCTTTTCTTTCATAGATAATGAGTTGCAGAGGAGTTCATATTTTGTGGCTTAGTAGTTTATAATTTTTAAGTTTATAGTATGCAATGAGTGGTGAATGTTGGAGGATTTGTACCATGTATTCAGTTAAGACTAAAATATCACTTTTGAGTAGTTTTAAATATGCATATTCCTATCTGTTCAACTAATAAACTCAAATTTCTGTAGTAGTAGTCATGTTAAAAAAATCAACTCTAGCAGTTCCACTGGGCTAGATTCTGCATCCCCCCTAAATGCAGAGTAGCTTTGAATATCTGATGCTTTTCTGCAGTTAGGCAAACGAGGCTACCTGGAAGCTTATTTTATTAATCTTCCTTTTAAGGCCTGTAGGTTGTTGCATCTTTTGGTCTTCTGCTGAGCATGTTCTTTAGGCACCCAAGTGAGAGAACTTTGTAACTTTTCTGTAATTGTTAATGATAATTTTAAGTATAACTTATAGATAAGTAGCTGTGGTATTCCTAAATGCTTACTAAAGCATTGAAAATACCTCATAAATAGTTTAATTTTTTTGCTCTAAGTGGCAATTTTGGTAATGTAGACTTTTTTACCTTTCCAGGTCTTTGATGTATAGTGAAGCTAACAGACGGGAGACATTCACTTCATGGCCTCATGTGGGTTATAGGTGGGCACAGCCAGATCCTATGGCTCAAGCTGGGTTCTATCACCAGGTAAAAGGTTTAGTAGTTCTGCAGGGAAAAAAGTCCCTTTTTTAAATGTATTCCTTCAGTGATGCAAAAAGCATAAAGAAAAAGTTTGTCATTCAGCTGTTTCTTTATTTTAAGTTTCAGTTTCTTTTTTGTACAGATCACAGAAAATACCGTTCTGAACTTCAACATATAAAACACTTCTAAGTATCAGATTGATCTGAGTTAATCAGCAGTTATAAAGATGAGATTGGTTGTTACGTAGTCTCTTTTCCTCCTTGTCAGACTGTTGAGTAAATATCCTTTTTGTAAGTAAAGCAAAACAAGCAATAAGCTTGACGTGAGCTCTCTAAGACTTTCCTAGTGGGACTTAAAACTGTGTTGTAATAAACAACAGTTCTAGACCACATTACAAAATTATTAAGCTTAGTGAATATTTTATTCAACATTTTATTCCACTGCTTCTGCTTATTAACATTTTTCATTCTTTGAAATGATTTTTACTATTAAAAAATCATTTAAGGTATGGATTTAGATAATGATGGCTAGGCAGTGCATATCAGTAGACATCAGTATTGTCTGCCTCATTATGTCAACTGCAAAGCCTGATAGGTACAAGTGGATAAAGTTTTTGAAAGATTTCTTAAGCTTGTTCAGGAGGAGAAATGCAGGGGATTCATGTTAGAATTGCATTTGCATATTCCCAGGTATATCTTGGTGACTCAAAATGTGATCATGAAAATGCTAAATTTTAAGAGAATGGAAATTTCCATTTTTTTTCCTCTGTCACTTCAGCTAGCAACAACTGTTCTTTACAGAGGAGTGATACAGAATGCTTTGTATTCCAGCAGATTGGAAGCATAATAAGAAATACTGGTTCAACCTGTGTTGCATACAGATGTACAGTTATTCTGCTGAGGTTCTAATTTTTTTGGACCTTGTGAATGTTTTCCAAAGAAAAAAAGTTTTAGAAGTGATGCTGAGTTCTGTTCCGTGTCTGCGTGGTTTTTATCCGGTGGCTTGCACAGGTGTTGGTTTTGAACCTCTTCAGTAGTAATGTGGTGTATATTTTCTTTTTTTTTTTTTTTTTTTAGTGTGAAATACTGCCATTTTATAGTGTGTAATTTGTGGCCTTTTGTAAGTTTGATGTGGTGCTTTGCTATGCCGCTAGAAGAAGAAGAGGACTTGATGACCTATTTAGTGTTTCATAGTACATAGCTATATAAATATCAAGTGTTTCTTGTTATTTTTATAGCCTGCTTCATCAGGAGATGACAGAGCAATGTGCTTTACCTGTAGTGTGTGTTTGGTATGCTGGGAGCCTACAGACGAACCTTGGTAAGTTCAATGATGTTTAGAGTAGACTTAATTTTGTGCTGAATAGGTTAGAAATCTTTGGAGGACAAGGATCAACATTATCTTGATGGCATTTCTGGTAAGTTTAGGGTGTGTCACTGACAAGAATGGATTTCCAGAATGATTCCATGGACCAAATAACAAAATAATTCCCTGTACTATGTCAAATTTCTGTATAATACTAAACCCAAGACATTGTAGTTGGTTTTATTTCTTAATTCTGATTTGCTCTTTCATTTCAAATTGTTCCATGCCAAAGATGACAGCCAACATTTCTTTTCATGGATCTAACTCAATCTTCTGTACGATTGTAGCTAGAACGCATCTTTTTTTGAGTTCTTAAACTGCAATGGCCATGCAGTGCATATTTACCTTTATGTGAAGTTGCAAAATCCGTTACTAGTTTCCTGAATTGACTAAAATTGTGCATAGTGGCAGAAATACAGAACTTTATGTTGATATTTTAAAGGGTCCTTAATGAAATTACCAAATATTCAAGACAAAAATATATAATCGTTATTTGAACACATCAGATTCCTGACTTGCTGGAAACTTTCTTTTTTAATATTATCTTCGTAGTTCTTGTCTCCTCCTTTCCCTTCTTAGTTTACGTATATTTTGTAGTAGTGCGATTGCTCTTTGCCATGTCTCTGCCTTAGGTATATATTGGGATTATAAGGTTTTTTCATGCTTCTTGGTCAGTGTGTCATTCAGGAGTAAATTCAGTTTTGTTTTTTATGAGTGTGGATGTAGAACCGAAGACGGGACGTTGCCTCATCTTATTAAGGTCACTTATAATAACACTTGAGTTCTATTGTACATTCTGTAGAATTCAGTCTGTGCTTTTCTTCATGAGGACATGATGGGCTACTGCCTATAGAACATTTTTTTTTTTTTAATGGACTAATTATATTAAGAGCACTGTGTTTAGATTCCTGCATTTGAATATGAATAGCCAGTAAGTACTTGATCAAAGGCTTTAATGCAGTCTACTATTGAGAAACAGCAGGGAAAGCTGTGTTAGTAACTTGAGAACTCTCTTGTATGGTTGACTGCAATACAGTTCAAACAGTTCAGTGTCAGCTTCACTTCAAGGGCTGAGTTTGTATGTGATGTGTATATTTTTCACAGTAAGAAATCAATATTTGCTGTGTTTGTTTTTAATATGAAAAGGTCTGAACATGAGAGACATTCCCCAAACTGCCCATTTGTCAAGGGTGAGCACACTCAGAATGTACCTCTTTCAGTCACACTGGCAACAAGTCCAGCACAATTTCCCTGCACAGATGGCACTGACAGAATAGCCTGCTTTGGATCTGGAAGTTGCCCTCATTTTCTAGCTGCTGCAACAAAACGAGGAAAGATCTGCATATGGGATGTTTCCAAACTTATGAAGGTATACAATATAAACAGCCAGTTTTTATTAATCGATAATGGATGAAGCATATGTCAATTTAAATCAAAGACCTCTTCTGTTTTTTGTTATTTCTCAGGTCCACTTAAAATTTGAGATCAATGCATATGATCCAGCTATTGTGCAGCAACTTATGTTATCAGGAGAACAGAGCTCAGGGGTTGACTCAAGGAGACCAACACTAGCATGGCTAGAAGATTCATCTAGCTGCTCAGATATACCAAAATTAGAAGGAGACAGGTATGCTGATCTACAAAATGAGAAATATGAAATGCTGCTGTGTAACTAGTCAGTGCCATTTAGTTAAGTCACGCTTTATGAAACTTAAGCTTAGTAAGATTTATTTTTTTTATGGGGATAATTTTTTTTAATCATTGTGTAGCTGTACACAATTCAACACTTAAACAATAACCTAAATTTCTGTCTTTAAAACCAGTTCCATTTTATTTTTGCTGTTTCAGTTTTTATACTCCACTAACAGAGGGGTGCCAAATCTCATTGCTGCCCTGTGCTGATGTTCCAGAGGCACAGAAAAACCAGAAAGGAATATGAGTTTTGGAGCAGTTTTTCATTTCAGTTATGGATTATGTGTTTAAGGCTTTGAAAGCAAAGGCTAGTTGTGTACTTCTGGAACGTATTTTTCTCTGATTACTTCACTGTAATTTCTGGTTACTTCATTCTGAAAAGAAATTATGTGGATGTGGTAGGAATTGCTTTCATTTTGTACATTTAACACATGCATAAAAATTCTAAACAATTAGTCCTGTGGCAAACTCTTGATAAGGTAGAGGGTAAGCCAGTGCTTAGAAAGCGTCATGTGAGAAAAAGCAGTATATTTATGCTTCTTACGGTCTCTTACTGGAAACTCATTCCTCATGTTACCAAAACTCAAAAAAGTAAAGTCTCTTGGAGCTGGAAAACTCAGGACAAAAGCTGTTTGGGGAGTCTTGCTAGTTTTCTGAATGTTTCTTCTTAAACTTCAGCATCACAGAAAGCAGCAGTACTGCTACAATGCACACGAAAGTGAATCTTTGATTTTAAGCTTGGTGTAATTGTGTATTACAAATTGGTGTAGAGCAAATGGGAAGCTTGCTCTTCTGAAGAGGGTATGTAGAAATGTGGGCAACATCAGAGTGTGGGGCCTAACAGCCACTGGGGTCTGGACTTTTACTGTAGCTTTAGGGCTATACTCCTTGAGAATTAAAGAATTAAGATGATTTTAAGAGCTGGTTAAAGGATGGGACAGTCATCGTAATCCAACTGCTCAGAACTAAGTTATCTTTCATTTCACTTAACCTGTATGAAATTTATTATCGCTTTCCTACTCAAGGGGAAGCTGGATGAGAATAGAAGTATTAAGTTGTTGCTGTCTTGTCATGAAGCGAAGGTTGGTGAGGTTTGAACTGAAGTAGATCAGTTTCTTGGGCATGAAGGAAACATCCAGTTTGTTGAAATGTGGGGATCTGATTTAGTACTGTGAGTAGTTCTACCTGAAGCTGCAAAGGCATTACTGTTTTTCCTGTGTGTAAAGAGCCTGTAGTAAGAAATTGTTTCTTATATTGGAAAAGCCAGGTGCATAAAATCTTCATCTGTTCTTAGAACTACTGGAGGGCCTGTATCTCTTGAAGAGTTATCTTGAGCAGAATCTGCTTTTATGAAAAAATAATTCATCTGGTAGTATTTTTTTAAAAGCAACACACTGTTCATACGCCCATTCTGTTACTAGCTACAGAATTGCCTTGGTAGAATTGAAGACCAGTCTGGCAGCTCCACCTTTCAGAGACTGTTTTGAGGAACTTTGAAGAAGGTGTCGTCAGCTTTTAGAGGTTTTATTTGTTTGGTTTAGTTTTTCTTGGAAAGATTCCTGAGAACTGGCTTTCATTTTCATTCCATTTATGTCTGAATTGTTGGGAACACAATAGTAGAATGAGGCAAATAGAAAGCTGATCTATTGGTTTGATGATAGGGAGAAGGAGATCTTTATATTGTTAGTGTCTGTGACCAACTCATCAATGGATTTGCAATGCTGACTAAAAGAAATGCCAGATTATAATGTATTTTTTACTTTTTAATTAAAAATAAGATTGCAGCTACAGTGTACATGGTGTCATTAATGCATTACTTTTTTTCAGTGATGACCTACTGGAGGATTCAGACAGTGAAGAACATTCCAGATCGGAATCTGTGACAGGTGGGTTGTATCCAATTTATGCAATAATTTAGAGGTCAGAAGGGAAATTGCTCTTTTTAGTTTTTTTAAAAAGCCCTGTCAAAACCAATGATATTATAGTCACTGTATTAGAAAAAAGGAAAAGGATTGATCATGAAAGCAATGCCAATATTTAAGTCATTGTGTGATGGAGAGATTACATACAGAAGAAGAGGAAGCCCCCCACTTTGTTTGTTAATAAATGTCTTATTTGACATCAAGCATTGCTTATCTTGTGGTCAATAAAACACAAACCAAGTTGAAAGAACTTACATACAACAGGAACAAATCATATCTGTACAAAACACTTTAAATTCAGGGGACTGCCAGAGAGGGTTCCTGTATCTTGACTGTTTCCTTGTGGGTATTCACTTTGATAGAGTATTCTCTTCCCAAATAAAGATTTCATCTGGAAGCAGAACAGTGCAGTGCATGGTGTTCTTGTGTTTTCTTCTTAGAGGTTGAATGAGAAATTTTGATGGGAGAGAGGATTACATGTTTATTTTCCATAATCCAGTTTACTACTATGAGTAAGAATCAGCAAGTGGGGAGAAAAAAGAACATGTGCATGTTAATACACGCAAGGAAATAGACTTGAGATATAAAAAGGATTTTTTTCAACAACAGTATTAGTAAAGATGGTGCTCTGTCATTTATGCTTAAATCCTCTCAATCTGCGTTTGTATGGTGTCCTTTTAATCTTTTATATCTCCACATTACTTAATTGAACTCTTCTGATCGTTGTTAACTCTTGCAGTGCTGTTTAATTTGATCGGGCTCTTTGTTTTATAATAGTTTGGAGTTCTTTCTATCAGGTGGTCTGTTACATGGTGGGAAGTGTCACGTTTTAGAGTAAAGTGACATATTTTTCAACTAAGATCGGACAATGAATCTGCAGAATTACAGATTTTTGGTGGTACTGGATTGTCTGGGAGACAAGGGGAATAATATATGGCAGAACATGAATTGAGTTGAGTTGATTAGATAGCTGGATTTCAGAGTGGTAGTCTAGCCAAATAGGATAATTGGTAGAAAGGTAATGCTGTTTACTGGGAGACTTGATAAAAAGGCTGATGTCCTGTTCTCTCTACTTACTCTTGTGGAGAAAATTAGGAGAACCATTAGTCTCTGTGGAAGGAATGTTTCTGGACCTCTTTTACTGTTTTTGACTATCAGATCTTGAACACGTGAAATGTTTTAACATATTGAAACTGTAGAGCAGTCAGTTCTTGCTTAATTATGAGGATAAGTCCATAATATATGCAATATAATTCCATTTTTTTGAACATGTATAATATTACACATTTTTGTTTTAAAGGGCATACATCACAAAAAGAAACTATGGAAGTCAGCCTTGATATAACAGCTCTCAGCATTCTTCAGCAACCTGAGAAACTTCAGTGGGAAATTGTTGCAAATGTTCTGGAAGACACGGTTAAGGATCTAGAAGAACTTGGGGCAAATCCCTGTTTGGCCAACTGTAAGAGTGAAAAGATGAAGGAAAAACATCTAGAACAACACAACATTCCCTTTCCTTGTTTATTAGCTGGAGGTCTATTAACATACAAATCACCTGCTACCTCTCCTGTTAGCAGTAACTCTCAGAGGTCACTGGATGGCTTAAGTAGGACTCGAGGTGAGAGTGTCTCAGAACAGGGATCAACTGACAATGAATCCTGCACTAATTCAGAACTGAATTCCCCTCTGGTAAGGAGGACTTTACCTGTATTGCTGCTATATAGCATTAAGGAGTCTGATGAAAAAGCAGGAAAACTCTTTTCACAGATGAACAATATTATGAGTAAAAGTATACATGATGATGGCTTCACAGTTCCACAGATCATTGAAATGGAGCTGGACAGTCAGGAACAGTTGCTGTTGCAGGATCCCCCCGTGACTTACATTCAGCAGTTTGCAGATGCTGCCGCCAACCTAACTTCTCCGGACTCGGACAAGTGGAGCTCTATGGTTCCCAAGCCTGGGACTTTGGTTCAGTGCCTGCGTCTGCCAAAGTTTGCAGAGGAGGAGAACCTGTGTGTAGATTCAATCACACCTTGCGCAGATGGAGTTCATCTGTTAGTAGGACTGCGGACTTGTCCTGTCGAATCTCTGAGTGCAATAAATCAAGTAGAGGCCTTGAATAATTTAAATAAATTAAACTCGGCACTATGTAATAGAAGGAAGGGGGAACTAGAATCAAGTCTTGCTGTAGTGAATGGCACGAGTATTGATGTAATCCAGCATGAGTCACCAGCAGATGTACCAACTCCTTTAATAATTCAGCCTGAACAGAGAAGTGTTAGTGGTGGATACCTAGTGCTTTATAAGATGAATTATGCCACTAGAATAGTTACTCTAGAGGAGGAACCAGTAAAAATCCAGCGTATCAAAGACCCCCAAGACACAATTACCTCAATGATTTTGCTCCCACCAGATATATTGGATAATCGAGAGGATGACTGTGAGGAGCCCGTAGAGGAAATACAATTAACTTCTAAAAATGGCAGTGGGAGAGAAAGAAGATCTGAGATCTCTACTCTTGGGCACCTGGTAATAACTACTCAGGGAGGATATGTAAAAATACTAGATCTTTCGAACTTTGAAATTCTGGCCAAAGTGGAGCCACCTAAAAAAGAGGGCACTGAGGAACCAGATATGTTTGTCTCTGTGATATACTGTTCGGGCACAGACAGATTATGTGCGTGCACCAAAGGTAAGACTTTCCTTTAAATTGTTTGTTTTTAATGCTTGGTTTGACTGTATTCAGATTATATTACAGAATTTTAGAAACTGTGTTTCAAAATAGTAATGGGCAAATTGCATTGAATTTATGTACAGTTTAATTCTGTTCTAGCGAGCATAAACTCTAGTTAACTCCTCTTCTTAAATGTAGATTTTAACCTCTAAAATGGGAATAACTCGGGTAGTCCAGTGTACTGGTAAACTTGTTCTTGTAAAGGCGCAGCTTTTCTTAAATCCAAAACAAATAAAGGTAGTTTTTTTTATGTAATTAATTCTGTGCTAGAGATCCACGTTTCAGCAAAATGTTTCCTGTCTGTAATTGGTGGTGTTCAAGAGGGTAGAGAAGATAATGCTTTTGTACCATATTCCAGTCATCATTTGTATTTCCTTTCGGATAGGGCTGCTGGTTCTGCTTCAGCCTTTTTCAATTGGGATAACACTCTCTTGAGCGTGAAAGCCATGGAGGATTGTGAATTTTTTTCAGCATGAATGATTTTTTTTTCAAAAGGAACACCAGACATTTTGAGGGAAGGAGGGAGGTAGAAGGGGAATGTAACACAAGTCCAGGCAACTGCTACTTCATGGAGGTCCCTCAGCCACCACACACCTCCCTGCTTCCTTGCGTCATGTTAGGGCAGTGGAAACAGCTCTGGCTTCAATCAGTGGGGTTCCACCATCCACCACTGTCTCATTTCATTCTCCTGCACTTGGATGCAGCTCTGGTGGAAACAATTGGCCTCTCAGAGGGGCTAAGCTGATGGGATGATTCACGTTTCAAATGAAATCCCACCAATATCATGTTGAACTTTACTAGAAGAATTTAAATTGACACATTTCCTCCTTTCATGGTGGTGTTGTGTTGATTACAGAGTCCTTACATGAGTGGTTAAACTCAAATCAGATTTACCTGTTGTTTCCAACAGTCAAGCTTACTATGTTTATTATATTATTATGTAAAAATCTCATGTCTCTAAAGGGCCCTGTGTTTATCACTCACCTACCAAGAGTTTTACCAGTGGAGACTTTAGATTTGCTTTTTGAGTATGGATGAAAACTCTATATGTTAGCAACTAGTATTTATGTTTGCAGATTCCTAATGGAGACATTCATATTTACTAAATGGTTCTCTTTTGGTAACTGCTTTTGAAGAAATGTCTGTTGAACTATTTCAGCTTTATTTAATAATGCGTGCTTCTCCCTAGTTAAAATAGAACTTTACCTGAAAGGTTAATTGCCTTTGAAAACTGTTAGCATCTTATTTGTGTCATAATGTTTTTACTTTGCTGATTAAACTGCAGTCTCACTTAAAAAAAACCCCAAACCTTCCTAAGGTTTTTTCCTATAGAATTACACTATTATTCATTTCTTTCTCACTTCAAATCTATTCTTGTATCTTGTCTTTTAAGACTAATGATTAAAGGGCTTATTGTTACCGTCCACAGTACTTTCCCATCCGTTGGTAGCATGTATGGTAATTATATTCTTGTAACATTTGGTATGATCTAAACCTGTTTTGGGACCTTGAGTGTAGGATACGCAGGTCTGTTGAGTTGGGGGCATGCATTCTGTGCGCGTAGGAGTATTTTCTCTAGATAACCACCACCTCTGTTACTGACTAGAGAACACTTAATTTTCCTCATAACAGACAAGTACATCATTCTGCTTTTTCAGTATTTTTTTTCTGTGTATTTTTATCTATATTTTTCTCTCTGAGAGTGTTGTAATGTCCATTTAGTAGTTTATAAATAGTTTTGCTGTGACTTCTTTTGTTCTTGCTGCCCTTAAGATGACTGAGATTTTCGGTTTTCTCTTCTGTAGTCCTGTGTGCCACAGGTATCCCTCTGCCTTCAAGTTTCCTCTTTCGAGTATAGTACTTAGATAACTCTTCATTTTTATTATTTTTTTTTAATCCATTGATTATTCTTATCTTTCATTTACACCCACTGCACTGTGGAACTTGATTTTCTGCTCTGCAACCAAATTAGAATGAACTTCAGAATTCATTATTTTCATTGTTTAAATGTCTTTAGAGGCTTTCAATTTCTATTCCTTTTCTAACATTTCAGTCGCTTCTCTGGGTGTAATTTTTCTCACTTTTGTGAGAAAAGTCCAAAGCCATGATAAATATTTTGGGACTAATGTCCATTAGAAGTCTGGATTTCAGGGTCTGATACTAGGTATATCTGAAGCCTCAGAGTCCTAATGTTTATGCCAAAATATGAAGTTTTGTAAAGAATGGCTTGATCTTAGATGTTCATAAATAACTGTACTACATAAAATTCAGGAATACTAAAGAAAAAAAAAAAGGCAAATTAAAAACCTCAACTATTAATATATTTTTTTTTATCCTATAGTCTTACTGCACATTTCAATAACTTGATGTAAGGAGTAGTTTTTGCATAATTTTTGTTGTGTTGAATTGTAATCATCCTTGAATCTTTCTTCTGTAAGTGGGTAAAATTGCTGATCTGCTACGTGGCCAAATATATCTATTTTTAAATTATTATTTTTTCTGAAATGCAGTTTTCTTAGACTTCTTCTGAAATTGTTTTGAAGTGTTTTGCTTTTATATATTTACTACCACATGTGGGATGGTGCCTGCGGTCTGAAAGCATTAGGAAGATAAGTGTTGAAGTAGAATAGCTATAGTCACTGATGTATTCAACATTAATCATTCTAACAAGTAGCTTCTAGTGCAACAATCTAAGTGAAAATGTTAAGTAGAAGATTTGGAACGTACATGGCACTGGAAGTGCTTGGATGTTGTTGGAAAATTATTCAAGAATAGAAACTGAGCAATATATTCTTTTCTGTTTACTTGCTTGAATGATGGCAGTAGGCAAAGAACGCTTTAACGTCAGAAAGTTTTGGATGAAGAGCCTTTTTTTTTTTTTTTCCTGCTGCTCCTGCTTGTTGCCATATTTTTTTCATTGGTCGATCATATAATTTTCTCCAAAACTGCCTTTAAGATATCACTGAAAAGAAACCTCTGTGTGAAGGGGTGTTTCAGGTTTTGAGTGGCTTTAAGTAAAGATGTTTTAGACCTGCGTTTGACATCATCCATCTGTGATCTGGGAATAGTTATTCTTATCCTGCTTCAAAACGTTACTTCTTGGTGTCAGCTTCAGGTGCTTCTCCGTTTCTGCAGGGATTACCCGGAGATGACCTCTTGGGTCTTGAGTGTGCAAGTATATTCTTGGTTACATTTTGGTTAAGCAAACATAGTGGACTTTTAATGGCTTTGTATTATGCTTTATTGTCTTCCCCTTGGCTCAGGTAGGCTGTAGTTAATAGTCCTCTTAGTGTAGCGTTTTGTGTGTTATCATGTGGGGGTTTTAAGCATTTTGTGTTGTGTCATTAATATAAACCCATTTAAATTCTGCTTTTGTAGCATTCAAAATAAGTAAAATCTTTATTACAAAACTATGCAGTAGGCTGACAGATACTGTTTTTGAATAGGGTTACAGCTCTAGGGTGGTCTTTTGATGGTATTTAAAACCTATTATCTTGTGTTTAAGAGGATCCAATAGTTTATTTTGGATGCGTCAATTTCCAGAGCTACAGTTGTCACTGCCTTTATATCTCAGTTTTCATCTAATTATATTTCTTTTTTTAAATTACAGTCCGACCAAAAATTACTGAAGAAAATGGTCCACAGCGTACATTCTACTTTTTTTTTCTTTTGTTGGGTTTGTTTTGGATTGTTTCCTTAGTTTAGCTACTTAGCTGTATTTGCCATTCAGGCAGTTTTGTTGAACTTTGCTTTAGAATATGAAATGGGGTAGAAAAATAGGTATCTCATAAATCTTCCTTTTTTTTTAATCTAACATAAAGGTGCAAATCTCTGTATTTTGTTTTGGCAGTTTTGAAAATTATGCATACTTGTGTTTCTGGGAATATTTTTTAAAAGATCATTAAGAATTGTGGGTTTTCTGTCTTCCATCACTGCTGATGTTCTCCCTTGTCAAGTTATGAACTTCGGTGTCTGAAGGCATATTGCAGAGTAGGGAAGTGAGGTGGCATTTCGAACAAATGCTACAAGAAATAGAAATGTTCAGGGTGTTGTGGTGAAGCAGGTACTTCCCACCCAGACTGATTGAGTTGGTGTTAAAATGTGTATGATCTGTTTGAGTGCTTGAGTCCCTTCCAGTGAGTGAAGCATTCCTGCGTTGTGCTCACCTGAAATTTGTAATAATTCTTTCACAAATCTAGTTTTTGATTGTTTGTGTTGAGTCTTACATTATAACAAGAGTTTTCCTGGTCACTCCTCTGTTTTGGAGAAAGTGTTTTTCAGACTGGAAGTTGGTATGTCCAAAGTGTGTTGTCTGTGCTGATATTTCTTGTTGCAAGCCTGGCAGAACTGGGTAGTGCTTTCATAGCTTTGGTAATTGATTCCCCCAAATCTTGTACCTTTCAGTTATAACAGATTTCTTGCCCTTGAGTTGTGTATTAATTACTCTCTATAGCTTTTTTCTGGGTTTATTGGATATCTTATTGGTCCCTTCTGTGTCATTAGGCTTTGTCAGCCTTGCATACTGGTGTATTTGAAGTTCAGGAATCAATTTAGTGTTCTCAGTTTTCTGCCTTCATAGTCAATGGGGTCTAACGGGACTGAGGAGAGACTGAGTTTTTTTCCGCATCAGAATTGTTGTTCAAAGTGATGCTGAGAGATAGTCTTCAAGTCAAGATCAATTACACTTACCCGGTCAGCAGTAGAGAACTGATCAGACTGTTTTCAAAGATCTTCAACGTGGAGATTTAACAGTCTACTCATAAAATTTCTTCTGCTGCATGCTGTCCTTGAAGATGATTTTTTTCCCCCTAGTTTTTAGCCTGTATCATCTTTGCTGATTGAAGTCATTACTGTTGTACTGTCCTTTATGAACATGGCAAAGAGATTGCATCAAAAAAGAAGGGGAAGACAGAGTTTAAGTACAGTCTTCCAACTGTTTATTTTAAGCTGAGTATCTTCAATCCTTTTAAACTTTCCTCAGGGACTTTGAAAGAAAAAATCCCTTACTCTCCACTCCCAAAAAACCATCTCAAGTCAGTCCACATATCTTGATGAGATACCGAAAACCAGGCACTGTGATCCTCCAGGTGTCTTTGAATGGAACAGAATTCCTTAGCAGCTCTGCGGTCTGTGCACACCAAGTGTGTGTGTATGTAGTGGGATGTTTGCACTTTTGAGCAGGAAATTGGATCAGGTTTACCTTCGGACTCACAAGAGCTTCCTTTACAAAACTGCTGGCTAGTTGATTTTTCTTCATCCCATAATAGTGCGTTTAATTATTTCTTGCTGGGCATAGTAACTTTCACATGTCCCTATTCAGTTGCATTCTATTTTTTCATCAGTCTGGATGGAATTTTACAGCTGAAATCTGAGAATAGTGTAAATCCTGTTGGAGTGAGGTTTTGGGGAAGCTTTCTTGAGGACATTTTTCAAGTGTTCTGAACTAGTATGTTTAGAGCTAACCCTTTCTTTACAGCCCAGTGGCGAGAGGAGGACTATAAGTTGTTCAGTGGATAGTTTCCTGTAGTATGGCATTGTTTCCTTAATTCCTTTAACTATTCAGGTATTGTTAACTATGTCCTTGTGTTGTGATTTGCTGTCGACAATTGTCACTCTTCCAGACTCCTGCGAGAGTCTAGGATGTGTTTGGGATGCTGGACATTTCACAGATCAGCTTTGACTGCAGTGGCCTAGTCTCTGACATGTTCGCTAACTTGTGCCAGTGCTGCTTTCCTGGAACCGGTAACTGTTTTGCCAGAAGGAAGCTTGGGATTTATTTGGATGGATTTGTGATTCTTATGTTCTGTTTGTATAACCCACCATGTTCTTGAGTCCAAGCAAATTACAGATTTTAAACACAATTCAGAATTAAATTAACAGTGTTTTGAATGTGTTAACTGTTATTTTGGGGGAGTATAATGGTGCTGGTTTCAGATTATTCTCCTGAGTAAGTCAGTGTCAGCTTTCATATCTTCTTGGTAGGGATTGTGACTGTCTCTTGTAGTGTGGATAAAATGGTAAGGATGGTTTTGCTGCTGTGAGTTAGTGACAGAAACTCAGACACTTGGTTTGAGAACCAAAGTTCTGTTTCTTTAGAACGAAACCCTACCCAACCATCTCCAGAATAAATGAGACCTTTGGTATAACTTTCCCTTAGAAAAACCCACAACTTCCTGAAGTTCTTCAGTGTTTCTCTTGCTGTAAGCTGTAAGACTGGTAGATGGTGCAAGTCAGTATGTTGAACTTCATAAGATTTTCCCCTTTATTTAAATCCTACTGATTAGGACTTTTGTAGCTTCTGAAACTGTTAACAGTTCTTCCCTCCCCCCAGCCTTACATAAAATTGAGCGTTCCTTCTTGGTGACTTCTCTGTAAATGGTAGAATTCATCTATGTATATCTGTAGTGGTGAGTAATGGGCAACTTCCTTGAGTGATTTCAAGCTTTAATCAAAACGTTTTGTCCACTGAAATGGACATAATGTGAATTGATGGAATAATGTGAAGAGCCCCTTAGGAGAGTTCAGTGGGGAAGTGAGTTTTCACTTCACAAATAATGAACTTTAAAATGATATTTATGCAGCCTGTACAAATGAAGTAATAAAGGCCTTCAGTTGACATGATGGAGTATTTTTCTGTTTAAAAGCCTGATTTGTATTATGGAAAGTGTCATAATGGTTTTGATTTTTGGTTTCTATTGAGGTTTCCTAAGTTAATCACCTTTTAACCCCTCTCCCCTATTACTTTTTTTATTTTGATGCCATTCACAACTGTAGTCAGTATTTTTGTAGTTCTGTATTGCATTTTTTCTGAAAAAAAACCTGTGGTAATAAAGGAATATGAGTATTCCTGTATGATCATACTGGTGTCAGGTCCTGTATAATTACTCTCATAATTGGATACCATTCTAACTGCAAGCCTGCCTTGTGAGTTGAGTTTAGCTGTATGCCTGTCTAAACTTTCTTGTTTTGTTGTCTGGTGATTTTAGGTGGAGAACTTCATTTTCTTCAGATTGGAGGGACCTGCGATGACATAGATGAAGCTGATATACTTGTAGATGGATCCCTTTCCAAAAGTGTAGAGCAGTCATCAGAAGGCACCAAGCCCTTGTCTAACCCTTCTAGTCCAGGAATTACAGGTAAACTGCATGTGTTTAAATGTAACATAAGTGAAAATGCTTTTGCGATTTTTGCAAGTTGCATATTAAGATGATTTTGATATATTTGAGAGCGTACTGCTTTATACTTTTTTGCTCCCTGTAGTCGTAGTTCTGTAGTTGCTGTATGTCTGTCACTGATTCTGTACAACCATAACACTTAAGCAGTTCTTCATTTAAAACCCCCCACTTTTGTATAACTGATTGTTTTTCCAGTCTCTACGTGCTATTTTATGTGTGGCAGACAGAGAAAAACACTTAATTGTATAGACACTGTTAAATCACATGTTCATTATGTAAAATTGCCTTAGCATTTCATGCAGAAGCTGTACAGCTCTACTTAATAAACTGTACAAAACATGTATTCAGCAGGTACTGTTACAGTGAGATTGATGCTGTCTATACTTCTAGCAGTGCAGTTACTATTGATAAATTAAGCTTATGATGTGAACTCTTTCATTTTGGTTTTTAGCAGTTGATTTGAGTTGAGCGATGCTCAAATTCTGGTTACATTTGCCTACTAGTTTCCTTCCTGGAAAGGTTGTCTACCCTTGAACAGCAAGAAATAATTGCTTCTAATTGTCCAAATTCTATTTTTACCTTGAACATCATATTTGGGTCTTGTCTTTACTGCAATTCTCATATACCAGTCCTGCCACCAGTCTGCTGTTTCTTGTAGTGTTGTGGCCCACTTAGGGGAAAGTCAGGAGTTGGGTGAGAAGGTTGTTCCTTTTGTAGTCAGGTAGAGGGGAAAAATGTGAAGGGCTCCTGCTTGTGAAGAAGAATGGTGAGCATGCACATTATGGGAGCTCCTGTGGGGGCCTCTCGATCTTTTCTCAGTCCTCATCAAAGATGCTTTAGTGTAGATAACTTCCTACTAAAACTTAACAACAAATCTAATTTTGTTCATTAAGCCTGAGGAAGATTTGAGTCATGCTGAGTTTTTTAAAGTGTGTGTGTCTGTGTGTGTATATATATATATATATTTATAGTCTTACTTTGAGTTTTAAAGGGAACTGTTTGAGAGAGCTGTAAAACTATTATGCTTTTCATTTTGTTTTAACCTGCAATTGATGAAAATAGAGACACAAAGCATAATTATTTTGGTTGCATTGTAATTTGGAGGTTTTGGTCATGCCTGTTGGGACAGAACTAGGGATATGCTGGGAAAAGATGACCTAGAATATAAAATACAAGACTAAATAATATAAAACATGAAGATAAAGCAATATTACAATGGAAACAAACCATTCATGTAGCTATTTCAGAGGACTGTTGTCCATTTTGTGTGTGTCTGTGTGTGGTGGGAGGTGTCCTTGCCTGCAGTGGCAGAGAAAAAAAGCTGGGAGAGGACTGAGTTGGCAGTACAAGGGACCGTTTTGGATCACAGCATCTTTGTTGTCAACAGGCTACTTGCTGTCTTTCTCCCCAAACCCCAGCTTGCTGCCAGCCTTGTAACACTTTGTGTTGTGCTATGTTTGTATGACCCCTGATTTTACTGTACAAGAGGTGATCAAAAGAGGAAAGGAAAAGATGCTTTTTGTTGTAAAACTATCTGTAAGCAGCAGTACAGCAGTTGCTGTCATCTTCTCTGCTCTGAGGACTGAATGTCTCCTCCTCCTCCTCCTTTTTCACCAAAGGAGCCATTCCTGAAGTTTGAAAACTGCTACGTAATAAACCAGTGAACATACATGAGGGAAAGAAGTCTGTGGCTTTCTGCAGCTTTCTTCTTCTGCTAATGGCAAATAAAGCAATAAAGAGAATACGAATATCCAGGGCATAGATGTGCTTCAGTAGGTGCATTCCCTGTAGAGTAGCTTATCAGCAGATTTAAGTGACTTCCAGTCAAATGGTAACTTTGACTAACCTGGTGAGTCAAATTGATCATTACTGTTTAAATTCTGCCAGTACTGTAATGGGTAAATTTTTTTTGTTTGTTTTTTATCTTGTTCTCCTACCCATCCGGCCTTCAGTATAGGCTTGAATATGGCTTATTGGAACAAGAAAGGAATATACTTGTATGTATGGACTTCAGAGTAGCTGTATCTTTAGATTGTCCATAAGCTGCAGGTCGTCCTTTAAGTAGTCGTACAGTTCAGAGACTGTAGCATTGCTTGATCTTGGTCTGTGATGGTTTCCAAAGAGGAGTTAAATACACAGTAATGGTCAGATAGATTGAGTACAGTTTTGCTGTGGCATCAAACTGAGCCACTAAAAGCTGCAAGAGAAGCTTAATAGTCACAGGAAGCCAGTGATGAAATGAGGGGGCTGGGGGGAAGAGCTGAAAAGCTGAAACCAAATGGTGGTTGTAGAGCTCTTGGTCTGACCCATCTGGGTTAGGGTTACTAAAGTCAGTAATACTGGATTCTTAGCATATAATCTGCGAATAATTACTAGGACTGTGCAAACATTTTCTAAGGGATGAAGCTGTCAGCGTGTGTATGGATCATGATGAGACATTGCTCCCAGCGTTTGTAACATCAGTGTTGCTCCTTTTCTAATCAAAGTACTAAACAGCAGAAAGAAATGTTTTCTTCCGCTTTTGTCTTAGGATGTTTTTCAGACAAGAGACTTAGCTCAACAGAAAGCATTCTGTTTGGGGAAATGAACCCCTAGGCAGATCTGACTGAGCTTCAAGTCTTGATCTATAATAGATCTTGTTCACAGCTGATGGCAGGCAGCAGCAGGGTGGTTTTATGAAATCACTTTGGCATTCTCTGGAACTGTAGCTAAAAGATGCTGTAGTCAGGACAGAAACCACAGCAACCAGCCCAGCTTTTGTCCATGTATATTGTAGGGTTTGTTCGTATGTTTATTTTTCTCTGTTGGCTTTCTGTAAATGCATTTCTTAAAATTTATCTTCTACCCTGCATTGGCTATGTTTTAAATTGTCTTGTTTTAGAAGGAAATATGTTGAGAGAGTTGTAAATTTTAGATTAGGTTAAAATTATTACTTCCTTTTAAGCAGTGGAGCTTTTTTTGTGGTGAAGGGAATTGAAAAAGAATATTAGTTTTCCTGACCAGTTTAAAACGTTTTCGCAAGTTTGCTATTAGATCTTTGGCTTGTTATAACTCACTATTACACAATAACAAAAATAATGTAATTTTACAAAAGAAGCCAAGTACACTTGACAGCACTGTAAAGTTAAGTTCCTCACTTTTCAATTTTAGGTGTTTATACCACATTACATGTGGTTGCTGTGAATACTCTGAATTTGTAATTCTGTCTGTTGAGGAGGGCAGGGAATGAAGCAGGAAAAAGCATTTATAATTTCTAATTTCTTCAGCATTTTCCTGCCTCCTAGATTGAAAAGTAGAAATCATAGTTGTTGCAATGAGAGTGAGTTTTTTTGCTTGACTGGGTATCTCATCTGAGCTCCTCCACTTCTCACGAAGAATTAATTGCATGTGCCTTTCTACTCTCAAGCTGAAGGATGTAATCTTGTTATTCTGGTTTCAACCTGGCTTGCTTTGCAAGTTAGTCTTTATGTTCAGACTTCATTGCGGGGTAGTATTTATGTTGGTGAATTTAATTTATTTTTATCCCCCCGCCTCCAGTCCTGGGTGGTAGCAGTAGTAGTCAGATAGCAAACTTTCTCCTTTTGAAAACCACCGTTTCTTTACAAGTAAAAGATTTTCTCCAAAATGCATTTTTAAGAGAAAATGCTTGAAACGTAAGAAAATTGACATTGTGTGTATTTTATTTTTCCTCTAGTTTTCCTTTCGTTGTTGTCTGATTATTTTTACAGTTCATTTGTAATGTTTCTTGGGGTGTTTGTCTCACTGGGATATTTTAATTTTCAGTACTTCTTGTTTCCTTAGTACAAGACTTGAATATGAAGGCAAAATACTTGTCTAGGCCCAGTGTCTTTTAAGTGCATTATATGAAACATGTTTGGTTTTTGTTTGCCCCTCTTTTAAGCTAAATTGGGAGCCTTCCAGAACATTCTAGTAATCCACCATAAAGCAAGTCTATATTGATAAGCAGGTGCCAAAGTAATGTTTTAAACAGTGATAAAATATTACAATTGCACAGTAATTCCATATGTCTGTTTCCATTAAATATAAAACTTTCTTTTTTTTTAATCTGAGTCAATAGAGGTATTAAAAAAAGGATGTTTAAATCAGCTTTACATCATCAAAGTATAGCTGGCTTATTAGTTTTTTCTGATGATTCTGGCTGAATCCCAGACAGCATGCTCAGAGCTCTCAGTACTTACGAAACATTTCAGTTGAGCTGCCTTCAAAGCATCATGGTCTCAAGGCTGGGATTGTTTGGTTGCTTGCTTCTGGTTGCTGTTTTTTGGCGGAGGTTTGTTTTTTGTTTGCTTTTTTGTTTATTTTGGGGTTTTCTATTTGTTGTTGTTTGGGTTTTGTTTGGGTTTTATTGTTTGTTTGTTGTTGTGGGTTTTTTTCATATAACATGTAGTTAATTTTACCTACAGCAATTTGGGTATATTTCAGAATGTTTATAGGATGTTCTGGGAAAAATATCTATGCGGTAATTAATGTATGTTCTGTAATTATTCAGGAGTTGACCTTTTGGTGGACCAGCCATTTTCCCTTGAAACACTGACATCCCTGGTGGAACTGACCCGTTTTGAGACCTTGACACCACGGTTTTCAGCCACTGTCCCTCCCTGTTGGGTAGAAGTTCAACAAGAGCAGCAACAAAGGCGGCATCCTCAGCATCTGCACCAGCAGCACCATGGGGATGCAGCTCAGCATACTCGAACTTGGAAGCTACAGACAGACAGGTAGGTAGGGTAAAGATGCAGAAAGAATCATGTGTGTATTGCTTTACTAGTTCATATAGCTGGTAGAATCACAAATGTCATGCAATTTAACTGTTTTTAAGTACTGTACAAGTTTAAGAACGTGTACTTCTGAAGATAATAATCCCTGTTTGGTAGTTTGGATTATAGGTTTTTGTGAGATTGGCAGAGTTGTTTTAGTGGACCTTGAAACACATGCAAAAGTTAATTTTTGTATTTGTGTGGTTTTGTTTGCCAGATGTTGCGCTTTCATTATATCATTAGACAAGCACATTTGCCAGAATTACAGATATTCTTGGTTCTGTTTCTATGAAAGTCTGATTCATCCTTCTTATGCATGCAAACATTCCTAGTACATTTTTTAATTGGAAAATGCAACCTGCGGGTACCAGTGTGACTAGTTGTCCTAAACAAAATAGTATTATAACATTTTAAAATGTGAAGATAGAATTTGGATTTATGTCTGTTCATGTCATGTTAAATCTTTATACAAGAGACATTTGCTTAAGCCAGTATACAGCCCTAGTTGTGTTAAAATTTAGGCAATATTTTTGTTGAAATAAACTGCACTGACACAGTATGTGTAGTACAACTTGGATTTTTAACATGTGGCATGAGAACTTGGAATTCCTCTGAGATCCTAAAGACTGTAACAGCAGTGTTGCCGTCTCCTTAAAGAGTTGCTTAAAACCGACTCAGAGTAGCTTTGCATAGATTTTTCTGAAAAATGCTTGGAGGAAACAAAATAGAGATATAACTTGTGTTGTGTATTTTATTAAGGGATACGCATAATAAGGCACTACAAGATGTTTTGGGTCAGGCTGTCACATATCTGTCCCACTGGTGTATAAGATTTGGATAGTAATGTAGAATCCGAATGGCCACACATGGGAAACAACGCAATAGCCAAAGGATGCCAGGGGAGCTAGAGGTGGGGCAAAAAAGCTTGTTGTATAAACAAGTAAAATCTAGCATGTGATAATGAAGCATTCCAGGTAGGAAAACAGGTCTGGAAGGTAATAGCTGCAGGCATTTCCAGGGCTGACACCTAACATGAGCTGAATCTTGGTTTCATTTAATGTTCATAAGCTACAGTTAAAAAAACTTGCAGTGCGTTATGGGCTTTAAAACCTTTATTGGTGGTTTTGCTTTGTGCAAGTAAAATACTCTGTATGTAACAAGTGGAAAGGAGGAGGTTCCTTGCAAGATAACTTCCAGTTAAAACTACTGATTATCCCGTGTGTTCAGCACCAGCTGAAAAATAAAAAACTACCAATACAAAGATATATGGAAGCAAACGGTGAAGACAATAGCTGTTAATTGGAAGGTGGTAGGTGGAACATTAGTTTATGAATATTGTTTCATTAGAGGAAAAGAATTATGCCCGCTGCAGAGTAAAACAGGAATGAAAAGAGGTAAAGTTAAAAGTTCTGGTTTAGTCCTGGAAATCTTTGACAGCTGCTAAATGACTCATGAAGATGATTACATTACAGTCCCTTTTGTCCATTAAGGTAGAATATACACTCTTAAGATTGAGAGCAATGTTAGCACTTAATTAGAAGTCATCTAGGAAGAAACTTTTTGAATTCTGTATTATGTTGTTGGTCCTTAATATAAGGTTCCTTTTATCTTCTCTTTGAGTGTTTCGTACTGATTCCTATCAAGATGTGGGATTACAGGGTTAGATGGATGAGTAATGCAGTTTGATACGGTAATTCTTTTGTTTCTCAGATAAATAGAAGGAGATAATCCTGTTAATGTATTTTAGGGAATGGCATTGTATTATGGTCTTTCATTCCTACTTTATTTTAAGAAGGCTGTGTAACAAAGGAAACACCAGAAGTCTGGTTTACCTGGTGAATTAACCTATGTATCAGTATTTCCCCTTCAGTGGTAATTTAACTGAAATGTTAAGTTGGGTTAAACCTTTTTTTAAAAAAAAAAACAAGTACAGGTATTCCTAATGTGTTCTGATAAAACAGTGACACCTGAGTTTCCTGGCTGTTTCTCAAATTTATATTTGAGGAATATTTTATGTATTCATCTTACGCAGATGTACTTGAAAATATGTGAAGAAGGAAGAGCTAAGTACTGATGTGCTTTCCAGTGTTTGAACTCTGAAAGTGGGTCTGCAGGTCAAAGTTCAGTTGTAGTGGAAGATCAAATGTTAGTGAGATGTTCTAGAAAAGGAATTAAGAAGTGTGTTTGAAAATATTTTGTAGTTGTGAGAATGATGATGCATTTATATTTAGAACACAGTCTTGATTGTGTATTCTTTAAAAAGATGCCATAGATTTAGAAGGGTTTTGGAGGCAAGAAAAGTTGCTAAAAGAACTTGCATATATGTGAAATGTGATACTCAGGATGGATACACTAAGATACTGAGAAAATAATAAGGAAGTAAAAAATGTGTTCACTTCTTTGAAAATTCACACACAAATATAGTGGATGAACTTACAGAGCTATGAGAAATTGAAAAACTGTTTAAAGGAGAGATTTTCCACTCATCACAGAATTAGATTGTGAAGTTCATTGCCACAGGTATAAGAAGATTTCTTCACTGTTGGATTAATGTGAGACCTTCATGGAGGATCATTATTCCATACATGCCTATTGAGAGATACTTAAAACTTTCTTTGGCACACCTGCTCCTCAGTTCTGCCAAAAATAGATTTTTGAAGTAGACGAGTAACAGTTGTGATTTACCATCAGTACGCGTTGTATGCAACATACAAGCTACAAAAGACTACTGCAGACAAGCTGGTTTATTTTTCAGTTCTGTTTTTTTACCAGATCCGTAAGTTAAACTGGATGAGCAGAATATTACCTAGCCTTTCAGAAGGCTTGCTCCTTTGAATTCCTCATTCAATTCACGCTTTGCATGACACCTATAGGAATACTCAGACATAAAAAACCACCCACAAACCTCTCCCTGTTTTGCACTGGGCTACAAATTCTCCAAGCCAGAGGAAAGGTGTGAGTGAGTCTAAGTGTTTAATGTTATATTTGCTAACAATTTTTCCCCTGGAGTTATAGGATAATTTTTCGTTATTTTATTTTCCTGAGTTATTTGTACAGTTATCTGAAA
Source organism: Falco cherrug (assembly GCF_023634085.1). Taxonomy (NCBI): domain Eukaryota; kingdom Metazoa; phylum Chordata; class Aves; order Falconiformes; family Falconidae; genus Falco; species Falco cherrug. Next base: position 13,479,252 of record NC_073709.1, read on the forward strand.
ATTCTTCACTCTTCTTAAATCATACCCACAAGTTCTCTCTGTCCATCTTTTCCTTCTGTTGATCTTTCCTCCCAAAATCACTGCTTTTCTATGTTGCTTGTTTTGGAAAGATGGCGTGCTGTTTCATTATATGTACCTGGAATCAGTTATAAGTGTGTTATACTTGCCTAAGGGAGATAATGGCCTTCAGGGATATTACTGTAAAAAATGCAAAGACTTGACATTTGTACCAATGCTTAATCTATTTTAAAATGGTTTTCTGCAGAATACTCAATGTGTAGCATATTTTTTGATTTATAATACCTTTTTGTAATTTAGATGTTAGAAAACATTTAACCAGTATTTATAGCAGCATACTCAGTTTCTTAGTGTTCTCAGTTATACAATTAAATAATCACAGGCTATCAAAGTTACTGTGTTTTAAAAAATTATTCACTGATAAGTTGAGAAGATCAGGAAGTGCAGTTATTCTAAAAGTGTATATAAATGTGACAGTTGGCACATGATTCATTTTATATGAATCAATCTTCGGTTGGAACTGTCTTCTGCAAACCTTAGTGATCAAACTGTGGAGCTGCTCATTGAGGGGCACCTATTATCTCAAGTTTACACTTTCAGTGTAAACCAAAGTGGGCTTCGAAAGGGAAGTATTACTCCTTAAAAGAAAGCTGCACCCATTTTGCACAGTGCAGGCTTCTGAGTGTGCACCTGGTAAGAAGCACTTCTCATCCTGTATAAGTTATGAAATGTATTTAATAAAATAAAATAAATTTAAAAAATGATAAAATAATTTGAAAATAGTTTTTTGGGTCTCCTGGACGTGGCTGTTGTACCACTGCAAAGCGACACTGACACTGCTTAGTGGAGAAGGCCGACTTAGAGATTCCAATGCAAGTTGGTTACTGTCGTGCTTTCAGACACTTCATTTATTGGGAGGTCCTTTTTTAGTTACTCACATCCTCCTCCCCCCCCTTCCTTTTTTGCTAGAAATAATTAACTGGTATTTATAGTAATATGGAAACAGTACTGCAATGAGGGTAATAGGGAATTTTTCACAGCAACTTTTATCTGAGCATTGATTTGCCCTCTCTTATCAATTGGCTTTTAATGTGTTCATCACAAAATGTGGTTAACTGCAGCTTGAAAGACTTTTACTTCAGAAATGCATGTGGATGTCAACTTACACAAAATACTTTTTTCTTGTTAAGTGTATGTAGATGGAGAGTGCGCTGGGAAATGCTGCCTGCTTGATCTGAAATTTCTCTTAACACAGAGTCATTTGTTGTCTTTTTTTCCTGACAGCAACAGCTGGGATGAGCATGTCTTTGAACTGGTTCTACCAAAAGCCTGTATGGTTGGACATGTGGACTTCAAATTTGTTTTGAATTCAAACATCACCAACATTCCCCAGATTCAAGTGACTTTACTGAAAAATAAAGCTCCAGGCTTAGGGAAAGTCAATGGTAAGAAGGAACTTAAGATATCTTTCAGAATATTGTTTGTTTTCTCAAACTCATTACTGTGATGCATATTGGAAGAATTTCTTGAAATTGCGTAATTATTTCTGGTTTACTTATTTCCATTTGTTTCTGTGTGGTGGTCCATTTTCACTTACCATGTTTGAATGTGAACTGGGGAAACAAACTGGGTAAACAGTTAAAATACTGAATTTTACATAAATAAAAAGTGCATAGCTCAGAAGGTTTGAACTGAGTTATTATTCTGTACTGCTTGAATCCTACAGTCATTTTAAAAAGAAAGTCAATTGTAAATCATCCTAGAGACTGATGAAACGAGCAGTGCTCTTTTTAAGGTCTTGATATATTAAAAAAAATTATAATAAATTATTCCAAGTCATTGAGGGAAATTATTTGCCAGTGCCTACTGGATGTATAAAAGAAATAGCAAGTCTTTTTTTTTTTTTTTTTTTGATGGCGCTAGGCAAAACCTGGCTTCCTTGGGAATTCTCTCATCATCTGGCTCATTAACTAAGCTATGTGAAAGCTGCAGTATGATTTCACCTTTTGTTCCTTGCAGCTTTGACAGGGTAGACCAAAGTTATGAATGCTCTTGCCTTGGAAAGACTCCTAGCTGGAGACTCTGCATCTTACTAGCTCTCAGGGGACCTGTGTGGGGGTAGCATAAATTGAAAAGTCACTTCTTTGATGTGGAAGAGTTTGTGCCTCCAATGGGATTTTCCTGTGGTGAGAGTGTTCATTGCATGTCCTGCTGCCCTGTCTGCTAGGGATGAAAGGTATTACATGCAGCACTTCCTTTTACTGAGGCATGAATTGGTTAGCTTTATCTGGCCACCTCTTTTTGAAAAGCTTCTAGGAGCTCGGTATTTCAGAGAAACCTTGCTGTCAGATATTATTAAATTGGCTGCTGGATATAAAATGTGTTGGGGAGAACAGCAAGCGTGATTATAAAAGCTCTCTTTTTTCTTTCTTTCTTTTTGAATTCTTTTAAATGCTAAGTAAGAGCACCCCAGTTAAACAAGAGTAGCAGAGCTGTAAATTTTAAAAAGGAATACAGACATACCAAAGATCATTGACATGCTTTCAGACAACTTCTCACTCTGTAGCATTCCCGGTGTTTAATGAGGAAAAAAACATACCGGAGATGCTCCCTCGAAGAAATCTTATAAACCTGTAAATCTTATAAAATATTCTAGCATAGTAATATTATTGGAGAAAAGTTGTTCTTTTAGGATACAAGATGGTTTAAAAGTTCTAACAGAAGTGCTAGCTGTGACTGCAGGATAGCAGTTAAGAGCTGTTCTTGCAGGTTCTTCCTGCGTTTAGTGCTTGAAGTAAAATCTTAATTTTAACATGTAGCAGTATTTTGTTCTATCAAAGCAAAAAATAGGACAGATAGTTCGTTTTGTTCTTCTGAACAGAACATGTTTCATTTTCAGCTTGTCAGAATTTTAGACTTGAGTTCATTTACAGATCTGGATGTCAAAATTAATCTGAAAGTCTTCACCTGTGTAACAGAAAAAGCTAAGCTTTTCCTTAATGTTCCAGTTTTAAATATTTTTGAGCAAACAGTTCCATGAGTTGGTAATTCTTTAAAGACTTTTGATTTGGCTGTGAAATAGATGGCCAGAGCTTTCTGTGGATGCTTTACAGTACAGCTTACCAATCATAAGGCATGACAGAGCTCTTCCAGAAAATGGCATTTCACTTCCTCACATGCAATGCAGTGGAATTTGCTCTTTTTTTTTTTTTTTTTTCCTGTTAAGGACAGGGTGGAGAAGGCATGGAGTGGAGGGCCAGGTTATACACCGGCAGCCTAGAAAGAGCTAGGGTATATGAGTGTGCCTGCAAAGCAACCTTAGCCAGGTCGGTCTGTCTGGTTTTTATTCAGTAGCGTTGGGGAGCCTCAACTAACCGGCACCTTTTCAAGTGTTACTGCAGTTGTTTCCTAGCCTTTTTCAATTTCTTGGGTTTTGGAAAAAAGGACCTTAATGATATTTGCTGTATTTCTATGAACTATTGAATGAAGTAATAGGGTACTAATGATTTCATTATAAGGGAAGACAAACCTAGATAATTTATATCTGTGCTGGATATTAACCAAAATGTTCTGATCTCAGGGAGTAGTAATATTTAGCATTGTTTGGTGGCTCTTGAAAATGTGTAAAAACTTCAGACCGAAATTCTGTTAACTACCCTCCCCCCCACCCCATTCACTCCTTCTGTTGTAGTAGGAGGGAACTGAAATTTTAAGATCATGAGACCTAAGGAAGATGTGTAGGGGAGAATTTACTCAGTCATTTTTTTTTTTGTATGACAGGAACCCTGAAACCAGTTAAACATGTAGTGTGTAATAACGGCCAGAGGCATAATTCTTCTGGTTTGGAACTAACGTTTTTGATCTGGCAGTTAAATCACTGTATATGCTTGTTCATTTGCTTGCATGTCCTCTTCATCTATGATTCATGAAAACCATTTAATTGAAAAAAGGGCTGTACTTAAGTATTACTAAAATAGATTCTGACGTTCAGCAGGAGCAATCCAGTTATTTTCAGTTTAAATTCTCAAACTTTCAATACTGGAATCTAATTACTTAGGAGTAATCCACCGTTGATTATTGGGAGAAAATAATTTGGGCAGTGTTAAAGCCAAGCAGGCTTTACAGGTCATGCAAAGAAATATTTCCTTTTTAACTATTTGCTGCAACTTCGATTGCAATCCTCATATGAAAAACATGCCTTTGTATATTAGTGGTTCTTATATTAGAAATGGTGGAAGTAGTATTATAAATTAGAATTCATAGCTGATAAATTTCCTATGAAAACTACTGCTTCTGTTTTCAGTGAGCCTTAAGCAATGTTTATGAAATCTCACTAATATTTTTATTTCCAGAAGCAGCTGTAGATAGACAGATTACATTTCCTTTATCTCCAGCTCATAATATTGAAGTGGAGAGAAATGGAAAACCAGGACTGGTTGAATTCAATGAAGAAATGCAGTATATGGATGTAGAGGAACCACAATGTAAGTTTTATTTGTCTTGTTATACTTTGTTTAAAATATAAGCTTGCTTTTCGCATTTTTTTTTAATGATACACTGGAATTTCTTTGCAAAATTTTCTCAGCCATTTAAAAGAGACTAATTTCTCAGCCCTCTTGAATGTTGCCTCTCTCACTGGTCTATTTACTGTATGGGTTGAAAGTTAAATGCAAGCACACCAGGAAACCCCCCAGCATACTAGAAAGTTCTGGTGCTTAAAAGCAGAATGGTATTTATTTGAATTCAGAAATAGTGTGATGTGACATCTTTCTAACTTAAACTCTTACCCTGTTCCAGCAGTATTTCACTTGGTTTCCTTAGCTAATTTTAATAGAATTTTTCTTTGCATACCTGGCTTTTGTAGAGACTGGTGCTGTAAACCACAAAAAAAATAATAAACAGCTATTAAAGAATTCATAACTAGCCATGTTGACTTTTAGCCACATCAGATTTGCTATGCCTGTTTTTATAAACTTTTTGTTAACCAGTACTCTTCCACAGAATCTGTTAGAGAGACTGTGGAAGGCAGTCTGATTGGATCAGTGAGGGGAGCTACAGACTAAGAATGGATAGTTGGAGTGAATCAGTTCCAGAACTATGATTCTTTTTCTTGGTCCTTTCAACAGTTTTCCTTTACACCTCCTTTTCTTTCGTGTGATGGAGCTTATCTAGAGCATGACTTTTAAGGTCACTTCCAACCCAAACTGTTCTATGATTCCAAGAAAGGTGTTGCAAAGGATGAGGGGAGGGATCAGAGGGATCAAAGCGGGTGATAAAAGAAAAAGTGCCGGAAGATGTTTCATGCTGAGGAGGAGGCAGCAAGGAATGAATTTCAATATACACAGGAGAAACAGTTTTGTTCTGCTTTGGAAAAGACGCAGTGAGAGTTGTGGATCAATATATATTGGTTCATCATTTTATCAGTTGTGTATTTTGTAGCTCTGATGAGATAGTCAATGTACGTATTACCCATATAATATAACTGAAAATGCTGTAATTTACCGTTACTGATTTCACTGGAAAATGGCTAAAAATGAATCTCAAGTAACTGTTAGTTTTTCAATGTAGAGTTAGATGTATTTAGTGATTAGAGTTTGACACGGTATATTTTTAACCCATGCAAATGATCAGATTTTGTGACTTAATTGTAATTCAGGTCCATATTACTCATGGTTTTTAAGGTCTGAGATTGTGTCCGTTTCTGGAGGAACACAAGGAAGATATACTCTGTGGTCCAGTATGGCTGGCTACTGGACTTGATCTGTCAGGACATGCAGGAATGTTGACACTAACAAGTCCAAAGCTTGTTAAAGGTAAACCAGTTTACTATGCTATTCACATGAGGTATGTGTGACTAAAGTCAGACTTCGAATTGTATTTATTTTTGCATTGACAAATTTTGCTGTGTAACACAATTGGTGAGTTACCTTTTCAAACTGATGCTCAAGTACTGTAGTTGATGTAGTTGAGCTCTGCTTGTGCACTGTATCTGTGAAGTTGGAATGTGTTTACAACTTGCCCACATAAACTATGCAAATTCCTCCTCCCCCCTCCCCTTTTTCTTTTTCCACTTTTAGGCATGGCTGGTGGCAAGTATCGTTCATTTTTGATTCATGTTAAATCAGTGAATGACAGAGGAACAGAAGAAATCTGCAATGGCGGCATTAGACCAGTAGTTAGAATACCACCTTTAAAACCTCAGACTAACAAGGGCCATTCGCTTGCTTCATTGTTGGCAAAAGTTGCAGCAGGCAAGGTAATGAATAGCCGAGAAAGACATCTGTGTTAGGAGTTGTAGAATTGGTATGATTTATGTAACATGAAAATGAAACAGCTGTTGGGAGGATTAAGATCCATTAAAAATGACTTTTTAAAGGGTTGAATCAGAGTTCAACATCTCTTAAGTTGTTTTTTCTGTGCAAAGTTAGTTGAAAAGGTCTGTTCTGCCACTTCCCAATTCTGAGCACTTGTTTTAGAAACTTGTTTCCATGCATGTTTTCAGTAGCTGATAGACACACCTCATCCTCTTACAAAGATTGCTCTGTGTGGGTGCATTTTACTCTTTATCATTGTAGTTGATACATTGTAGATGGTGCATTGTACATCTTGTGAACATTATTAGAATGGTTAGAAGATAATAAATTACAGAACATGGTTAAATTTGATGTTCTCTATTAAAACAATTGGTGAATAAAAGTGGTCTGTTTTAGTACAACACTCAAACTGGGTGAGAGACTTTACTGAACTCTATGCATTTCACTGAACAAGTTATACAAATGAAGCAGTCAAAACCAATGTGATTTATTAATTAATTCTTTTACCCCTGCCAAAATCAGGAAAAGCCATCTAGCAAAATTGAAGCCACTAATTCTTCAAGAAAATCAGATAATCTGAGAGGCTGTGACTTACTTCAAGAAGTCTCTGTAACAATTCGAAGATTTAAAAAAACTTCTATTTCCAAGGAAAGGTTAGTAGGTGTTTTTTAATTCTAAAAAATACCGGCTTTAGTTACAAGTCTCATAAAATACTTAATTCTCAAAATAGATCGGGTTAAACCACTGTTGCAAGTTGTCATTTCATAAATGTATTCTATATGGAAAATCCTGTAAGTTGTGATTTCAGGGGTGCTGTGCTGTGCCAGTTGTGGTAGAGTAACACCATGCATGAAATTCTGTGTTGAGCGATTTATTTGCCTGACTTGAAAAGGCAAATGTATTTAAGTTTTCTTGGCAAATTAGATAAATTATTTGGACATATATATATATTTTTCTTTTTTAAGGAAGCACCTTTCCTTTCTATTTCCAGTTGTCTTGTTTCTTACAACAGAGTGTATATTATTTGTCAAAAAGCTTAGAATCGAATTTAACTGACAAACTGTTACTCAAAAGTGTGGTTAAAGTCTCTCTGGATTGGTACTACAGACCTAAATACAAATAATACAGTATTTAATTTGTATGACCAACTGCCACCCCACAGTGGCGGCACTGGCTGTAATGGGCTTAAAGTGGTCAAGAAGGCTGCAAAGAAGTTTGTGCCAATGGTTGCCAAAGAGTGTTGTAGATGGTGAAAGTTTGTTTTGGTTTAGAAGTTAATAGGGAAAAAAAATATTCTCTGAAGGTTACTAAATATATAGTAACCTAGGAAGTTCTGTGAGCAGAAAATAGGAAGATCGGGAATGTGTGCACGGAATGTATCATATATGCTTGTGTACTAGTTTTACTTTCATCTAGGCATCTTTTTTTCGCCGCTCCTAAGATAGGAAACAAAGCTGAAGGGGACACTTTAATGGAAGAATGGCCATATTGGATAATTCTGTGTTTTATTTCCTTCCCCTCCTCACTAGAGTTCAACGGTGTGCCATGTTACAGTTTTCAGAGTTCCATGAGAAGCTGCTTGCCACTCTTTGCAAGAAGACAGATGATGGTCTGACTACAGAACACTCTCAGAGTCTTGTACTGGATGCTCTTTGTTGGCTGGCTGGAGTGTATTCAAATGGACCCGGCAGGTAAGAGAGAAATTGTGTTTCAGTTAGCATGGCTATTTCTCAGTATTAACTCTGTTAAAAAACCAGAGTTTTATGTGATTCTCTAATAAAGTGTGCAACTTGTTTTTACAGCTCAAAGGAAGGAAATGACAGCTTACTTTCTAAAACACGTAAATGTGTCTCTGATATAATACGTGTTTGCTTCTTTGAAGCTGGGCGGAGCATAGCTCACAAGTGTGCACGATTTCTTGCACTATGCATCAGGTCAGTGCTATTTATTTATATGTATTTTAATCTATATTTGGGGGGTTTGCATGCAGTCAGAATTATATACATGTGTGTATTATTGTTTAACATTGAAGTTATAAATCAACAAGATCAGGAAGATCTGTTGAGGAAAAGTGTAGTAGGGTATGAGTGCAAAGAACATCAGTCTTTCAACTACATCTTCTGGAGGAGATTTCATGTTTTGTTCTTACTTCATTAAATGTTAAAGTGTCTATGTGTTTCTTCGCAGCAATGGCAGGTGTGACCCAAGTCAACAGGGGTTTGGATCAGTTCTTCTAAAAGCTTTACTTGACAACATGCCTCTTTTGCCTGCTGCTGCAACAGGTGGTATGTATACAATGTTTGTTGTCAGGAAAATATGCAGTACGTTTTATGTTTGGCATGTTTTGCTGGGCTATCTTGTGGAATAAGAATTAGGTAATTGTTCAGCTAGTACAAACTGCGTCTTGGTGTGGTCTGATCGGGTGGTATCCAAGTATGAAGTATGCATTTGGAGTTGAACAATTTTTTACAAATTAAAAGATGGAATTGTAAGCAATTTAGCTTGCTTAAAACAGAGTACTAAGGCACTGACATTTTTGGAAGAGCTTAGGTAAGTTTTGCAAGAATTTTCAAAGGTATTCAGCAACCACAGATTCTGTTGATGTAAAGGAGAGTCAGGATTGTCTGTTATTTCTGAAAATTGGAAGACTTATTCCAGGGAGCCTGGATATCCAAATGATTTCCAACTAGTAATCCACTTCTGTTACTTCTGCACCAAAAGGAGATTTTTAAGTAAAATAAATTCTTTCCTCATCTGCATGGCAGAGTAGTGGTATCTTGGCACCTTTTTGAAGCCATTGAATGCCAGATAGCATGGGAAGATGACTTCAGCGCTTGTATTTGGGGTGGCAAGACCTGCTTTGCATTTTTCACAGTATGACATTGTTGGATTGCATCTAGATTGGCATCACCAAGGGGTCTTGCAGGAAAATCAGTTTGCAGTTCAAAACGTTTGTTGTGCTACCCCCCGTTTAGAATCATGGAACATGCTGCTGTTGAGGGTGTGGAATGCACAAGGGGAGGAAGAGGAGGAAGCTGAGGTTTGTGTTTCTGTACAGAACCACTGCACTGTGCTCCCAGAACTGATCTGTAAGGAAACAGTGCCTCCAACAAATACAGAATAAGGAGACAGCAGCCAAAAACAGAGCATAAGAGGAGAAGGAAGAGTTGAATCTAGAGTAAGGCTTGGCTCTGAAGATGGTGGAACCCCTAGCCTAGCACCTTAGTGTGTCAAGAGCATTTTGATTGTTGTGCTTAGTAGAAGCAGTGGGCAGAAGCAATGAAAGAAATGTGTGCAAAGCTGTCTCTTGGGAACCTTTTTTTTAATTCATTTATGAATTAGTTGATAAGAGAGTTTGAATTACTTGTGGAAACTAATGATTACAGAATGTTTCTAAAGTGAAGTCTCTCAAAAATAGGGGAGGGAGAGAACACTTCATAGTCTGTATCCAGTAACTATTAGATACTTCATTTACCATTTCCATTGATTATGCTTCAAAGTATGCTTTCTGAGTGGCAAATTCACATCATGTTTCACTTGAAACGAATTTATTTTTTTTTAATGCAGGATCCGTGTATTGGTATTTTGTATTGCTGAATTATGTAAAGGATGAAGATTTGGCAGGATGTAGTACTGCTTGTGCATCCTTGCTAACTGCTGTGTCCCGGCAGTTGCAGGACCGCCTAACACCTATGGAAGCATTGCTTCAAACAAGGTACTAAGAAATGTGGTTGTTGTAAACTTAATGAAAACAAACATATGAACTGTCTGATGCCATCCTCTGGTGTTCTGAAAAAGTTTGCATTTTTCTGTATTTGAGCAAGTATTAACTTGATACAGCTCTGCAAAATAGTTTTGACTTGTGCAAAGTTACAGATTAATTTGATTGCTGTCTTGCAATTTACAGTGCACTTTAAATCTGCAAATGTGTATGTAATGTTTGAAGTCTGTGCAATGCTTAAGTTAGTATTTATGGGGTTTAGTTTAAGGATTTACAAAATGTGTCTTATTTTTGAGTATGGGAGGGAATCAAATACACTGAATAGTTTCAATTCTGCATAATGCTACACAAAATTTTAGTCTCTGTAAGCTGACCATACTTTTAATGTATTGCTACTAAAGGTCAGATTCTAAGTGTGGAGACCTGGATTAATATACTGGGAATGCAGGTTCTTAGTATAATTTAATACAGGTTCTTTGTATAAATTATGTATCAACGTAATTTAAGACTGGTGTTGCATCATTTATATATTGAACTGATTGGCCGTTTAGCTTTGGATTTCTAAAGGAAGTCTCTGGTGGCACAGTTTTGTAGCAGTTTCCAAAGCTGTATTACAGTGATGGGAACACGCTGCTGTTAAGAGAGCTCTTTCAATTGTGATTTGTGGTCAAGAGTTTTCCTCCAAATCAAGCAAGATCAAGGTAGAAGAGGTTTGATAGAGGTTAGTTCAGAATCTTCAGATCAAATTTAAAATTTAGTAACCTAAGTTTGGAGGGGGGGGGCATGTTTGTTTAATTTTAGTGGTTTTATTTTTTAAGGACTATAATCCCAAAATACTTGACAGACATTTGTTCTCAGGTGTTGTACTTGGATCCTTATCATGTTCTGTACTACATTCCTCTTCTCAGTTGTTACTTTATTTCACCATCTGTAGTCCTTGCAATGGATTAGAATATTTAGCCCAGCAATAGAAATGGTGACTGAATAATGGAGAATTTTGAAAAATACACAAAATTACCTGGAAAAATAAAATACTACTTTGTTTTCATGTTGAAATTTCTTTAGAAACCCAATGGAGGAGAAAAATGTGAAAATTCCACTTGACATGAGAATGACACCTCTCTGTAGGAACTGACTTGTTCCTTCATACAGATTGTTTCCAAGTACCTCCTTTAAACAGCATATCTGAAATAGAAGGTTTTTTCCTTTCCAAAAGAAAAAGTGCCCACTTTTGAGTTTGGCACATACGACATTTCAGGTCACTTAGTGGTGAACACAGCTGTGTGCATGTAAAGGGAAGCTTTCTGAAGTGAGCCCCTGTTCTCGGCATTCTTCAGGCTTAGGTTTTCTGAATGTTTCTAGATGGCATTGTACTGATTTTCTTCTTGGAGCTAAATCTGCTTTCTCTTTTAACTCTGTATCCCCATAGTTAGGATAAGAATAGTAGCAGACACATCTGTCTAATCCCATATTTGCTTACTATAGCTCTCTCTCTAGCAAGGACTATTTCTTGGCTTAGTTTACTAATTTAGGCAGAATTTACTGGCCTTTTCTTTATATGTCTACAGATCAAAAGAACACTGTCATTTCTTGGTTTGGTGTTTCTTATGTAGAAGATAAGTATATTTTTTTTAAAGACAAATTATAGGTAGCCATTGCTTTACTCTTTCTCCTTTCCCTTTTCCTGAGTTGTATTTTATCGTATTTGTATGTATTTGTGTTGCAGAGTTTCTAGTATTGTTTTTATTCTTCTTTGTCATTGTTCCCAGGTACAATAGCCTAACATCTGGTAATCAAATAAAAGCAGATGTCTACTTAAAGGATCTGCACTTTCATGTTGTCGTAAGGCAGAGTACTACTCAGTATACTATCGTGGCACAATAAAGCAAGTAAAACTTACAAAGATAAGGCCAGATGGGTGTATTACATGACTTGCAGTTCAGAGAACAACAGAACAGGAATTTCAGACAGAATTTTAGGCTGTCCTACAACAAAGCCACGTTGCTTTGTCTCCAGCAAATGCGACTGATTCCTCCAGCCTGTTCTTGGAAGCACCTGATTAAAAGTAGAGGAGGCATTTAATTATTCTAAATATTGTAAGCTATTACATGGCTTAATTCTTCTTGTCATTAACACTTGACCTGACTTCTTCTACCCACATCTGATCTGAAATCTCTCCTGCTACAACTAAAGTCTTTGAATGTTTGTGTCCCATCCACCTTGGCGATAAAGAACAGTTTACTTCATTCTTAACAAGTTTTGGATGTCTAGAGGATATTTGTAGCTTGATTGTATTCCCCAGATCTGTAGTCATTCTTAAAGCATTTCCTTAAGCTGTTTTCTTCGGTCCTCATCTTCCTTGAATTGTGGTAACAAAATTGTAAGCGTTATTCCAGTTGAGATCTCTGAGTGAAGTAGAAGAGGTATATTACAGAGTTTATATTCCTTGCTGCATAGATGAATAGGGTGATGGGGGTTTTATGTGACATTGTTGATTCATTCTTTGCTTCTTGTGATGTAACTTCTATATCCTTTTCTGAAGTGTTGCTAAAGTAGCTTAGAACTGTGAACCTGATCATTCCTGCTGAAGGATCGGTAAAAGGCACTATGCTTATTGAAATAAATCCGTATTGGACAATATATTTAACTCTCTGCAGTACATTCAAATTCTGATCCTGTTCTACAAAGCTGTTGTAACCCCTTTTTAGGTTTTACTACCTGCTTTCTTAATGAGTCAAACTCTTCACTTAAATCGTGCAATTAATCAGGGGTAGTGTTGAGTGACCTAATTTATTGAGATTGTAAATCTGAGGTCTGAAACAGGCTGTGAAGGTACCCTACTGAATTTTGTCTGAGCATTTTTGTGTGCTTTAGTAACCACTTTACAGTAGCATGTTGTCTTGTGAAAAAAGGTCATGCAACAAACACACCTTGCTAGATGTGCAGTATGCACTGTTTCCGTGTAATACGTGCCTGTAGAGTGCAACCTAGATTCATCTAATGTGTTGTTCTTAGTATAAAGTTGTCATCTTAAATCTGCTACCTTGTAGGTACTAGTAAGTAACTGGGTTGGGGAATGTATGTTAAATGAGTTGATCTGTAATTCTCCAGTTGTCTTTGTGCTCTCTCTCTTTTTCTCTCCCTGATCAGTAACAATTATTGCCCTTTTGTGTAACTGCAGCTACAGTCAATATTGTGTGGCAAAAAGCACTGAGCCCACCCAAGCCAACATGGAAGCATTTTAACATTCAGAGAAGTCTAGAACCTTTTCTACCTTGTTGCTGGCGTTGTAGCTTTCATGGACGCATTTATCATTTTGGTGAAAGGATAAATTTGGTCAAACTTGATCAAAAAAGACACTTAAACACTCCAGCCCTCTTGGTACATTACCTTTGCGGGCTTTCCTTGCCTGCTGAAGAATGGAGAAGCTGCTCAGAGGCAGAGGGAAAAGAGGGTGGAGAACTTCCTGTCACTGCCGGTGTGTTAATGGAAATATTTCATACTTGTTCTGGCTCTTGCTAGTCAAAGCACAAGGTGTTACATGTTTCTCGCTTCTGTACATATGCATTCTTTCTACTCCTCCTAAATAATTTGGCCTGACTTTCATTTTTTTCTCCCCTTGTCAGTTTACTGACAAAAAAACTAACACTGATTTTGTTATTGCTTTGGATTTTCCTTTTTCTTGGCTTATAAAGCCCTAATTGATTTGGGACCACCTTGTTACCTGAGTGATTATATCATTTTTTTCCCTGCAGTACAGCCAGAGTAGGGGTAATGAGATTTTCATCTGTTGAGATATTTAAAAGTGTTGACTGGTATCCCGAGTAGCCTTTCCTTTTTTCTTACTTCAGCTGGAAGAACAAGCTGAGGTGGAATTTATTTTGCTGTTTTGGAAAACAGTACTGTGTTTTTATTTACTTCAGATAAATGTCTGATTTACCATGTGCAGGCGTGCATATTGCTATGGCTAATTGTCTTAAGACTTGTAGTTCTAGTTTCCATGTCTGAGTGTGGTTGTGTGTCATGCTTCCAGGACAGTATTACATCTTCAAAACTAGTAACAGAGAGCTACTTATTTAGCATTATAAGCTGTTTGAAAAGGACATCTGATAAATTACATTAATGGAGTATAAGTAAATGATAATGTCTAAGAGATGTCAATTGAATGAAAAGAATGGTTTGGAATATAATAAATCCTGATGATGAAATACTTGGCCTTTTTCTGTAAGTAATTTTAGATAAATTCTTATTGTTTGAGTAGTGCTGTTTGTCTTATTGCATTTGCAGATATGGATTATATAGTTCGCCTTTTGATCCAGTTCTGTTTGATTTGGAAATAAGTGGCTCTTCCTGTAAAAATGTATACAACAGCAGCATTGGAGTACAGTCAGATGAAATTGATTTGTCTGATGTTCTGTCAGGTATGTATGTTTACAGTAATCTATTGTGGAAGAAATGGTAATTCTCTCTTTTTTTCTTAAATTTTTCCTTTAGTGAAGATGTGGATTTAAACTTTCCATCTGTTTTATAGATGTACATAATGAAATTCAAGAGATTCTCTTCCTTCATGAGATCTCTTACATCTCCTCTATCCCTTAGGGCAAGAAAAAGCCTGTTTCTCGAATCTGTTCTTTTCTTATCCTGTAGAAGATCTAAGAAAAGGCTAGAGATTAAACAGAAAGGCTGCGATCATTCCCTGGGTCAGAGTCATCTAGGAAGCATCTGTCACTTCTATTGAGCAGCTTTCTTGAGATATGTTATTATTAATTTAGACTAGCAACCATCTCATAGGCAAAAAACTAAGTGGATTTTTCTGAAGTTGGGAAGCTGCCATATGACAGTCTTCTACTTAAATGTAACAGATTTAATGAGGTGTTTTTTCTGTTTCAGAGGCATTAAAATACCTTAAAAGTGTATTTGTATCTATCCTTTCAGGTTAGTTCATAAGTGAATATTTAGACCGTGGAATGTCCTAAGAACGAGACAATTGTTACCTGACAGGAGATTGTTTCCATAGCAAGCATATTCATCGGTTGTAGTGACTTCTTTCCTTTCTTGCATGCTGTTGTCCATCTCCTTCCCATCCCTCCCTCCATACTGTGAATTTGTTAGCATATTGATTAATAGTCTGTTTTTTATACTAACTTGGTGTATAATCTTACTTGGTCTGTTACTTTCTTTTTCTTCCTTTCCAGTAACAGCAATGTATTTTCTGCAAGGTAATATTCTCACAGTGTAGAAAGAATAGACCATCCATATATAATTTATTTCTGAAATTAACAAGGTTACGCTATGCTTCTGCTGTCACATTTGATAGTTTGACTTACTGAGATACTCTATTCAAATCTGGCAGCATTATCCATTTAAAATACGCTTCCATTTATATTGTGGATGTGATATTGTTAAAGTGTTTGTTCCACAATATGAAGTAATAAAACATGTGGATTACATTTAGCTGTCCCGTTTGACTCTTCATGACTTCGGATGTCACTATCAAGAAAATATTAGCTGATTGTGCAGAGATTTATTTCTCTTTCAGGAAATGGGAAAATAAGTAGCTGTGCAGCTGCTGAAGGTAGTTTTACTTCCCTTACTGGACTTCTGGAAGTTGAACCTCTGCACTTTACCTGTGTTTCAACAAGTGATGGAACTAGAATAGAAAGGGACGATGCAAGTACGTTTACTGGTATATACAATTTTTCATTTTTTCTACGTAGCATAGTTCCACAATACGATATTTGTAATTGGACATTATGAGCACTGTTTGACAAACAGATTGACTGTAGTTTTATAAATATTGAAATGTGTTGTGGTTTGGGTTTTTTTTTTTTAAATAGTTACTTTCTGTGAAGTTAAACTTCTTACAGTTTAACAAACACAATGGATTCCAAATTTATTAATTTGAATACGTTTGTTTCTATGGAAGAGAATGAAATGCAAGCTTGTATCTTTACCTTGCAGCCTTATGTGGTGAAAGAATTCCTGGACATCAGGTGGCTTTTCTGTAATGAAAATGTTGCATGCTTGATGTATGTGTAGTCTATAAACCATATAATTTGTAATTCAAAATGATGTTACTTTGTAGCAAGGACTGGATAAAAAGGAGCTATTTCTGTTGGGTTTACATTTCTCTTAGCCATTAGTAAGGAATTAAATTAAAGGTGTGTTTTATCATTTCTTTTCTACATACATGTTTTTGTTTTGTTTGGTTTTTGTTTGTTTCATGCCAGTGAGTACCTTTGGGGTTACCCCAGCAGTTGGTGGCCTCTCTTCTGGAACGGTTGGGGAAGCCTCGACAGCACTGAGTTCAGCAGCCCAGGTAGCTTTGCAGTCTCTCTCTCATGCAATGGCCTCAGCCGAGCAACAGCTCCAGGTGCTGCAAGAGAAACAGCAGCAGCTTTTGAAGCTTCAGCAACAGGTTGGAGGCTATTTGGCTATTTTTTAATGCTGTCTCTAAACTTCAAAAGCTGAGAAAGTAGTTGCAGAGCTAGTCACTCCTCCCCCCCCCCCCCCCCCTTTTTTTTTTCTTTCTTTTTTCCCCAGAGTGTATTTGAGGAAGGAACAACTCTGCACTGAGGATCACTCTTATTAAGCAAAATGCTGAGAGTGTCTCCCATGCTGCCTTGGTCTTTCAGACTTGTTTTTTCTGTATTTTGAGGGTGGGCTGGGAGTTTGTAATCAAAACTAAGTCTTAATACATAAGTATGTAAGTCTGAAAAAGCCCACTGAAATGAAAAGTGCAGTTGCCAACCTGAGGAAGTAGCAGTCATAAAGCCATTGTCAGTGTGAAGCTTGGCTGTGTTGACTCTACTTCACTGTTCAGTTGTAGTTTTTCTGTTATTTTTTGCTTACTTCAATTAAACACTCATGTTCCTCAGCAAGTGAGGTCAAATTGAACAAAGTTTTGTTTTTCAGCTTATAGTTGGACATGTAACATGCCTGTGTTGAAGGTAGCTTGGATTTATTAAATCTAGTTCTGTAACAAAAGTTGAACTTGTAGTTCAGTACTACTACTGTGTTCACAAGCCGTATTATCGACTAGATACACTGCTTTCATTTTCCCCACAGAAAGCTAAGCTGGAAGCAAAACTGCATCAGACAACAGCAGCGGCAGCAGCAGCAGCATCAGCAGTTGGTCCTGTTCACAACTCTGTGCCTTCTAATCCAGTAGCAGCCCCAGGGTTCTTCATCCATCCTTCAGATGTCATTCCACCCACACCAAAAACAACTCCTCTGTTCATGACTCCACCTTTAACTCCACCTAATGAGGCAGTCTCTGCTGTTATTAATGCGGAGCTTGCTCAGCTTTTCCCTGGTTCAGTCATTGATCCCCCAACAGTTAACCTTGCAGCACATAACAAAAATACCAGCAAGTCTAGAACGGTAATTATTTTTGTTTGTTTTTCTTACAGAAACAAGATGCCGTAGCCTTATCAGGGTGTAATTTGTACTTGAGTGCTAGTAAATATCTGTTTATTTAGATGAGATGTGAAAGCTATATTACTAAGTTTAGACCATATGAAAAGGAAGACTTATGAAAGCAAGATAGTGTTGTTACAGTACCTCAGATAGTTTAGTGGGAGCTAGCTTAACTAAGGTGTTACTAATCCTTTGAACTTAGTAGTTAATATATTTTGATGGTTCATACTTCAAACTAAATGTAGTGAAGTGTTATCAGAATTGTAGATTCTTTAAATCATAAGAGGTTTTCTTACAGTCTTTTGTAAAGAGCAGCTTATTATAAATGCATAGATTTTAATGACTTAATTTTGCTGATGTTTTCCCACTCCTCAGAACCCACTTGGATCCGGTCTTGCTCTTGCAATATCTCACGCTTCACATTTTCTTCAACCTCCACCTCATCAGTCAATTATTATAGAGCGTATGCACTCAGGTAAAACCAGAATTTCTAATAATAATTTTGACACATTTTCTAATAAGAAGTGGAATATTTTCCAGGGTCTTAAGTAAGTTGCTTAGCTGTAGTCCCACTTGGCTTTCCAAAGAAAAGATATTTTTATTCTTTCTGGAAGTTTTAAGACCCAGCATTCGGTGATGTTTATCAAGTTGAAAAGTCCTGGGAACTGCAGGAATATGTTGGGTCTCTGGACAAAGCACCTGTTCTAAAATGTATGAAAAGCATAACAAATTAAGTTGAAGCCAAAATTTTGTTTTCAAAGGGGTACAAGCTGTGGTGAGGGATTCTGAAGTTGTGCAGCTATTTTCAACCTCAAATATACACCTTTTGAACAATAAATAAACAAGGTTTTACTGTTTGAGAAGTAGCATCTCTTTGCTTGTTAGCACGCACTGGTATTTTAGGCAATCCTGTGTTTTTCCCCTAGGAGCAAGAAGATTCGTGACGTTAGATTTTGGAAGACCTATATTACTGACGGATGTATTGATTCCCACTTGTGGAGATTTGGCTTCTTTGTCAATTGACATCTGGACTTTAGGAGAAGAAGTGGATGGAAGGCGACTGGTTGTGGCTACTGACATTAGCACACATTCACTTATTTTACATGACTTGTTGCCACCCCCAGTTTGCAGGTTTATGAAGGTAAAAGGAGATAAACTGCATACTCTGTCTATAAAGTTGTGATCTTTGGTGTGTGAACTTTATCTTAAGTTTATTTTCACACAAACTTTAGTTGGCTGTAAATTCTTTTATGTGTCACTGACTGGGTGTTTATTTTGCCTGGTTTGATAAGATTGTGTTATAATGTAGTTGTGTTCTCTTTCAGATCACTGTTATTGGTCGATATGGTAGCACAAATGCAAGAGCAAAAATCCCATTAGGATTTTATTATGGCCATACCTATATCTTACCCTTTGAAAATGAGCTGAAACTAATGCATGATCCCCTCAGAGGAGAAGGTGAAGCTGCAAATCAGCCAGAAATTGACCAACATTTGGCAATGATGGTTGCGTTGCAAGAAGATATACAATGCAGGTTAGAAGAAAAAAATATGTGTACTTACTAGTTATTTTAACTTGAAACATTGGAATATCATAATGTTGTGGTTGGTTTGTTTGTTTTTGTTTCTTCCCATGATATTCTTCAGACCAGAGAAAGCTCTGCCTTTGCTGTAGAGTTGTTGCAGTGAATATCTTTATAGTAGCAACAAAGACTATACTGTATTTTATTTTTTTTAGTATCTGTTTTAACAGTGCATTCAAAATGGACGAGAAGTCGTCTTCTGGCAGGGTGACTGTCAAATGTATTGCTCTTTGCTAATGTCTATTGAATTGTGTGTTGGAATATTTCCCTTTAGGTACAATTTGGCCTGTCATCGGTTAGAAATCCTTCTGCAGAGTATTGACCTGCCACCACTCAATAGTGCTAACAATGCCCAGTACTTTTTACGAAAGCCAGACAAGGCTGTAGAAGAAGATAGCAGAGTATTTTCTGCTTACCAGGACTGCATTCAGCTACAGCTTCAACTCAACTTGGCTCACCATGCTGTTCAGAGGCTCAAAGTAGCTTTAGGTGCAAGCAGGAAAACGCTGAAGGAGCAATCTGATCCAAAAGAATTGATTCAGATGTCATCCACAGAACAGTTACGCACCATCATTAGATACTTACTGGATACTTTGCTTAGTTTGCTTCATTCTTCCAACGGTTAGTATTTTTCAAGGTTTTGATATTTTTTTCAAGTTAGTAGTAACAATTCGCAAGAGTTTCTATTTCTTGATCTGTGCTTGCCCACTATAAAGCTTTTAAACTATGTTCAGATATGTTTTATTATGATTTTAGTAACTGGCAACATACAGTGTAAAGTTTCACCCATGGCACCAAGCTGACGTAACCACTTTCTGCTTCCGAAAAGGATAGCCGAGCGTGTCGAAGGCCTTCTCTCTTTTCCGTAGTTTTGGCTGCATATTCCTTTGTTCAGGCAGTCAGCTGATCCTTCTGTGGGCTGATTCAGTTTGCTGAAGTAACAAAAGACTGTCCAGGCATAATACTCATGTTTTCATAGGTAAAATCAGCTTATGGAAGGATCTGTGAGCTTTGAAGCCTGTTTAACACTGGGGGATGGATTAGGCAGTTGGAAGTGGGGAGGGGAAGCAGATGTTGCTTCTGGGGGTGGGGGGAGGTCGTAAAACCAGTATCTCTGCTCAGTTCATTATTTCTAATATCCTGTAAGGATTTTTTTTTGCTAAACTTGCCATTGAAAGAGTTATCGGAGAATTGAAATTGAAAAGCCTGAGTAGGAGTGGTGGCTTTTTCTTTTTAGGAAAAAAAAAAGCAGAACATCATTCTGTTCATGTATAGGTGTGTCTGTCTTCTGTCTTGTAATTTTCTGTGCCAGTTTGTTCTTAAGCATAATGATGGTATGGTTTTTGCTTTGTGTAGATTCTATGGGGTATTCACAGTGATATGAAATGGTTTGGTTTGGACCAAATGGCCTGGTCTTTATGGCCTGCAAATTACCATCTCCTCGTGTGTTCCCTCCTCCTTCTTCTCTGTGCCAATTAATCTAATAATAATAGTTTTAAAAACCTCCTGCAAACTTTTTCCTCCGACGTTTTCAAGCAATTGTCTCCTTAAATATAGTTGCTTGTTCTCCTTTATTAAAAGGGCACTCTGTTCCTGTGGTTCTGCAAAGTACTTTCCATGCTCAAGCTTGTGAAGAATTATTTAAACACCTATGTATCAGTGGAACCCCAAAGATACGACTGCATACAGGTCTTCTGCTTGTTCAGCTCTGTGGAGGAGAAAGATGGTGGGGTCAGTTTCTTTCAAATGTACTGCAGGAATTATACAATTCAGAGCAACTTCTCATATTCCCACAAGACAGGTAAGGTGTAAGTCTGTATTGATATATTGTCTGTGTATCACCTAAATAATTCCATTGTTCATAACTTAACGTTGGAATTGATGACATTTGAGTGAAGGATAATTATCCATCTATTTCATTGATTTAAGAAACAGGCCCCCAAAAAGCACTGCAAACGATAAATATCTGGTTGCAGTTATGTATTGCACCTTTTTGGTGCTTGCACCACAGGAAGTTGCTATTTTTCCTTACTTGGAGATCTTTGCATCCCTAGCAGAGTTGCTCCCCGGTGTCAAAAATTGCCTTCTCCCTTATCAGGCTTAAATGCACACTCATCACAGAGCTGCTCTTCTAATGCATTTGGAAGCAGGGTTGAGACTGGAAAGCATGCTATTATCATTTAATGCAAAAGATTTCTGTGAGATAAGAGCAGGCATAGAGTTGAGCATTGAATGTTAGATGTGTTAATTATTTCAGATTATTGATTGAGGTCATAGTTATTCTAAACATTAGCTTTATTTTAACATATTTGCTGTTCTGTGGCTTTCTGCCTTCTTTGGACAGCAACATTTATACTTTTATAACTTTTAAAAATTAATTAGTTAGGTGATACAAGAATACATGCATTTAATTCTCCATCCCTACTATTCAGTATGTCATATGTAATAGGAAATAAGAGGATGAGATCTTGTTTCAGGTGTACGAAGTGGAATGCTCTGCTGACCTCTTGAGGGTGAAAGAGAAAATGTTCACCCTAAAATGCTGCATTATTGTTACAACAGAACATGAAATCTGGTTCACTTGCTGGCCCCCAGTACGGCGTTCCGCAGCAGTCCACTTGTGTCTCAAATTAAAGCCTAAGGGAATATTGTTCTAAAAGTGGTGTTTCAGGATATTACTGGATCTGAAAAAGAAATAAAATCTCAAACTTGTGAATTTTTTTTTTAGGGTCTTCATGTTGCTTTCTTGTATTGGCCAAAGATCGCTCAGCAACAGTGGTGTGTTAGAAAGTTTACTTAATCTGCTGGATAATCTGCTGTCACCACTGCAGCCTCATTTACCTGTGCACAGAAGAACTGAAGGTAGCCCTCTAATTTGGGAAACTATATTTTCATATTCATTATAAGCTAGAAAACTTGAGAGACTAGCTCACAATTTTTGGTATGTTAAAAAAAGAAATTGCTTGTTTACTGTATTTCCAAAACACAGTTGCCTTTTAAAATGTGCTGAAACTTCTTGTTCTTTAGGTGCTAAAAGAGATTCCTCCCCCCATTCCCCCACCCCTGATTAAACCTGAGTAAAATCTATTTGGTTGCTTTTCATTCAGCTAGGAAGCTTTAAACTTTTAACAGAGTGGGGGGAACATCCAATGCTCTAGCGCATGACTTTGGAATTTAGCATTTTGGAAAGAATTGCCCCTCTTTGCTCATGAGATCCTGTCTAAGTTTCAAGCTTTTGAGGTGAAACGTGGTTATGAAGACAAGTTTGTTAGGTCTGTCTGCATGGTGTCTGCAAACTACACGGGGTTTTTTACAATCACAAGGAATTTACATTTTTTTGACCCTAAAAAATTTACTGAAATTACATTCTCCAAACTTGATTTTCTTTGAGTGTTTTCTTAAGTGCCCTAAGGTTGAAGAAAATGCTTGCTTTTGAAAACATCAAACTCCAGGCTACTTCATTTTTATGTACATGAGAGCCTTGTAGAAGGCATGTTGCTTAAAATTGTTAGCCTTGTGAAGTTGGTGAATGCCAGCTGAGACTGTCCTTACTTTTTACCTTGTCTCCTGATGTAAACAAGCCTACAGCTGGTGTCAGAAGCTGTCCTATTGCTTCCCATTGGTCTACCGTGTACTTTCTGTATCGTGGCCATATCCTGCTGTAGTCTCTAACTAGTCTGAGGCAAACCCAAGCTTACGTCTCCTCTACCTCTGTTTGCACTCTCCCCACAGCTGCCAATTCCTTTCATAGCTCTTGCCTTACTAGTTGTCCTCACGGAGGACTTTAGGAAGCAGAAGTAACTGATACTTCAGAGTTTTATTTGCTGGTCTTCCAGCTTCCTTCCTCCTGGACAGTACAGGTGAGTACTAGGGCATTATTATGTGTGGTGGAAGCATCAGGTATGGCAGAAGAAATTCCTATTTGAGAACTATCATGCATAACTAAGGGTCAAAGGGGTGAAAACTTACTGGGGAAGAAGTCAGAAAATGAAGGACAATCAGAGCAAGAGGTGAGTGTTGTGGCCAGAGAGAAGTTATGAACTTTGAGGCACAGGGAGGAAAAAAAGAATAAGTGAAAGACACTTGGAGGGAGGGAGAGAAGCTGGAAAGTTTGGTTGTATTTTTTTTTTTAAAGTTTTATTTTATTTCAAGAGGTAAAAGGAAATGAAATGCACTTTTTTAAAAAGAAGTATGAAAAGGTATATACTTCACTCTTAGCAGGCTCCTTTCTTTTTATTCTGCCAAACAAAAAAGTGTTAGTGGTCACCAGTGCTACTCATTTCTATTCTTGCAACTTAGTCTGCAGTTCCTGTTCAAGTCCTGTTGAAGTGTAATGAGGAGGTCTCCTGTTCCTCTGCCAGCTTGGAGTGGGCTGCTTTCTGCCAGTGTGGATGTGAAACTGGAGTTAGCAGTCAGGGGCTGCATCCTGTTGCTTGGGCTGCCAGCAGCTACTTGGGATTTTGGACAAGTCATTTCTGTGCCTTAGTTTTCTTGTTTGATCTGGAATTAATCGTAGTTAATTAAAGCTTTTTTGAGGTCAGTGCATGAAAAATGTAGTGTAGTTAAATGTGGCTCAGCACAGTGCACAGATAGGAAAATGTGCGTGTAACTTCTAGTACTAATGACTTTGCTGTTATTGACAGTTACATAAAAATATTCCCTTTGCATAATGACTGTGATTAAGCAGTTATAAATTGTAGGTTTCTGGTATTTATTGAGCATTCTTGAGTTCACTTCAGAACTGTTCCTTTAGATTTACTCATGCGCACCAAGGTTTTTCTTGCATGATATGTAAGATACGGGTTTTTTCCCTTCTGCCTGTACAAAAATACTGCATTTAATGTGTGAGACTGAAAACAGGCAATAGCCATTCATGAGTGTTGCCAGCGTGGTTCATTAGTCTGAACTCAGCCTTGGCTTTCCTGCATCTTATTCAAATGGCTATGTGAAAATACACTAACAATAAATAATGAATAAAAATGAATCTATTATATGTGTTAGTGCATAGGTTATAACTGTCTTGTTGGAGCCCTAGTGGTTGGAGGAATTTCATGCTGTGGAATTTGAGACATCTAATTTATGTGCTTTAACGCAAGCAGCTGTCATTCTGCATTTGGTATTTAGGAAATTTAGAGGTACAATTTTGGACTTTTTTTTTTTTAAAAAAAATGCGCCTTAATTTTTAGCTTTAACTGTAGAGGTGAAGCTTTTGACTTCTGATTTTGTCAGACTAAGACCTGTGACATTTTGTTTTGCACCAGAGTTCTATACTAAATGTTTGATTTGTTGCCTCATTTAGGAGTGCTCAGACTCTTAATTTTCTTTTTTTTTTAAAAAAAAAGGGGGAGCAGAATCTTTGTGGCCTAGTGAAATGTGTGCCGCTCTAATGGTTTTTATGTTTTCTTTTAAAACTAGTTTGTTATGGCTTCAAAACTTTATTAAGGCACTTCAATCTATTTATTTTGAAGGGGTATTAGACATTCCCATGATCAGCTGGGTTGTAATGCTGGTGTCCAGGCTACTGGATTATGTAGCTACTGTTGAAGATGAAGCAGCCACAGCCAAGAAACCTCTAAATGGAAAAGAGAGGGAACGATTTTTGACAGGTATATAACACTTACTATCAAAACTTGCCTCAGTGGGTATTGGTTTGGGAGCTGTGCAAATACTTCGAATGTATTTTCAATTCTCTTGAAAAATGAGATTTTAAAAGCAGATGTGATCATTTTATTTGCACTGTTGTCTGCTGCTTTATGTCCTCGTCTCCTTAGAAATACGATCTCTTTCATTTTTTTTAAAGTGAAAAATACAGGATTACTTTTAGTTTGTGAAATGTCTGTATATTATCCTGTGACTCCAGAACCTGGCAATTGAGAGTACACCATGTTGAGACAGTTTGTATTATGAAAAAGGGCAACAATATGACTTCATAACTAATGGCTTTAGTATTTGCCATGGTATTTGTATCTGGTATTTTTAAATGCGTTTTTTGTCTGTATTTTTATTATTACTGACGTGGATTAGCTATGGTTTTCTTTGAACATCTTTTCTAAAAATGAAAACTGCAGAGCTTTTGTGTAATGGAAACTATTCAGGTATTTTTACTTAGGACAGTCTTGATTACCTCTTTCATATGTTTTAAAAATACTGAAAACAAGGTGGTACCACTGCATTTTAGAATTAAACAAATACTGCCATCAGTAACTAACATAACACTTAAGAGAGTTAGATTTTGCTTGTTTCTTTAGTATTTAGTATATGGGGGTGTTAACCATTGCTGCAACTTAAATGCTTTTCTCTGGAGTTAAGTGAGGTTTAATAAGATGGATTAATATCTGGTTTGGTTTTGGTTTTTTTTTTTCTATTTCTTTCAGGAAACCAGTGGAGTTTTATAAATAATAGCCTTCACACTCAGAGTCTGAGCAGATCTACTAAAGGCAACAGCAGCCTAGATAGACTGTATTCCCGAAAGATCAGAAAACAGCTGGTGCATCATAAACAGGTGACTTCCAGCATGGTAGTAGCTATTTTCATGGAAGTATATCACATTTATTGTATATCTCATTTCTTGAAAGAACAGCTTTGGCCTTGGGACTCATTCAGCCTTGCTTTTGCATAGGTCTGGTTCTGCAGCTAAAGGGTGCCTAACTTCTTTGACATTAGTCTCAAACCATGGGGCATGGGATCTGCTGGAAGAACGTATGTTGGAGTGTACTGTTGCACTCTGTGGCCCATATTGGACAGTAAATATAATTTACTTTCTAGATAAATCTGGGTGTACCTGAGTGCAAGCACCAAAGCTGTGATTTTAAAATATTCTAAAAGTTCAAGTTAAAATTTGAACTGAAGATTACTATCGTATGAAACATACTGATCCTTTTAACATCTTATTGCTTAAATTTTCATTTTTTCCTATTAACATTTTCTTTTAGCAACTTAACTTATTAAAAGCAAAACAGAAGGCTTTGGTGGAACAGATGGAAAAAGAGAAAATACAAAGCAACAAAGGATCATCATACAAACTTTTAGTAGAACAGGCAAAACTAAAGCAGGCTACTTCAAAGGTATGATGCTCTGAAACTGTAACTGACTTCTTGTCCTTTGTGTGAAAAGACCTGTTCCTGCAAAGTCATTTTTGTCCTACGTTGACCTTATTTTAAAAAGCTGTTTCATCATGGCTGCTATCAAGTATATTCTGATGCTGAAAACAGCAGCCATCTGGAAATTTCTTGTATCGTGAAAAATAGTTTATCATTCCACAGGGTTTTTTTAGGTAGTCGTGGCCAAAATCACTAATAATCTTGTAATTTTGGGAATGCCAGTCATATCTTTAAACTTTGAGTAACATATACAGATAGAAGTGTGAAATAATATTTTGTATGGCTAACTTTTATGCATGATACTTTTCTGGATGCTCTCCTGATTGAGTAATCAGAAAACAGTCATGCCAACGGTGGTCTCCCCAGACTAATAAATAGGACTTTGAGAATGTTTTCTGAGCTTTCTCAGAAGCTTCTTGGCTTCCTGGAAGTACGTATCACGTAAGTCGTGGCATCTTGCAGTAAGCCCCCAGATACTGAGGGTGGATG
The DNA here is from genome assembly GCF_023634085.1 of Falco cherrug. Taxonomy (NCBI): domain Eukaryota; kingdom Metazoa; phylum Chordata; class Aves; order Falconiformes; family Falconidae; genus Falco; species Falco cherrug. Next base: position 13,505,895 of record NC_073709.1, read on the forward strand.
TGGTAGTTAAAGAATTATTTTTGATTATGAGTTGAGGTGCTGAAATTTATGGATTTCTAGAAATGGCAACATGGACTTTGCAGGGAACACAAAAAAATGTGGTCATCTTTCTAGCTACCAAAATTAGGTGTCTCTTTAAATATTTACTCTTTAGTTCCAGAAGTGCTCATGTTCATTAGGATGACTGAAAGTAGTGCCTGTGGAAAGAGATTATAGAATGTTGGACCTTACAGGCAATCCAAAGGGAATTCTTACAACAAATTCCAGTAATTTTGGGGGAAAAAATTTAAACACCAGCATAAAAATAAAGCCATAAGTTTTCACTAACTCTGCTTGTCATGAGCTATTCTTTCCTGCCCTATCTTCTGCTTTATTCCAGCAGGTTATGTCAAGGGGGCTACTCCACTGGTGGCCCCCTTGAGGCATCTTTAAATGAGTCACTGACTGAAATATGCTGTCCAGCTATTTAAGTTTGACTTTATAGCAGCCATGTTGCATCAAAAAAGCATGTTGAGCTAAAGAGTTTTCCCCCTGCAGTACTTTGTTTTCCCCCTGCAGTACTTTAACATCTAGTTACGGTATTACTGGACACCTGATAGTTGCATTTCGTACAGTTGTTACTGCTTTGCCTACTAATCACTTTCAGTTATGACAAGCTGTGAGTAACTTAAAACATCTATTGCATTTAGGAGAAAGCTGAAACCTTTGTGTTAGTAAACAGTTCTTTCTTTGGTTTACTTCAGTAGCTACTACTTAAATGAGATTATAAGAGGCATTTGTGTTATCTAATATTAGACTGCTTGTGTAGCTGATACAACGAACTGAGCTGCTAAATGTCTGCCCTTGGTGGATGGGAAGATTAATAAAAGCACCTTCTTTCCTCCACTAAATTTGTAGACCCTCTGTCAAAGACTCTTTAGTTTAGAGCCCTGATCAAGAATCAAACAAGTTTGATTTATGGTGGCTAGTGGACACGTTGTACCCTGTAAGTATTAGGAAAGTTGGAAATTATAGATTTATCTGATGTGAAGAACTGGGAAGTCAGCATTCTTTTAAGAGTAAATTTCCGTATTAGCTATTTTTATATGCAGTTTGCTTCATGGTAGCCATAGTTTTATATGGAGGTGTGGAAATACGAAAGAAACTTCTAAAATACATATCCTCAATATGTTTTATGGCAAACATAAAGGCTGTATTGGCACTTATGCAGTAGTTGATTTGATTATGAGTCTGTCACCTGAGATAAAATGATGTCAAAACAAATTTCTGCCGATAAAGCCTTAATTCCATTCCAGATTCTCATATGTTCTGAGAGTCTTTATTTTTTCTTTTTTAATTTTTCTTTCTTCCCTGAGTTTTACAGTTACTGTTATTTCTGCCTCAGATTTTCACTGGGAAAAGATTTAGAGGTTATGTTTAAAATGTAATTGTTGCTTCAAATTTAATTTCTGCAGCACTTCAAGGACTTAATACGGTTACGTCGGACTGCGGAATGGCCCCGTTCTACTTTAGATACGGAAGTATCAACAGCAAAGGAAACTCCAGAAATTGAACCACTTCCATTTACACTGTCACATGAACGCTGTATTTCTGTAGTGCAGAAACTGGCACTCTTTCTCCTGTCCATGGACTTTACTTGTCATGCAGATTTGCTTCTGTTTGTTTGTAAGGTAAGCAGAATATGGAACATCACTCTGTAGTTACAATGGAGACCACATTAAATTAACTTTCTATTACTGCTTTTTTGTTGGCTTGGTGGTAAAAGTTAGCTGCAGCATTAAAATCAGTAATTTCTGGTGAGGTCATTTTTCTGATCTGTCAACTTTTGTGTAGCCTATGATATGATGGCTTCGAAATTGTGTAGAAAAAGTTAACTTTAAAAAAAATATTTTCATATCGTTACACTTCTAAAATTCTAAAATTTAAGCTAGTGAAAACAGATTATTTACTTGTAAGCAAAATCTAATAATAGAGATTAAAGCTATTATGTAGTATCATAGTATTAAATATGAATAGGCATATATTTATGGGTTTTTTAACAGGTTCTTGCTAGGATTGCAAATGCTACAAGACCAACAATTCACTTATGTGAGATAGTAAATGAGACTCAGTTGGAAAGATTATTGCTGCTTCTTGTTGGAACTGACTTTAACAGAGGAGACATCTCTTGGGGAGGAGCATGGGCTCAGTATTCTCTTACTTGTATGCTGCAGGATATTCTAGCAGGTTTGTTTTCAGTTCATATTTTTCAGAGTATACGTTGCACTTGAAGCTTTCTTCCTTTAATGTTTTAGGGTTTTTTTTGTTTTGTTAGAATCTGCTGACACTACTACAATAAAACCCCCCCTCACTCCCCCAAAAAACAACAAAAACCACCACAACATAAAATTGAGATTAGTGTGTAAAAAACACAATTTAAAATTACAGTTACAATGAATCCTGAATTAGTGACTTGTGCATTGTAAAGTTAATATTTATCTGACCCTGATTATTTAAAAATTAGTCAGAACTAACTCCCCTTGAAGAAGTAGCCCTTGAGGAATTTAGAGTTAGATGGAGAAAAACAGACAGTTGGCATAGACACTGGGATGTTAATTTATAACTGGAATAAAGCTTGAAATGGAATTGTCTGCTTAATCTAATACCTAGGAGAGTTGTTGGCACCTATAGCAGCTGAAGCTATTGAAGAAAGTGCTTTGGGAGAAGATGCTGGAGCTTCGGCTGGGGATTCTGATGACTGTCTCCAGCAGTCTGCAGTTCAGTTAGTGGAAACGATAGATGAGCCTTTGACACATGATATCACAGGTAAATTATTCCATAGTCTTGATGTATGTATGTTTACTGAAAAAAGTAAAAAAACCTTTGCTGTTACTCATCTATCAAAATATCCAGTAAAGGATTTTTGGCGTTAGGGTAATTAGTTTCTGAAAATATGGGCAGAATATGAGCAATTCTTCAACTTAGTTTTGCATCTGATCAGTAAAAAATGGTTATTTTTCTGATTATTTAAAAAAGGCAAATTGATTGCATTCATTAACATTTTCCACTAAGAGCTGTAATATCAAAAGCCTTAAAATGATACATTAAATGTATCATATAGCCATGTTTTATAGTTTGTACTTGGTAGTATTAATACTCTTTTAATCATTCACAGGTGCTCCACCTCTGTCATCTTTGGAAAAAGATAAAGACATTGAACTTGAATTACTGCAAGACCTGATGGAAGTTGATATTGATCCTTTGGATATTGATTTGGAAAAAGATCCCCTTGCAGCCAAAGTCTTCAAGGTATGACACGCCTGCGTTTTCAGGATAACCTTTACATGTGAAACAGTAAAATCCTTTTTCTCTTACACTTTTTCATTAGTGGTAGGTATTTCATATCTTAGACCTGCTTTTAGCTTTTTATGAAAGTTTACTGTAGAATGACAGGAAAGAACGTAAAGATTGTGTTCACATGTCAGATCTATTCATATCTCAGTTGACCACAACATATTTTGCTTTTGCATCAAGATACCTGTATAAACAGGAGGTTCTGAGTTTACTCATATTTTAGCACATGTTAAAGATAACAAAAGCATAATATAAAGGTAAAATAAGGTCTAGTTTTGTTCTTTTTTAAGAACAGAGTGCCATTTGCTTCTGTGATTGATCTTGAGAGATAGTACTGCTAGTACTGGAATTGGGAAAAAAAAGTCAGAAGTAACTAGTAGACCAGCTTCAGACTATAAAGAGGTGCAACTAACTTTCCACTGTGGAATGAAAAAAATTATTAAATGCTTTCATACTTAAAATGGAATCTAAACAAATCAGAGGTAGTAAAATTACACTTAGATGTAATAGTATATTGTCAAGGTACATTAAAAATCTGAAGTATTTTGCTTGTAAAGAAGTACAGCTGTTCCTAACGAAATACTGAGTCTCCTTTCTCTGTCCTTAAGAACAATACTCTCATTTGGAGCTTTCTTACTCCTCTCACTATTGACTTAAACAGTCAGCCTCATTTGAATTAACCTGAATTACCACTTTCTTAGACAACATTACATTTTCATATATTCCTTCCCGTGTCCTTCCACTGATTACCTATCATGTAAAGACTTTTTTTCTCTAAATCTCACCTTAGCAAAAATTCCACTTAGTGCTTAATTTTTGTGTTGCTGGTTTTCCCTCCTCTTTTATTCTGCTGTCATTTCATGTGGCAGTACTCCTTAGTCCGCTTCATCCACACATATCTTTATAATCTTATTGCCTGATTGGATGTCCTCTAAAAACCAGCCAGAAAAACACTACTTCATTCTTAATCCTTCCTTAGATTTCTTTTCTATCTGTAAAATGACAGTTGATACTGAATCGTGCCAATAAAAAGACAGGCATATACAAATTGCCTTCATACAGTCTTATGTTGCTGTTTTCTTTTCCTGTGATTTGTATCTTTTCTTAGTGTCTTACATGATTCAACAAGATTATTCAACTCCTTTCTGTTGCAGAGCACAGTACAAATAATCCCTGAGCCTCACTGAGGCCTCAGGGTACTTTAATGGTATAGTTAATAATATAGTATTCTGTCCTGATAAATAACTTCTCAAAATATCTGTGTGGCACTCCACTTCCAAATTTAGTGTGATACAGATGTGTGTATAAAAACTGATAATGTGTTCAGATTGGCTTTCTGAATGTTTGAGATAGCTAACTAGATTGCTGGATTTTGACAATCACTAAGGATTAAGTAGTTTATACTGGAAGTAAAATTGAAACAGAATTTTCTAAAGCTCTTGGATCCAATCTTCTGGTTTTAATTTTTTCTAACTTCAGTGTTTGTTGTTAGTCATTGCAAATTTTATTTTTGTACTTGGGCAGTCTAAAGAGTTGCTATTTATTTTTTTCTTTTTTCCTTTTTTGTTTGGGGTCTGTGTTTGTTTTTTTAAGCCTATAAGCAGCACCTGGTATGATTACTGGGGTGCCGATTATGGCACCTACAATTACAATCCTTATATTGGAGGCGTTGGAATTCCAGTTGCAAAACCACCAGTAACTACAGAGAAAAATGGATCACAAACTGTAAGCGTATCAGTCTCTCAAGGTAAGCAATGAACTGAAAACCTGTTCAGCATCTCTTTTCTGTGAGACGGTATTTGACACTTTTGTTTAGCAGAGTATGTTAACATTCTCTAAGGCCGTTAAGTGGAAAGAATTACATTTTTAAATGCCACAGTTTTTCTTTTTTGTAGTAACTTAAAGAATATTATGTTAGGTTTTTTAAAAGAGCCTAACATAACAGAAAATCTTATTTTCTAACATTTTTGAACACACTCTTATTGGCAGTTTTAAAACTTTCCTGTTTCCTCAGGAAATTTTGGAACATCTTTTCTGTTTGGCTGATAATTTGGATTGTTGCCTCTACCCTAAGGACTGAGGTGGCACACTTGTTTAGTTTGGAGTGGCACTACTGAAATGGGGTAATAGATTTTTCTGCTGCCACACTGGAGCAAAACAGCTTTTTGGTTCTTGTTTGAGAACTATTACTGTAGGAAAAACAGGCTTAAACACATGTAGATTTGGTCATGTGTCATATTAAAGTGACTGCGAAAAGAAATATGTGTGTATTTCACAGAAATTCAGTATTTCATTAATTACATATTTCATGTCTGTAAGAATTTTATGCTCAGTTCAGAGTGTAACTTTCTACATTCTGCTTCTGTTATACATAAACCTGAATCTTCCGATTAGTGATACTGAGAATTATTTTTTTTTTTAATTTTAATGTATACTGTGTATCTCTGTTGCTTGCACAGGAAGTTAGAGTAACTAATTACGTGTCTTTGATATAATTCAGTTTTACCCTGTTTGTTGCCTTGTGTAGCTTTAGATGCACGTCTAGAAGTTGGACTGGAACAGCAGGCTGAGCTGATGCTGAAGATGATGTCCACCCTGGAGGCTGATTCCATTCTACAAGCATTAACAAACACATCTCCTACATGTAACTACCTGTTGTCAAATCATCCTCTTCGCATAATGGCCATGATGCTTTGAAATTTGTACTAATTTTTTCTGCAGTCATTTAGCAGCTTAGGACAAGTTATATTTTGCTTGAATTTTCTTGTTAGACCAAGCTTTAGAGATATTTCATTATTCAGATATTTTAATTATGTGTATACGTATGTTTAAGACATTTTGTGAATCTGGTCAAATATGCAAGATTTCTTTTACAGTGCATTATACTATAATGGAGGAATTGTTTTCATTTTCTGATCTAGATGCAAGTTAACATTAAATTTCCTGGTTTTGTGAAGCTTCATTCTTGCATTCATTGTGAAATTTCAGCTGTTTGAAAGCTGCTTTGTATTTGACACTTTCACCTATTCAGTGGTGGAAGTGAAAATATTTGAATACAATTTCGAGCCCAGCTGTTCAGTAAACTTTGTGTTATAAAAACCCTCACAATGCCAATTTGCTCTTGAACATATTTTCAGTGAGTTGCACTGCCCATCTTTTAAGATGTGCTTTTTTGTAGCTCTCTGGATAGCTTAATATGCATGCAGTCATTAGTTGAATATCTGACGATGGAATAGGTGTAGTGACATCCTCAGCCTTTACTCTCTGGAAGTTTTACTGACTGCAGTAGTTTTACCATAATGCGTGAGAGAGATTCCAATTGTTTGTCTTACCATGGTGTTATCAGGGTACTCCTTTAATACGTGTTTAGCAAAAAGTGTGAAAACGTGTTTGTGCGGGCTCACTTTCCAAACAGTTTTTGTGAAGGTGGAGGTGCCTGATATTCAAGTATGCAAGGGTACTTGTTCACAGTATGGTAGTCAGTAGTCCAGCTCAGCTGAACAATAAATTGAAGATGTTCTTGTGAATTATAAGTGTCTTTCCCTTAAGTATGAAATGCATGGAGATAAATGTGAGATTGCTTTTAGCAACTTTTACAAAATAATTCATGGGGGGGTGGTACTTTTTCTTTTGTTTTTTAGTAACCCAGTCTCCTAGCGGAACAGATGATTCACTGCTAAGAGGATTACATGCTGCTAGCCAAAATGCTCAGTTGATTGTACAGTTGTCATCTATACCTATGCTGAGTGCATGCTTCAACAAACTCTTTTCCATGCTACAAGTCCACCATGTTCAGGTATAGAATTGTGAACTTTGGAATGTTTTGACAGTATTTCCCTCTAAATTTGAAAGTTCTTTTCCTGTACTTCTTACTACTTAGAATTCAAGTAACCTGTTACATAATGTACTGTATTGCTGATGAAGCTGTCATGGACAACAGTACCAATAAATTAGTAGACAAGCTGCTGAAAGCTTTTATCAAATTGGACATTTCTTGTTACAGTGAAAAAGTGGGTATACATTTTCATAGTTAAAAACAAGTTCGTAGATTCCCTGAAAGATAATTGTTAGCTTATTAGTGAAGAGTATCAACAAGTGTGCAGTCTCCATCTGTGGAGTTTTTCAAAACCCAGCTGGATAAATGCCTGAGAAACCCATTCTGACGTCGCCTTTGGTCCTTCTTTGAGCAGAGGAGGTCACTTCCAACCTGAATTACCCAGTGATCCTGAATCATAGAATCATTTAGGTTGGAAAAGACATTGAAGACCATCAAGTCCAACCGTTAACCCAGGACTGCCAAGTCCACCACTAAACCGTGTCCCTAAACACCGCATCTAGTGTGCTTTTTGAAAAAATCATTGGTTTAGCAATGCTTTCCTCAGAACATGTACAGGAATGCCATACGTGATATATATGAGTGATTAGGTGCGTGCCTGCCTGCCTGTTCATATTTTAATTGGCTGGCTGACTCCATCCTTCAGTCATTCTTTAAATATCTCATCCAAAATACAGTTGTGTGATGTAAAGGGTCTTGATACTTCCCCAGAATATCTAAATAGTTACTTTCCTCAAGGGATTTATGCAGTGTGAGCGTTGGGGTGTGTGTGATACCAAAGGAGGTTTCCCAGTAATTACATTGGCCTTTTGAATAATTTCAGTTCACTGGTAAAATCACTTTATTGTACTGAGACATTCCAAAAGCTTACATGCAAACCAGCATTTCAGGTGTAAGGTTATAATACAGACATTTCTGGGCAGTGTTTAAAGCTGCTTTTTTTTAACATAAGTTTAAAGAAACTTCTTAAGAGAACTTACCTGTATTTAGAAGAACTCGATTACAAAAACGTAGCAGAGGCATTTGCTGGTTATGCTGAATTTGTCTTGAATATTCAGGTTTATCAGAATCTTCAAATCTAATCAAGGGGAGAGAGAGAACGTGTGTTACCAGTGAAACAGTAGCAGCTGAGAATGTAGATAAGGCTTTTAAAACAGATAACTGCTTTGGAGTTCTGGAAAAACACTTGAGTTTGGTCTGATAGTGGTTTTTTCCTTTTTTTTTTTTTTTTTTTTTTTTTCAGCTTGAATCCCTTTTACAGTTATGGCTCACATTAAGCCTGAATTCCAGCTCCTCTGGAAGTAAAGATAGTGGCGCTGATGTTTTCCTTTATAACGCTAACCGAATACCTGTAATTTCCTTGAACCAAGGTAAAATACATTGAATATGGGAAATTAATTTTCAGAAAGTGTAAGACAGGTTGGGTTTTTTTTTTTAAGTACCCAATTGTTGCTAATGAGTAAAAAGTATTATAATAAGTATTCTTGATAAGATCAGTGTTGGGATAACTACTCTGTTCTTGTTAAAGAGCTCTTGGGCTCATTATCTTCTCGACATGAAAACTGTGTAGCTAATATGTAACTGAGATTCTTTGATTTTGCATAATCTTCTCAGAAACTAATTTGTAAAATCTGTGGTTCTTAACTCATAATTATTCCCATTACTACTTAGTATGAGGTGAACTGTGCACCTGTACGCACTTCTCTGACAAACTTCTTCTTCTTGTATACTGTCCTATGATCCCTTTATTTTCAAAGCCGTTGACGGAGGGGGGAAGCACTGTTACTTTTTGGCATCAGACTACTATCTAGTACAAAGACATGTCAATTTTATACTGTAGACTACTGTCTAGTACAAAGACATGTCAATTTTATACTGTATAGTTTAGAAAATTTGTGGTATCATGTGGTGATAGTCCAAAATGTTAATGCTTGCTATAATGAACCTGTTACACTGACTTCCACGAGAGCATTTTGCAGCCAGTTTCTTTGCATCATTTTCTCTGAGGTGTCAGGGTCAGGACATTGTAGAAAGTTCTGTGGGGCAGTTCCTGGGAAGTGTTGGTGAGGCTGCTTTACCCAATTACCTGGAACAATAGTTGTCAAAACAAAGTAAATACAATAAACAATTATATTAATAATAACAACAGTAATAAATATAGCAGCTTGCAGTAAAAATAAGAATTTCATAGTAATACCTTGAAGATTAAAGCTTGGAAAAAACATGTTTTTCTTGACAGCTTCAGTAACTAGCTTCCTGTCAGTTCTGGCATGGTATCCTAATACCCTACTCCGGACATGGTGCCTTGTGCTTCATAGCCTAACTCTCATGACAAATATGCAGCTTAATGGTAAGTTTTGGGTTGTGGGTTTTTTTTTTTTAAATGTTGATTGTTCTAGTGATGTACAAATGAGTGTTGATTCCCATCTGAAAGACTACCAGAACTTTCCTTTTGTCATGTAAGTAGTTTTTCTGGTTCTCCATAACTTCAGGCTTTTTAACAGTGGGGTCCTTTAATTGCTTGTACCATGGGAAACTGAAACTGTAGTGGTAAAAGAAAATATCATTGTAAGTAGCTTGACAGCGTCTCCTAAAAATTAATTTTAGGACTAGCTAATGATCCTTGGGAATTAGTTTCAGACTATGGGAAGAGATAGCAGAGAGGAAGGATTAAGGTGCTATGAGAGATTCGTGTTTTTCTTAGCAGTAGGGATATTTTTGTAAATATACAGCCACTAGTTACTGCTTATGTTAAGCTATCTGAAAATGAGCCCCTAGAAGCTGAATCTATTAAAAAAGAAATCCAGCCCTTTCATTTCATTTCCCTATGCACATCAGATATCTTACGTTCTGTACATTGCTCCATTACATACTAGAGAGAATCTTGCTTTGTGAATGAGATTTTGCCACAAGACGGGTAGAAAGTAAAGGTTGTAACTTTAAAATGAAGACATTAAGCTTCTAAATGGCTTGCTATCATAGGGCAGCTGTCGTGAGGAATGCTTTGGTGGCCTTGTCCTCAAAGCTAAAGAAGGTAAGCAAACAGTAAGAACTGGGAGACTGGAATCTTTTAAACCCTACATGTTAGACCATGTCAGAACTCTTAAATTCTGTATTCACTCCAAACATATGTAGTAATTACAGAAGAAAGAAACCCAGAGCCACCTGAAGATCACACTTACATGAAGCAATTTGCCACCCTGTGATGACACAGCTATTCCCCACAGTTTTCCTCAAAGATGCTTATGAATCTTTTCTCATATATGCCATTTCAAATTGTTGGGTTTTGGATGCACTTTTTTCTTCAAGTTTTCACTTAATGTCCCTCTTCTGTGATGTTATTTAGAGATCAGTCTCAAAAGTCTACTGAAATTTTTGCTGTTAGGTGAAGCAATAGAGCTGTGAGTAAACTAATGGAAGAGACTTAATTGATATTCACAAACTGAGACGTCCATCTTGTTGTTGGTATTTGAGAATAGAATGTGGCTTGATTTGTAGGATACCAGTGCCTGCAGTTAACACCCGTTTATATTTTCAACACTCCAATTAGTAACTGTAGACTAGCAATTTCCAAAAACTGCTGTGTGTACCACTGAGACCATATGTGAATCTCTTCCAAGTGGTACAAAGCTCAGTGTTACGCTGTGATGCTGACAGGCAGCTGCATATTTGCAGGAGTTTCTTAGCAGTTGCCTGAGATCAGCAAGTGATGATTTGAATGAAAAGCTGCTCAGAAGCAATCACTGTGATTCATCGCAGGCACACCTCAGCACATGGATGTGGTTGTGCATTTTTGTGTATATAGGATTGTGAGCCCAAGGTTGGAGTTGAGTTGGAGATGCAAGCTTGCTGGAGGGTAAATTAAAGGATTGAAAGTGTGTCTCCTTTTATATATGTGTGTGGATTAACACAGATAAATATTCTTTAACTGCCCCTTTCCCCATACTCAATGATAGAACCAGGAGCTAAGTAGGTTTAAGCACCCATCAGGTAATTTCTGTGCCAGTATTCCTCAGCTGCCAATGAGTCAAGATAATATTCTGTCTTAATGGCACTGAGTTATCACATTTAAGAAGTGAAATAATCTCTGTTCAGTTCTTGACAATTGAAGGTAGGATCCATCAGAGCACTTTTCCAATCAAAAATTTTGGTTTCCATGTGCTTTAGTTCAGAACTGTGACTAATAATAGTCTCTTAATCCATTGCAGACAGTGTCTCACAGGAGTTCTTATCAACTTACAGTTTGCAAGATCCTGCTTTCCAAGAGAGATAGGGGTTTGGATTTTTTTTTAAATATATACAGCCAGTAGAGAACAAACAATTTAAAGACAAGTTGGTCCTGAGACTGGTGAAATGTATGTCACATGTCAACTGTCTTTGGAGTCAACTTCCTCTTGCATTTGTCTTTAATTCTGTAATGTTTTAAGCTATGAAGTACAAATTGTTCACATATCTTCACTGTATTGCCAAGTTATGGGTAGGGTTTTTTTCTTTTTTGTTTAAACCATTAAGATGTCAATTACAGTTAATGGGGAACAATTTAGGTTAGTCTTGCTAGATGTGTGTGGTTATAAAATGAGGTTCTTTGCCCTTTTAATACCCAAAATACAACAAGCCCCCAGACGTGTTCATTTGCAGAATATCTTCACTGATGAAAAAAACACCACCACTAAAAATATTTTATTCAGATGATTTCAGGTGTAATAACCCTTTTCAGATGCACTAAGCCTTTTAAATAAACAAGAAAGCACCTCTTCTTGACATAATCCTTTTTAGATAATCATATTTGCTGTTTCAGAAACTGAAAAACAACTTAGAGATATAATTGCTTATAGATGATTCGATAAACTCTTTTTGCAGGTGAGCATTTTAGCACTGAGAAAATCCCACTATCCCTTTTTTCTGAACCATTGGATCTCAAAGCCTTCTCACAGACCCTCCTTCTTAGGTTTGCTTTATTGAGCTGAGATTCATTATTGCCATTTGATACATAGATTCAGCCATTCTGTTTTCCCCCGTCTTCCATTGAAAAAGAAGAAAGGAAACAAAAGGGAAAAAGAAAAGGCGGGGGCAGGGTGTGTGTGTATGTGTGTGGGGTATGTGCAGTGCTTTTTCATACTTCTCCATCCATTCTAGATAAGGGTCTTGCCTTATTTGCATTTTATGAGTAGTCTCTTTGAACCCACTTCTGAACCATTGTACTCTGAAGATTAAGGTGTCAGTCGCTTTTTCTGCAAGAGGTCAATGAATTAGAAGTTTTTGTCATGAGAAATGAGGTGGTTCTAGAGATCTCATCCTGACAACATTTTTTTTCAAAGCCGTTTCTTAGTTATTTTTCCAAAACCCCAGATCTCTATAGTATTAATCAAAGCTTTTTAGTTGGTTCCTTCCCCCACCTGAGTATAGGGCGGATTCTTATGGGGAACTGGCCTGTGCTGGGATTTTATGAGTAACCACTGTGTAGGCCAGGTCAGTTCATGGTCAGAAAATCTTACTTCAATATGCCATTATGTGCTGATAAATGTCATCAGAATAGGAGCTCAGGCTATGTAATTTCTGTGCTTCAGAAACTCTTATCTGAGGAGTGCAAGATATTTTTCAGGGATAAACCCAATGCCCACGTCATTTCTATTTGGAGCAATGACCTTAGTTTACAAGTTCCAGGGACAAATTTTGCAAGGATGGTGTTTAAAATCAGTATTTGATGGGTGACGTCTAAAAGCATTTAACATTAGGTAAAGGAAGGTGGATAGAAGCAAATCTACAATGATACCTGGCTAAGAAGTATTTCAGCACTACAGTTGCTCTAAAGTAAACAGCTGTAATCTGTCAAATCATTCTCATGGTGCCTTTACTCATCTGTTCCTTTAGTAAGAACTATTCATGCTCTCCTCACATGCCCTTTTGCTTATCTTTTATTGTTGTCACCAGAAATACTGTTTGGGAGCAGTGTTTTGAGGATAAACACACCTGACAGAGTAGATAATGTAGATGCATCCTGAAATCTGTAGTTAAAATGTCAAAGGAAACATGTCAGACTAAAAATACAATGTAGGAAAGAAAAGTGGGGTTTTACATTGTAGGGATATTTTCAGCTGTTAAATATAAAATATAAAAATAAAATAACATATGAAGTAATCAAGCTGTATTTATTCAGTTATGGCACCAACCCTATCATAAAACAGTAGGAAAACTATGGATCCTTTTAATCCTGGAAGGAAATGAGTTGAGGTTTAGCATGACTTGGCTATTGTGTGTCAAAAGAAGATGGGCTGGGACTGTACATGCTGGGGGAAGTTCTAACATACATCTGCTTGTATTAAGATGTGAAGTCTTTGCAAGTAGCCACATTTAATTTTGTAGTTACAGTACAAACCTAACAAGTGAAGGTGCAAACAGCACGAAAATGCTGGAGTTCTTAAAATAATGTTACTTTCAGAGAAACACCAAGTGAACAAATTAAATGACTTAAAGCTACACCCGAATTGTGCCCTGTTCAGAAAAATGCAAGCATACGTATTCTAAAAGCTGTAGTTTCAATGGAGAGTTTGATTTGTTTTGTTTAAAAAACAACATTGACTGTTACTTTTTTGTTGTGTCACACTGGTCATGATCCTTATAGACTTCGTAGGTGATTTGGTGTCTCTGAAGAAAATTAAATACCTTCTGTCAATGAAGATACCATTCAGGAATGCAGGAAAGCACAAAAGCACTTTGAACCCTTCTTCAAATAAAAATACAAAAACTTTGGGCACTTTTTACACATTTTAAAATCAATTTGGATACTCAGTAAGTACTTTTGGACAAACTCAGGTGACATGTAGCTCAAAACTGAAGTCATATACAAAGTTGGAATGATGCAATTACATTGAAACAATGAAATGTTTCAGAAAACTATGAAAAAACAGAATAACCAGATTCAGGTTAACTTCTCATTTTGATTAGTTATGCCAGCTGCAGTTGAATGTAGTTTCAGTGACAGTGATTTGTCTTAAACTTCGAAGAAGTTTTTAAGTGGAACTTTTCCCCAAAAAAACTCCAAAAGGCAGTAATATAACAGGTCTAAGTATACATGCAAGGGCTTGAGCTTAGCAAGTTAGTGTTCTTAATGACCTGAGTGCCATATTCATTTTTAACATGTATGATGATATGCACAGAAACACCTCCCAAAGCCAACAACCAAACCCAACCCCCATCAACAGCCTACATACCTAGTTTTCTTAGAAGGAGGATCAGTGTATTGTGTGTTTTACTTCAGTAGATGTTCAGGGGTGCTGATTCAGCAGGGGAAAATAAACTTGATCAGTTCACCCAGACCGGTATTTCCAAGGCACGTCCTGCAGTGGAAGGCGTTGTTCTGAAATGCTTTTTGTTTCAGAGAACCTGTGAAATTTTGTACTTCCTTTTTATAGACTTGTCCCCAGCAGACAAGACTTCACCTTTTCATCCTTTGCACTATTAAATGTAAACTAGAGCAGCCTGATTGTCTAAAATACAATGAAACTGGAATACTGTGGGGTGCTTTCTTTTATTCAACTCCAGCTATTGCCCATGCCATCAGTCATAGCCATGCAGTCTTGTTCCACTACTAATGTAGTTAAATCAATGCAAAATGGTTTGTGTAGCTGTACAAGGAATACTTCCAGTGTAAGTTTTCTGCATGCAGCTGAAGAAAGAAATTGGTTTATTGTTTGAAAATAAAATGGCATTTGTTAAGGGGAAAACTTACTGTGAATTACCTTCTCCTTCCATCTTCCTGTAAGCATTTCTGCTCATATGTGTCATTCTGCTGAAGTGTGTTTGCAATGCTATTTTTACTTCATTGCTCTGAAAGCTTTACAATGGGGATGGAAGCAGTCAGGGTTTAATTCTGGTTTTGACAGAGATGTTTCCCTCCTGCTTAGGATCTTTAGTTTAACTTCCCTTAGTTGAAGGAAATTATTATGAATGATGAAGACTCTGGTAAACAGCATGACTAGCATGTAGTTCAGGATTTGGTTCTTTTAAAAGCCTCCCTAATTAAGAATCTTATCTTGGGATGCAAAAGGGTACCAGCCAAGCTCTCATACCAAAGCATCATTTCCTCTTGATTTAATAGTTTATATATGATGAGGTAATCTGAAAGTGGTTGCATCTTCAGCATGTTAATAACCTGTAACTTCATTTAGCTAGGTGTAATATTGTAAGAATATGGTTTTTATTCAGTCGGTAGCTATGCTTTTTTTCAAGTTGTATTTTGAATTGATTCAATATACCACTACTGAATGATGAGTAAGACTTCACATTAATAAAGATCATTTGTTTGATCGTTGAAGGGTGTATTTTAATTCTAATTCTGGTCTTCAGAGTCCTTATCTGTTAAGGTCCCTACAGTTTTAGTCAATGGTGAGAAGTCTCCGAGTATGCCAAAGACAAAAATGTCTCTTGTTTACAGGATAATAGACCATGTGGTATTTGGCAAACTAACAAATGCATTTAAGCCTTGTTAGGGTGTTTTAATAGCAAAGAGAAACAAATCAAAATGTATATATTGCTTCTACAAGGGGAAGCTCTACTTTCAGGAATACTGCCTTAGCAAGCTTGGAACGCTGGTGGAACAGATTTTGGGGGGCTTTATTAGCTGTACTTACTGAAAACCCTACTCTTAAAATTGTAGTCCTGAGTAAGCAGCTTTTGGTAGCTTATTTTGCTGAGAATATTTACACATCATGAAACAAGTATGAGGGATATGCAGTGTAAATGTTTGATTTACACTGAGTGCTTAAGATTATGGATTTAATTTTGATGTCTTTATTTTTAAGCTGGTCCAAGCAGTGCCATTGGAGCTCAGGAAAGTACTGCCCAATTGTTGGTGTCGGATCCAAACCTCATTCATGTGTTAGTGAAATTTCTTTCTGGCACTAATCCTCATGGAACAAATCAACACAGTCCACAGGTAACTAACTAGCAATTAAAATAGAGGCAAAACTCTTTGTAATAGGATTTCAATACAGTTGACGTGAATGTATGTCATTCATAATGTGTTATATCCTTGCTTTCTTTTTTTTATGGTTATAGTCTTAGTGGGTTCTGATGAGCAATCACAGGGAAGTCATGTTGGTGTTACACTCTGAGTAGCAATCATACGTTTTTACAAGCATCTGGAGACTTACCAAAGGGAGAGAATGCTTTGTGATATGTCAGTTAATGTGTTCCATGTTAGGATTCCATAGGTGCCTGCATGAAAAAAGTAACAGAGTTCAGTCAGTTTACTGAACTCTTGCTGGATTGAGATAAAAATGCCAATGATGATTAAATATAAATATCTAGTAATTCCAGAATTTAAAATTATGTTGTTTAATTTCTGCCTGTTTCTGAATTCGTGTGGTGTCTACTGTTTCTCCTGATTTCAACTAATGGCTTTTTTCCTTTTTGCAGTCTTTGAAACATCTGTGAATAGTGATGGGGGAAAAAAAAAAAAAAAAGCTCAAGTTAAATTAATTGTATGTAATATTTGACAGGAGTCTCAGAAACACATACTTTGGGAGACAGAAAACACCTGTTATTTCCAGTACTTTCCAGAAAGTACATGGTCTTTTCCAGAACTTAAGCATTGTGCAGTACCATTAATTTAAAGCGCTTACATGTAAATGTGTAGTTTGTGGAAAAACATACAGATTAGCATAGAAATGTATTCTGTGTGAAGTGTAGTCGTACATTGCTGTGAAAAGATCAAGTCTCAAGCTGTAAGAGGAGTCTTAGGCAAAGAACTGAATTATTTGCTTTTTACTCATGGTTAGTGATAGGAAAACAATATAAATTGATATGGAATAGTTCTTATGTGAAACCTTGTAAAAAAAGCAAGTTAAGCTACATCATAATTTTCTGTTCTTAGAACAAGTTCTTGTTAGATACTACTTAATGCTCTTGAAGACATTTCAGTTTTACACAATACTTAATAAAATGCCTTTCCCTCCAGGTTGGGCCAACAGCGACGCAAGCTATGCAAGAGTTTCTTACTCGATTACAAGTGCACCTTTCTTCAACTTGTCCTCAGATGTTCAGTGAATTTTTATTGAAATTAATACATATTCTTTCAACAGAAAGGTAAATTTAACTTTTTTTTTCCTTTCATGCTCTCTTTGTCTTCAAGATCTATGTGAGTGTCAATTACAATTAAGATGTGTATGTCTCGCCTTGTCATACTGTCAACTTATATATGGATGGAGATCATAGGTGTTGGGGCAGTACTGCCAGCGGGGCCTGGGCTGCTTCTGGCATGTGGAAGAGGGCGACTGGAATCCACACACAGCCTCGGTGTGAGAGGGGCAGTGAACAGAGGCATCAACAGTTGTTTGGACTGATCTTATCTAGAGCTAAGATACAAGCCTTGTTAAAGTAATCCTTGAAATAAGGGCACTGTGGAAGAGCTTACCTATTAAAAAGAGAAAAGTACACTGCGAGGCCTCGATTAATGAAAGTTCCTAAGAATTATTTGTAGATTGTGAAAATAATTTGCATGGCTTTTATAACATGGTAGGATTAAAATATGAAATTGCATAATCCTGTTTATGCAATATGTGTGTTCCTTGGGTTTTTTTCTTCTTTTCCTCACCTGACAGTGGAAAACCTCCTCTGCCCCACTGTCCTTCTGGGGCTTATTGATGTGTTTCCCCACTAGTGTAGAGAAATGCTGCTGGCCAGGGGAGAGATAAGAGCTTATGGCTTGTCTTCTACAGCTCTGCTCCTTCAAGGCTAGGTTGGTGGGCACAAGACTGTTGTACAGCAGTACACTGGAAATGTGACAATTGTTTGGTCTGAAGTAGCTTAGGAATTGCTGTTTATTTCTGGTATTGATGTTTTGCTCATCCCTAGACAAAGGCTTCCTACAAATAGGGATGAGCTTCCTCAGTTTCTGGCTTCCCAGTAGGTGGCACTTCGGTGTTACCTATTCTTTAACTGTACAGAAAACAGTTTCAGCCTTCTCTAAGAGAGTTTACTTCAGTAACTTCAATTGGATGGGTGGTGTTTTTCAGGTTACATTGATGATCAGTCGCTTAGACAAGAAATGTCATAATACAGTAAAATCATTATTTCACAGTGGTTCTTGGAATGTGTGTCTGCATGACATAATTTATTTGAATTAAGCTAATGAGACCACTGAAAGGATAGTTTTTGCAATGTGTTCGATTTTTCTGAGACAAATCAAAGGTGGGACTGAAATGTCATAAAATGGAAGCAAAATATCAGAAAATAGTTTAGATGGTAGTTATTGAAGTACACCATGTCTGGTCAAAGCATAAGATTGATTATGAAGAAAAGCAGTATTTGTTAGAACTAATTAAATGCCAAATATTTTCTTCATGGCTATGTCTATAAACTGGTTTGTTCTGTATTTAATTTTAAAATTTATAGTAAAATTAATCGGTGTCAAAAATACAGAGAAATATATGAAAAATCAGTAACTAATGCTTCAAGAATTAGCAGTTTTGTTTTAAACATACTGATTCAAAAGGTTTAATTTTGTAGCCTGCCAGTATACACATAAAAGCGCTTGGGAAGATAAAATTATCCCTGAAAGAGATCCTATAAGCACCAGCCTGTGGCAGTTTGAGTAACTTATCATGGTCTGATGTAGAGTTACTATTGAAATGGCTAAAACCTGACCATTCTTCATTCTACCTCAGGGGGCTGAAACAAAATCCAAAGCCAAAAAACTATGGGAAGAAAAAACACATCATAATTTCCTGTTAGAAAACAAATAATCTTAGTGATATTGAAGTATTAGATTACTTCCTCCCATGAAGTTTCCCTGCAAACAGGTGAAACTTTTCATCCACAACTGAACAGGACTGTATTCTAAGCCTATACCTACAAAATTAACTGGATTATATTTATTTTTTTAAAAAAAATATGGATCCTAGACCTTTTCAAAGGAACCTTTAATCCTTCATGGTATCAGGAAAGCAATAGCATGAGCAGGTCCTACAGACTGTGTAATGACCAGTATATTAAAAATTTAAGAATGCTTGACTTGTGAAAGATGTGATCTGTGCTTCAACACACATTTCTGAAAATGGCTGGATTTTTACTTATTGGAAGTCTAGTGTGCTTTTTGATTCTTAAAAATCAAGCCGCCAAAAAAAAAACCACTAACAGCCAAACCTATTTAACTTGTTAATATTGAACAATGAAATATCTGGAGGTTTTGTTTCTTTATTTTCTTTTTTTTTCTTTCTTTCTTTCAGGGGTGCTTTCCAGACAGGCCAGGGCCCCTTGGATGCACAAGTGAAACTCTTGGAATTTACCCTGGAACAGAATTTTGAAGTTGTATCAGTTAGCACTATTTCCGCAGTAATTGAGTCTATAACTTTCCTTGTACATCATTACATTACGTGTTCGGACAAAGTGATGTCTCGCAGCGGCTCAGACAGCTCCGTGGGCGCTCGAGCGTGTTTTGGAGGGCTTTTTGCCAATATTATCCGTCCAGGTGATGCTAAAGCAGTTTGTGGAGAAATGACAAGGGATCAACTTATGTTTGATTTGTTAAAGCTGGTCAACATTTTAGTTCAGCTGCCACTTTCCAGTAACCGAGAATATAGTGCCCGTGTTCCAGTAGCAAGCAGTACTACAGACAGTGTGTCTGATGAAGAAAAGGTTTCAGGAGGCAAAGATGGCAATGGAAGCAACCCTAATACTCAAGGATCAACTGCATATGTAGCAGACTTGGTGTTAGCCAACCAACAAATTATGAGCCAGATTTTGTCTGCACTTGGCCAGTGTAACAGCAGTGCTATGGCAATGATTATCGGTAAGTATTTTGTAAATAAAATGGAAGACCTTCTGGGGTGGTGCAACATTTAACACTTCTACAAACTCACTAATTAAGTATAGACATGAAAGAACGTATCACAGAAACGACAGGAAAAAAAGACTGATAACAAGTGAAGGGGGGATAGGTATGTGATAAAAAACTAATATGAGGTGGGAGACAGTACTTAGACATGAATGCGTTTTGCATTTGAATTTGCTGAATCTCAGAATGGTCCATGTTGAAAGGGGCCTCTAGAGACTGTCTAGTCCAACCTCACTGCACAAAGCAGGGTCATCTGAGAGGCAGATTTGCTTAGTACTTTGTCTGGTTGGGCATTTAATTCGCCAAGGGTGGAAACTCCTCAAACACTGCGGGCAACCTGTTACAGTGTTCAATTGTTCTTAAAGTAGAAAAGCCTTTTTCTCAACGTTTAAATGAAATTTCCTGTATTTCAATCTGTGCCCGTCACATGCCTTTTTTCATTAATTAGGATCAGTCTTTGGTTTGTTCTATAGACACATTACCTCAGTTGTTCTTTATCTGTTGCGTTATTTTCCTTTTTTTAATTGTTTCTGTAAAAGACAAGTTACAGCTGTGGCCTTTGCACAGAATACTTAAAATTTTCTATTCCTCTGTTTTACCAGAAATTGCATCAACAGCATATTCTGGGTGTTCCAGTCATACATTTGTGGGTGGGATCTTTTTACTGCCAACAAGTGAGGAAGCTGATGATACCTTGAACAGCAAAGTTGCTGTTTGTCAGATCTGTACCTAAGGTGCATTTTCTCAGAGAGACTCTCTTTATGTGACTTGCTTGTGACCCGTGATGATAACGTAGAGTTTATTTGCACAAATTAAACCACTGGCTGAAATAACATGGATGTTTGTGGCACGCGCAATAACTGGAAGAACATTTTGCAGGATGGGCAAAGAGCTTGCACTCAGTTTCAGGCATAGTAGTAAAACTTTGTTCTCTTTGTAGTGATTCTCTTGTTTTGAAGAAGTATCTCTGGCCTTTTCTGTGCTAGTCTCTTTTAAGCAGGTGTGAAAGTGTTAACCAGTGCTATTACCAGAGAGCAGTATGTTTTTGGGGTGAGAGCATGTGAATGTTAGACTTGTGGTTCATTTTGGCATAAAATCAATTGAGGAAAAAGTAGTCATCTCCAGTAGTCAAATTAAACAGCAGGCAGGATTTGACAAGCCTGAATTGCGCTGTTGGAACCTTCCTGAAATTAATTCCAGAACATCTCCTCCTTTACTCTGGGTGGTTGGTGTCATATTGACTGAAAGTTGTTTGTTCTGGGAATGATAGTTTGTTCTGAGTATGTGTTTCTTTGGACTGAAATTCAGATACTCTTCTCCTCAACTTTGATGTCTTTTTAAACCACCAATTTCTGTCCAGCAGTTGTTTTGCATTTTCAGAAAGGCTATTTGGAAAGATAGTGTTGTTTCAAAATGTTTTTTTCATTGAATTCAGGGGACAGGGCCAGCTGACCCTTCAGTGGATTGCTCTTCCCAATATGTATATTAATATGGGTTATTGAAACTAATTTGTATGTGTATTTTGGGAAGATGTAACACAGCTATTCATCATTTTCACTTCCTTCATGAAGAATTGTATTAAGCTCTCTTCAGCCAATTTCTATAAAGAAAACATTTCTCGAAGACTGCAGCCAAGGTCTTCGATCCAAAAATCTGTTATCAGCATATAGTAGTAAACATGTGATAACTAGTGCAGCATGCTAGCTACCCAGGGAAGATAAACAAGGGGTTTTCTGCAGATGTGTACTAATAAGTAGTGGCTCAAATTTTGTGCTAATAATGTTATTTTACTGCACCTGGCAGGTCAGCTGGTCCAGACCAGGATGGCCTTGAGTAATTCACTTGTCACATTACATTTGTTGGATTTTCTTTTATGACCATTTTGTCTATTAATTTCATTAGTTTTTTATGCTTTGTCATTGACACAGGCATACAATCATACAAGCAACAGTCTTCCCCTCCTATCTTACCTTCTCCTTGCCTCAAAGTCTTCACAGCAAACTCACCTTGGTTGGCTTAGGCTCCATCATTCATTCCATTTAACTTTTCTAGATAGTGCAGAGACTGAGTCTTAAGACTTTTCTTTGTCTCCATGCATCCAGTGCTTATCAAGATTATCTTTCTTGACAGCTTAAAGGTGATTAAAGTACTTCAGCTGTCAATTCTCTTGCCAAAATGTTTCTGTAAGGCATGTTCCAAAGATCATTTGAACACATTATTTTTTGTTGTTATTTGTCAGTATAGCTCCCGTTTCTCTAAATGGAAGGGGATTATTCCATTGATTCCTCCCACTCAAATCTAAAATCACTTTTAAAAGCTCTTCCAGCTTGATGCCATATGCTTTGTAAGACAGTTGTATTTATGGAGGTGATGTCTTCCTTGGGAAGACTGTTCTTTTGCTTTCCATCCTCAATTTCAGCAATGTGTGATCAGTATTGCTGAATATCAATACTCAATAAATACTCATTAATAAATCCTGAGACATAACACTGAGGAGAATTCCAGGAGAGATATTTCTGATAGGAATATATGTGTTAAACATTTGGGGATTTTTGGCTGACAAGTGTACTTCTATTATTATCTGAAAAAAATCTTTAATACCTGTTAGTTGCTTCTGGCTTGGAATGATTCTGATTCTTGTAGTTCTTACTTGATTTCCTTCGCTAATTACACACATTTCTATGGTCTTACCTAACTTGGGTTTCAATTCCCTGAGTTCCTGCATTAAGTCTTCCTATTTATACTGTAAAGAACATAGTATATATCTGGGAACAGTGATAGTAATTTATATGATCCTGAAAACTGGCCCATTTGTAGTTTGTGAAATCCATGTGAACATTTAACTGAGAAGAAGTTTAAATATCCTTGAGTTCTCTTATGTGCTGTAATGGTTTGTTAGATCTTGGTTTCTGACCTATCAACTGTTTCTGTTTTCACTAAGGTGCAAGTGGCTTACATCTCACTAAACATGAAAACTTTCACGGTGGCTTAGATGCAATATCAGTTGGAGATGGGTTGTTCACTATCCTGACCACGCTTAGTAAAAAAGCAACAACAGTGCAAGTGATGCTTCAGCCGATTCTTACCTACATGGCCTGTGGGTACATGGGAAGACAGGTAAGTTCCTTGCTGTGCTTCAAGGGAATTATAAATTAGTTGATACTGTAGTCAATAATAAACTTGGAAAACTAAACAGAAGTTAGGAAGCCTTCCTCCATTGGCCATGGTAGAGGGAGAGAGGGTTTGTATAAGGACATTTTGATATTCCAGTAAATGTTCCTGGCTAAAGGTTTGAAGATGGGTTGAATATTTTATTATGTGCAGGTGGGAAACACATTTATTGTGTTCATAGTAGTGGGTATTTAAAACGCTCAGTATTCTTATTTCCCTTCAGCTGCTTGCTGCTGGCAGTTTGATCTTTTCCTTACCACAAAGACTTCTCCTACATAAGGAGTGAAACACGCGGAACATGGTATTGCTGTTTTGTGGCGGAGAGGTCAACTGTGGTGGCATTTCCTCTCTGGGATTTTTGCCTACTAAAAGGGGAGGCTGAGAGCAGTCGTGCATATTTCTGTCATACTAATTTTGTATGAAACCATGTATTTCTTAACTGGCTTTCTTGTAGGGTTCTCTCGCCACTTGTCAGTTATCTGAGCCGCTGCTTTGGTTTATTTTACGAGTGTTGGATACAAGTGAGGCACTGAAGGCTTTCCATGATATGGGTAAGGATGTCTTTTAACTGCATTATGCAAAAGGTTTATTGTAGATTTTTTTGACACTTAAAGAAAGAGTATAGATGTGTGTCTGGAGGAGCAAATTTACTAAATAGGCCTTTGCTTGCTTAGAATCTGTTGCATGCTTCTGAACAGTGTTGGGTTTTTTTCCCCGTGCCCGCTATACACAGGTGGTGTTCAGCTTATTTGTAACAATATGGTAACGAGCACAAGAGCTATTGTTAACACAGCAAGAAGTATGGTTTCAACTATTATGAAATTTCTTGATTCTGGTCCCACCAAAGCAACAGACAGCAGTTTGAAAGCTAGAGTCCTAGCTTCTGAGCCTGATAATGCAGAAGGAATTCACAATTTTGCACCTTTGGGTAAGTAACACTACTTTCTTTTACATTAATATCCGCTTGTCATTTGAATCTTTATCAAGTTCTTAACAAAAACTATTGTGACGGTGTCAAATGATGCGGTACTATTAAATCTTCTAAACAGAGAGGTTGCTGGTGTTTCAAGACGATGTTGGGGGAGGAGGTTAGCCCCTCCTCCACAGGTAATAAGGCCTTGTGTGGATAGAGGAAAGAAGGAAAGGGAGTGATCTATATCTGATGTAGTCATGCATCAAGGTGGGCCCCTTCCTGCTCCCCTGGGTCAAGGGAATACCCAGTTCCAGCTGACCATCTACCACAGACACACTAAGGCTCACTGACTTCACTTACAGCACATCAGGTTAAATGGAGCTGTTAAGAGAAGCACAGCAAAGTTGGGTGACACAGAATGAGCCGGAGCTGTGTCCAACAGAGAAGCTGGAGCATAGGGCTGATGCTGCTCTCGCACCTGCACCTGATTGCATCAAACTTCTGTTAGAATTGCAATGCTGTTTTGGTATCAGTACAATGGCTGCCAGTTAACTAAAATGTATGTGTTTTAAGATGTAGATGTACTCTTCATATCTTACAAAGGCTCCTTTTCACTAGTAATGTCTTAATCTTTTCTGTTGCTGCCCACTAGCCTAGCGTAGTCTGTGAATGTATTCATACACTGTTTCTCACTGTCAAGAGGGAAGAAGGAAAGGATTATTTTTAAAATTTCTGGAAAAATTGTCAGACCAGAGAGAAATCTATTCAGACATGTCATTTAAATTTAAGAGTGTCAAAAATAGTGATTTTTTTTTTTTTTTTTAAAAAAAGCACCACAGAAAAAGATTTATTTGTCAGAATAGGGGCAGAATAGGGGGCCATTAGACGTCATCTACTTTGACCTTCGTGAATTCCTAAAAGGTAAAATTAAGAATCCTGCAAATGTTGGTACTTCATTACTTTGAGTAGTAAAAATCATAAGCATATATGGTGGTGAATTCTTGTATGCCTTATCTTCCAACTTGCAAAGTGCCCGAGTTCTTCATGTTTTGCTGTGAGTGCATCTATCTTAATTTTTTACTTTGTCAGTAGTGTGCTTTTGAAATTAACCTTCTGGTTGTTCTTAGTTACTACACTCTCATTCTCATTATGTAGTGTTCTCTGAGAAACGAACTTTATTCATTTGGGATGAAAGTCTATCAAAATATGTCCAGGAATTCATCTCCAGCTGCTACTAGGCATTCAGTCATAGGGCCAGGCTAGAGCTACTTTGAAGGGAAACACCTCAAGTACCTGTAGTTTGACCAGCACAAATCTGGTCTTGCTGTGCTATACTATTTACTAAGGAAGACATAGCCTAGATACTTCCTATTTCGCTCTTAAGTCATGCTAAGATTAAAAAAATAAGTAGCTTCTGTGATAAGGCTTTTTGATTGCAGACTTTGATTATAAAGTCATTGATGTTACCATTGTAATATTTGAACCTTTAAAGCCTTCATTATATTATCATTATATTAACTGTGCATTAACTGAGTTCAAGTTCTAAGCATACTGTTCAACCGGCACCTTTTTGGTTGGTTTGTTTTTGTAATGAACTCTCTTGATAGGAAGTTTAGGATTTTGGTATGTCCCCTAGCAAATTTTCGAGCACCTGCATATGTCAACTGCCAATGTAAAACAGGCTGAGTATAAGAAAAATACCTCAGCACTTGTCATTATTGATAACATCCCAAGTGTAATAAACCAAAACAGGTGAGATAACCAAAAAAAAGCATTACCCGCAGTTCAGGTTGTAAATTAATCTGGGTTTTATGGATAAACATTAATAATCGATGTTACTGGTGCTGTTTTTGAAGGTTCAATTACCTCAAGCAGCCCCACTGCCCAGCCGGCTGAAGTGCTGTTGCAGGCTACTCCTCCCCACAGGCGCGCTCGGTCTGCTGCATGGTCCTACATATTTTTACCTGAGGAAGCTTGGTGTGACCTCACGATTCACCTTCCCGCGGCTGTGCTGCTCAAGGAGATCCACATCCAGCCTCATCTGGCCTCTCTGGCAAGTAAGTAGATTCACTGACATGGATGCCGGTTTGAAAATTTGAAGGGTAGGATTTAGATGTGACACGGAGTATAATCAGAGGAGCTAAAGTGGAGAGGTTGTTTGAAATACCCCTGTGAAATAAGTTGAAAAACTTGTTCGTTGTACTTACCTTGAGAATGGAAGGCCTTGCTTCTGCCTGATTTCTTCTAGCTTAGCACATGTCTTGTGGCATCAATGTTAAAAACACCAAAAACCTGTGTCAAACTTCTCAGAACTTTCCCTAGTGAGAATGCGATATTGGTCAGGGGTCTTCAGGCAAAATGGTTTTGCTGGAATAAAGCATGAGATTTTCAGCTCTTACTGTTGTAGCCCTGCTAGGGAAATGTGGCATTTACACTGACAGGACGTTTTCTTCATCTTAAGTCTTTTAAACTAACTGTACACACCATGTATCAAAATGCTTACGCCTTTTTGCATATACCGTCGCACAGGTCAAATGCTCCGGCTGCAGTTCTGTAGTAGCGTTTGCCTACCATCATTTCAATCATCTCGTTCTGTATCTTTAACAGGTTTTAACACTTAAAATTCAAACCGGTACAGATTTTTAAATTATGTTGCACCTTCTTGTCTTACTCTGTAGCTTGCCCATCATCAGTATCTGTTGAAATAAGCGCAGATGGTGTCAATATGTTGCCTTTGTCAACTCCTGTTATCACAAGCGGTCTCACCTATATAAAAATCCAGCTGGTAAAAGCTGAAGTTGCCTCAGCTGTCTGCCTTCGCCTCCATCGCCCTCGGGATGCCAGTACACTCGGCCTTTCTCAGATCAAACTGTTAGGCCTCACTGCCTTCGGGAACACCTCGTCTGCAACCGTCAACAATCCGTTCCTTCCCTCGGAGGATCAGGTCTCTAAAACAAGGTAAGGTTCTAGTTTCAACGGCCAGAGGGATGTTCGTGCCAGGTCATGGGTTGGGGTGGTTTTATGATGTTTTCTGCTCTGAGTCAGACCTTTCAGTAGCAAACTGTATTCATGAGTACCTGTTTTTTGTAGTTGAGTTGTAGCAGTTGCAGAATCTATTTCAAATATCTTGGAAAACTTGCTTTTCCCCCCCTTATTTTCTTGTGCTTTTTTGGCCTTTTTTTTTTGGTTTTTTTTACAGAAGGCAGATGTAAGCAGATTTTAACCTGCCTGTGTAAAAGGGGATGTTTCACTATGGCAGTGATGAAAGGGTACAAAGCACAGGAAAGCATTTAGTGTTACGTTCTCTGTTTTTAATGGGTAGACAGTTGTCAAAAAAACTTGAAGTAGCAACATATTTCTTATCCCTACTGAAGTCAACAAAGTTACATAAGTATTGAAGCAGGAATAGAAACAGGACAATGGGATGTGTTGTGGAAGTCGTATCTAATATTGCTTTTTGCAAACACTTGAGAAATAGGAACTGAATGTTGTTACAATTCTGGCATATCAGCAAGATTCCTTTGCAAAAGCTTTTATTTGGCTAAGTGGCATCTTTAGTTTCGTACTCATTTTTAAAATAATAACAAATAAACCCATAAGGATTAAAAAAAAAAAAAAAGTGTTAGAGTCCTTCAACTTTAATTTAATGGGTGGGGTTTTGAGATTTCCCGATTCTGTAATTTAGCTTACTACATTGTAAAAATTCATTATTTTTTGAAATATTTAATCTTCGAACCTTAATTTTGAAAAGAGAGCCTGGGAAATTCTTTTCTTCTTTTGCTGGGAAAAAAATTGAGAGAATAAGTAAGTCTGGAGAACATTAATACTGTCCAGTGTATATTGGATAAAAGCTGTATAACTGAAATTGTTCTTTGATGTTGAAGAGCAGCAAAACAAATTTTCGTAGCCAAATTATACCGTTGTTATATTTGTACTTCAGAAAAGGTTATGTTAAAGTCACACAAAAGTAATCGGTATCTAAAGAAAGAAGGTGAGTGTATATTCTTAATGTCTGGAAGTCTTTCATTGTGGCTTTCAGCTTAGTTTTATAACTATCTCAGAGTAATGGTAGTAATATGATAGATGTATTCAATAAACGTAGATATAGTTTTAGTATAGACATTACAGAAAATTTGTTCTTGTCTAAAATGATAAATGTTTAGGAGTAAATGATTCCTGAAATAAAGTTGTAAACTATGCAAGTTTGCCCTTTTTTTGAGCTATGGGAGGAAGGTTAACTTGCTTTCACAGCTAACCTTGCTGGTTTAGAACTTGTCAGGGAAATGACGCCATTTATTTCACATGCAACTTAAGATTGCTGTCTCATTCATAATGCTAGTTTAAACAGCACTGTAGTGTATTTTTATAAATAAAGTCTAGCTTATCTGTTTCCAAATGGATTCAATTACAGTTTGCTTACTTTTCAAGATTTGTTTTTAAAAGGAATACAGAACAGTATTATTAAAGAACAAGACACATGGGAGAGATGCAGTGGCTAACACGTTTTTAATTTCTACACTTTTTGTGTGTGCTTTTAAAATCAGGTTCAGTAAGGTTCACTGTCATTTATTGTAGTTGTATATGACCCTAAAAGTTTGTAATGTCAGGGAAGCTGCGCAGGGGTATAATTGTAATGCCAAACACTATTGCAGAATATTGGCCTTACATGTGAATAAATCCAGTGGTGCCGAAATGAGGCAGTGTGATGTTTCATGTTTAACATTTATGTTTTGTCCAGCTCCTTTTAATTTAAAAAAACAAACAAACAAACCCTAACAAAACAAAGCAAAAATTAATCCCCAACCAAAAAAAATATTCCAAAAAACAACAACAAAAAACCCCCACACACAATACCACACCTGCCCTCTACCATCCCTCTGTATAAACACCCTCCCCTGCACCTTCTCCTCAGTAGGTTGGCCCTTTTGGAATAAATACGTATGTAAATCAAGAAATATGGAGAAACTTTAGTAATAAAACTTGCAGACTCTTAACTCTTCCTACACACAAACGCTTCCTTTCTTAAACCAATGATTACGACAACATTACTAGTGTATCTTACATTTTAGTCTTAAATTCAGTCATTCTAATTTGCTTTTCCAGATGATGTCTGATCATGTCATAGCAGTTTTCTTCAGTACTTGCCCTAGAATCTAATACTGGTAGTTACGTTATAGATTAAAATAATAAAGATGAGCTAATGTATCATTTTCTTGTTTTCCTTTTCAGTATCGGATGGTTAAGGTTACTACACCACTGCCTCACTCACATAAGTGATTTAGAAGGAATGATGGCTAGCGCTGCAGCACCCACTGCCAACCTGTTGCAGACATGTGCTGCTTTACTGATGTCACCTTACTGTGGTATGCATTCTCCAAATATTGAGGCTGTGCTCGTAAAAATTGGGCTTCAGTCCACCAGAATAGGCCTAAAATTGATTGACATTCTTCTAAGAAACTGCTCAGCATCAGGGAGTGATCCTGCAGGTGAGTGCAATGTTTTTCTTTTCAGATTTTGCTTAAAAATACTGCTCGTATAAATGAACAAGTATAGTAGAATTGTGTGTTACTTCTCTGATTCTGAATTTGGTTTGCCATTGTGTTTTGTTATGCTTCTAAGTATCATAATCTTCATATGTGGGTAGTTCTACAACAGTAAAGCAGTGCAACTAGGGTTGTTTTGATTTTTCTGTAGAACAGATAATTAGGTGAATGTTTTGAAGACACATTATTAGGGCATGCGATATATCCAAAGTGTGTCTTACTATAGATACTATGTCTAGATGTTTCAGGATAAAGAGCATCCATGACTAGTTTTAAGGAAAACAAATGCAGCAACATTTGGGCAGTAATCGTCTGTAGGACAGTATAAATTCTGAACGGCACCAAGTGTTGAAAAATATTTACAGGTGGAGGTACATAATCAAGACACTTGAACGACAAAGCCATGTCCCACAGAGACATTTTGCAGTAGCTTTTCTGCTAATGCGTTGGGGGTTTTGTATTAATGATTCCATACTACTTAGCTGTTTTCTGGTTTTTAAAATAAATAAAACTGAATTCATATTTTTCGTGTTTTGAGCTGGTGATACTAACAGAAAACACTCTTTTCAAAATGGCTTCCATGACTTATTTTGCCATGGGTTAATGGTTCAGTGTAACCTACTGTCTTTTGCTGGAACGCTGTTAGATAAGACAGTAGTTTCCTACAAGGTAGGAGGTGAACACAGTGAGTAGATGATAAATAGGAAATAATCTAAGGAGATCTTCAGCCTTAGTCTCATTGGTGGAAATTGGAGTTAAATAAGCTTCCATTTTGAAATAAATGTTTGCTTCTGTGAAGCATGAGGTTTGACAGTTACCTTGGAATTCGTCATGTCTTTGGAATATGTTGAAGGAAATCCTACTAGTTAAACTTTTTAAGTCCTGGATCTGACGAATGTTGCAATGATTTTTCATTTCATAGTAAGGCTGAACATTGCATTGAACATACAAAATGCACAGTTTTGGCATAGTGGTGAAAATTGCATCCTTATGTTAATGGCAAAACTCAATACAATGTTAATATTGCAATTCTGTAATAATTTCATTAGTACTCTTAAAAATATGTATGTAAGTACTTGTATTATTTCCCCTCCCCTTTTTTGTTTGTTTGTGTTTTTTTTTTAATGCGGCAAGATCTGAATAGCCCTTTACTGTTTGGAAGATTAAATGGTCTCTCTTCTGACTCCACAATAGACATTCTTTATCAGCTTGGAACAACTCAAGACCCTGGAACAAAAGATAGGTAATGTAATTTGGATTGTCATGTGGAAACATATACGACAATAATCTGCTAAATAGTGGCTTGATGTTACTGCACAAAACCAGACTTTTTGAAATCTGATAGTTATGAGATAGCATGAAAAATGCAGAAATCTAAAGAAGCTTTCCAGCTTTCCCTCCTAGCTCTTTGCATCCTTTGCAGAGAATGCTGTTCCTCTTTTTTGCTCTTATAAAAGTGATAATTCTGTTGTTTGTCTTCTGTCTCAAATACTTAGAACTTGGGTACCTGCTGTAGAAAGTTTACATTTGGCTGTCCAAAATGATAAGTGTTTTTAATTAATTTTTTTCCCTGTTCGTGGTTTAAGTCTTGAGAAAACATAGTTTAGGCTCATTCTTGAACTTTGCTTCAAAGGAAGAGATAAATGTGTAAATCCGACTACAAAAAGACAGCAAGATAATTTGGGTTTGAGTGTTTCTTTGACCCTTTATAATGTACCGTATCATCTTGCCTTCCAGAATTCAAGCATTGCTGAAATGGGTCAGTGATTCCGCAAGAGTTGCAGCTATGAAAAAAAGTGGCCGGGTCAGCTACATTTGTCCGAATAGCTCAACAAGAGAGTATGGTCTTTTGATGCCATCTCCTTCACATTTGCATTGCGTAGCAGCAATTTTGTGGCACAGTTATGAATTGCTTGTTGAATATGATTTACCAGCGTTGCTGGACAGAGAGCTGTTTGAGTGAGTAAAGTGAACTTTTCCGCCTCCTACTTTTTATAACTGAATTATTTTTGTTCACTGAAATGATACAACTTGAAGAATGCTCGTTGTGAAATTTTAGTGGAAATGGCCATCCCTGAAGCTGATTGTTAGAGTGATTACTTAAAAGGTATTTAAAAAGGTAGTTTTGTAGTTCTAAACTCAAAACTGCACTTCACATATTCCAGGTATAATTGTGTTTAAAAACAAAAATTTGAAACAAAACAGCAAATTCAAAAATGTAAAAGGTAAACCATTGGCGTGTTTTTGTTTGTGGTTTTTTTAAATGAATAACTCTAGGCTGTTCTTGTTGAAATTGTTTGCAGTAACTTCCACAGTACCTATAAATCATGATCTTCATTAGTATCCTGTTATGTAAGCATTATTTTATTACTTATGGTATCCAGTATCTATAACTGATAGCCAAGAGCTAGGGCATGGGAGGATTTTTTTTTTTTGGAGTTACCACTTTTGTTCTAGTTAGTCTGATTTGAAAGAAACAAAGCACCAAATCTTGAGTGACTCTTGAGCTGTGATTTGCTGGATGTTGCTGGATTCTAAAGAAGGATTCACCCTAAACACCAGATGTGTACTTTTAAGCAACTCCAGATTGAAAATATATGACCTGACATTGTTCATTTATGTTGCTTAACCATCTCTTCTGTTGAAACAAAACGAAAAAGAGAAGCCACATAGCTTTGTTTCACAACCACGATGGTATTATAGAAGCAGAGCTGTTAAATTCCTCTATCTAGTAAAGTGTCTTTCATTTGTACTGTTGAACACAATTCCAGTTAGTGAAAGGAACTTTGACAGCACATAATTTTGTTGTTGCCCTTAAGAAATGTTCCATCATCTTAAGAAACGTCATGCTGTCTCCTTTAGGCACAGTCAAACATTCGAACACTGGGAAATGTACAATTTACGGTTATTGGCATAAGCATACAGAGCTCTTGTGTGTGTGCAACATGACAGTCTTTAGATACACGACTACAAGCTAGACCTTTTCCAAAAATACTTCAGTGATGCTGTTATATAAATAATTGTTAATTCACTATAAGCTTGTTCATTTTGGTAATCAATTTAAGAATTTTAGATTGCAGGTCAATCAGTCTTTCAGCAATACATTTTAACAGAATTACATTTTCAGGATACATCTTAACATTTGAAAAGGAAGAACATTAATAAAACTACACTTCCAAAAATGGATAGCCCTTTTAGATTTATACTAATACAAAAGTGAATTTTAGAACTGAATTCCTGTCTTTTGGAGGGAGCATATGTTTTCATCACAGGACAAAAAGCAGGAATACTAATAAAACTATTGTACCTAGTTTGAGTATGCATGTTGCAGTATAGCCCTATTCCTCTACCTCCTGCCAAATCAAACTATAATTCATATCAACCAGCATCTGGAGAGAATTATAAAATACATTTTTAATAAATACGGAAGAATTATTGTCATACTTACATAGGTAAATAATTCTTCTAATGAAAATTACTTTTCATTTGTATTCCTTATCCTCTTTGATATTGTAACTTTTGAAATATTTTCATTGATTCCAGCTATAACTCCTGATTTCTCTTCCATGTGATATTTCGCTTTTTTCTTGGATGTATTTTCTCGTCATCCCCATTTTCCATTTCTGCTTTGGTTGATGGATACCGACTTATTACTTAGTTATTTTTTAATACCTAGTTGGAAAAGAATCTTGTTTTTCATAGAGCATGAACTTACCCAGAAATTTCTGGCAGAAGGATTCTGTGAATATATAGTTTGAGAAGAGTTTAAGTGTAACTTTGTGATACGTGGGCTTTGGGAAATTGTGACTCTCTTCCCAAAGTTATGGGTCATTTGGTCACTGAGCTGACTTTTTAGTGTTTCATTTTGGAGAGGGTTTTTTATCAGTCATTCACTGGACTGGTGATAAAGGTAACTTTTTATTAGACCCATGTTCTGTTCTAGACCCTTATACTAAGCATAGAATAACACTTCCATCCAGAAGATGTAGAAACAATCCTTGTCTTCAAATGGGACTGTGATATATGATGATACATCCAAACTTCTTTAAAAAGTGGCACGAAGCGTGCATTCACCTCTGTATGTAAAGGTTAAGATAACGTAACTCTATGGGGTCAAGGTACTGTGAATGCAGTTCAGAACATTGTGGGTTTTTTTAAATAATTCAGCTACTCTGAACAAGTCTGTATGAAAAAGTTATTTCAGTATTTGACAAATACTTCTGAAATTTAAGCTGAATAATACAAGCTAAATTAGCTTTTGCATTCATATGCCTTGGATTAGCATTCTGTGAGATAGTGTTTAGATGGAAGTGAGTTCAAAGGTGGGTGAGATTTTAATATCTCGAAAGAATAATTCTGTTGTCAACTCATGTCCAAAATTCAGGTTGAGTAACGATGGTGAGGGTAACATCATTCAACAAGATTGTTGCTGCTTTCATTGTTTTGCAACATCTTTAGGTAGAACTCAAATAAAGCATATTTTAAATTTTTTTTGAAAGCACATTAAAATACTTTAGTTCTTACAAAGGACTAAGAGAGCTTTGTGTAAATGAGTATGTGTGCACGCATGTCTGTGAGTCTAATATCTGCAGCTTGCTGAGTTGAAGGCACGAAAAAGTTGCAGTTGGGTCAAAAATGCATAAATTATGTGGTAACTGTCAAAAAACTGAAATTCTGTCTTTCATGTGCAGCATGCCAGAAAAGTCGGCTTACATCTATTTTAAATACACTATGATGAAAGAAATTTAAACATACAGTTGAGGAATGCCTTTTGTGTAATGAGTATCTTGCTGATACTGTGATCCAAAAGAGACTTTCAAGCTCAGCACAGTGTGTTTTACAACAGCTTCTGCAATAGTTAATCATAATCACGTAAAGTTGTTTTATGAACCAGTTAAGAAAAGGGAATATGAGTGGCAAACTGTGTGTTGACATGATTTTCTGTCTTCTGCAGGTCACTGTTTAACTGGTCCATGTCTCTTCCCTGCAACATGGTTTTGAAGAAGGCTGTTGATAGTTTGCTTTGCTCAATGTGCCACATCCACCCAAATTATTTTTCCTTACTCATGGGGTGGATGGGTATCACTCCTCCTCCAATGCAGTGTCAACACAGACTGTCCATGACTGATGACAGCAAAAAGCAGGACCTTAGTTCATCTTTAACAGATGACTCTAAAAACGCACAAGCCCCTCTTGCACTAACAGAGTCTCACCTGGCTACTCTTGCTGCCTCATCTCAGTCTCCTGAAGCTACCAAGCAATTATTGGACTCAGGTTTGCCTTCACTGCTTGTAAGAAGTCTTGCTAGTTTTTGCTTTAACCATACTTCTAGCTCTGACTGCACTGCACAATCAACGGATATCACCCAGGACAGGCTCAGGAGGCATCATGTTCCACAGCACTTTAATAAAATGCCTATCACAGCAGACCTGGTTGCTCCTGTTCTCAGGTTTTTGACAGAAGTTGGCAACAGCCATATGATGAAGGATTGGTTGGGTGGCTCTGAAGTCAATCCTTTGTGGACAGCACTTTTATTTCTGTTGTGCCATTCTGGTGCTACTTCTGGAGGACACAATGTGACGGCACAACAGGCTAGTGCAAGATCTAGCTTGCTTTCTTCAACTGTAACAACAGGGTTGACCACTCAGCAGCGGACAGCAATTGAAAATGCAACGGTTGCGTTCTTCTTGCAATGCATCTCTTGCCATCCTAATAACCAGAGACTTATGGCACAGGTGAGAGAGAAAAAAAAATAAGATTTTAATTTCTTTATTAATAACTACAGCCAACATGCAAAACTTCTTACTTTTTTATACCTTTCTTTCAAATAACTTTTTTTTTTTTTGTCATTGACTGGAAAAAATTTATATTAAAATTGTTAGCTTGTTAGTCTGACTTTAAAAAATGTTTTGGCATGGCCATCCAGTCCTACGTATAGTTTTGTATTCTTCTTGGTTTAGAGGAATAAACTTTAAACCAAAATCCAAAGTACTGTATTTAGTTGGATAGGTCTAAAATCTTCTGAAATGGAATTTGAAAATCAAGCTTCATACACATCTTCTATGTTAGTAACTTGAGATTTCCAGGTAAATTTGCTTGTGCAACCATGTACCCTGTGCAGTCTGTGACCAGGGAAATGTGGGCTGTTGCAGAATATGGCTTTGCGTTTGACGTTCTAGTGCAAATTCAGGTATTTTTCTCACATTTGTTAACCTTGCAGACCTAGCTGGATAAAAGTGTAATTAAGAAATGATTTTTCAACATTAAGAATGACAGTGTCCTGGGAACAGGTGGACTTCAGTAAAAAAATTTGGTACCATTCTCTGTTAATGGCTGGTAGTAACACTGCATTATGCAGTGGGAATTTTTTGCTTTAGGAAAAGCTATTTTTTAAATACTTTTTATCTTCATTTTTTTATCTTTTTGAATGGTCTATGCATTTACAATTACTTTGATGCTGTAGTCAGTTTTTTTCATTTAAAAAATCCCTTAATTTGCTGCTAATATTTTCTTTAGTGGTGCTCATTTCTGATCTGGTTTGAATAACTGGAAGGTAGATCTTAGTACTGCCTATTATGGCTGTGTAGAGCTGTATTTTAGAGATCTAAATGTAGAATCATATTAAATCTGATGTCATTTTGCATTCCCAGGTTCTCTGTGAATTGTTCCAGTCCTCTCCTCAGCGTGGGAACCTCCCAACCTCTGGAAATATTTCAGGATTTATTAGGAGGCTTTTTTTGCAGCTGATGCTAGAGGATGAGAAAGTGACTTT
This sequence comes from Falco cherrug, assembly GCF_023634085.1. Lineage (NCBI taxonomy): Eukaryota > Metazoa > Chordata > Aves > Falconiformes > Falconidae > Falco > Falco cherrug. The sequence continues at coordinate 13,542,297 of NC_073709.1, forward strand.
ATTTCTTCAGTCCCCGTGTCCAGTAAGAATTTTTGATATCTGTGTGGTGAATATGGAATAAATTTAGCCTTTAAAAAACCCAAAACTGGGTATATTCAACTTTGAAATGTAACATGGCAGCTTTTCCTACCGTACACATTGCAGAATTTTGGAAAGGAATGTGTTGGTGCATTGTAACTCAGTGTTTTAAAAGAAAATTTAAGGCACTGTTATAAGACAAAGCCATCTTGTTGAAAATATACTGCTTCTGAAAGAATTGACAACTGAAATTTATCGTGTGGAATACTTTTTAATAGTATCCTTATACATTAGCAGAAAAAACAGATACAAGTTCTCATCCTTCCAGCAGTTCTTCATTCAGTTTCTTTAAGAAACAATCATGGTTTTGATCCTTCAGAATTGGCAAAAAATCTTTAGCATTAGCCAAAGCACCATGAATAAATTCTTGAGTGACAAAAGCAGATGTATGCTTTTATAATTCCACATGCTTCACCAGAACACAATTGTAATTAATGACTGAAGTGCTATTTTCTCAGTTGAAGGCTGTGAATAAAGGAATATAGGAAAACCAGAACTTAGTAAAAGATCTGGTACTCCCATACAAGGAAGAGTTTTCTGCTTTGGTTTCTGCTGTTCTTACTACATCTCAGAAGTACTACGTGAGATAATGACAGGGAAACTAGAGCATATAGTATAAAACAGAAAAGGAGGAACAAATACAGTTTTAGCACAAACTTAAATGTTTTGGTTTAACCTGGCTGAGATTGTTAACGTGGCCATTGGTAATGTGAGGGTAACATCAATTTGCTAATAATTTGGTTTACATACAACAGATTTTTTTATCTGCTTTTACGTATTTAGTGACATTCTGTAAAAATATCTTGAAAATAAGTTGTCAGGGAATTCGGTTTGTTCTGTTAAAAACACACAGGAACAGTCTGTCCTTACTGAGGTGATTCCTCCTCTACTATCCAAAGAGAAACCTTAAAAATAATGTTTTATGTGGAGCATATATATCTAGTATATCCAACAACATAACCTTTCAAAGACCAGATCCCCATTTTTAACTCAAGTTCTTACTAAAACTGTATTTTAGAAGCTAAATTCTGATTGTCATCAATTGTTAAATAAATGCTTTTGATAGTATTGCACAACAGTAAGTTGGTCCTGTATGTGAATATTAGTAGACAAGTCTGACAGTAGGAGGAAGGGATTAAGTGGCACTGTCATTGCAGAAAAGCCTGTAAAAGGTTACTGCAAGCAAAGAATGATACAAAATGCAGAGAGAACTCAGACTACAGTATGTTATGATGAAATGTTTTAACTGGTAGTGACTTTGTTATCCGTTACAATAGCAAAAAGTAGATACGAAGTCCAGAATAAACTTCATACTAAAGTCAGAGCAATAGAGGAATTATCTTTCTGTACTCCAAGTATATTGTGATTTTCCCAATTTAACTTCAGAATTAAGTTTTAATTTCATAAATAATTGCAAATCTCAGACACTCAATTTTTCTCTCATATACAGCTAAGTAAAATAATTGGGTTTTTAAAAACAAATACAGTATCATACTGTTTCTGATCCTAAAAATATTCTAGGCTTTTGAAGCAAATTCTTTTGAGTTAAAAAATTAAACTTGTCCTGATTTGATGCATTTTTACTGTATATCTCCAAAGTTGAAGGATACGTCAGTTTTTTAGCACACTAAAGATTTAGTTTTATTTAGCTGAGTTAAGGTTATAAGAACCGAGTGATTTGACTGTATCATTCAAAAATAAGTTATGTTAAATGCTGACTTTTTTTCCTTTCAGCTGTACAAAGGTAGAATTAATGCTACTAGTCATGTAATTCAACATCCAATGTATGGAGCTGGACACAAATTTCGTACTCTTCACTTGCCTGTCTCAACAACTCTAGCAGAGGTTCTTGATCGCGTGTCAGGCAAGTTTGCAGTAGTTCATATTTTAATTTTTTTTAAGGTACAGTTTCAAAAAAAACCCCCAAAAAACCAACCCCAAACCAAAATGAAAAAAACCACATAAACTGCGTTATGTCTAACAAATATTTGCAGCGTTCATCCGTAATTGCCAATTATGAAACAGTGGTTTAAGTTGTAAGCTTTTCCATTTGCCTTACATATTGTGTGTAAAATGCACTTCTACTAGTCAAAGGCTATTTTTTCCTTCAATAAAACTGAGGTGGGGAAGGTGGAATATTTTTTTCAGGGTTTTTTTGGTTGGTTGGGAGTTTTTTGGTTGGTTGGTTGGTTTGGGGGTTTGTTTGCTTTTTAGTATTAAGGTGTTCTCAAATCTCTCATAGGGTATTTGAAAAACCATACAAATCATACTCCAAATATTAGTCTTTAAAATGATGTCTTAATCTTAAAATTAGTCCCACCTTGAACTTCAATGTTTTTTTAATACTTCAGAAAACAGAACTATATGTTACAGGTGAGGGTTAGTGATCTTTTTTTAAACGTAATTAGAGTAGAATTCATACTAAAGGTATCATGTCCATGCCAGAGCTCTCTAAAAATTTGTTAGGTCATGTTACATCAAAAATCTGTTTTAAGTGTATCTAATCTAAAAAACAAAGGGGGGGGGCGGGGAACTCCAGCACTACTTCTTTTGCTCTTAAGATGTGTATCTCAGTAATAGCAAAGAAAAGTCAAAGATCATCACGGCAATTATGATTTTGCTGTATTGCAGATATGTGTGCATTTAGCTGCGCACTTATCTGACTAGGTATGTGTGTTCTTATATGTAGATATGTTTGTATGTGTAATTTCTTGGAAGTCAGTGTAGATCAACTTTCAATTTCTGAAGCAGATCTTCATGGACTTCAGAGGAACTATTGCTTTTTTTATATCTACTGAAAAACTTTACAACGAAATTATTAATGGATTCATTAGGACAATAAGTATGTTACTTAACGAGGTGATAGAAGTACTGTAATGGTATTGGGCAGAATACTAGAGGAACAAGATGTGCTTGGGATTTTAATTAAAAAAAGTGAATCCCAGGAAAATGCTTGAAGCTTATTTACCAGGGAATAGTTTGCTATTTCTGATAGAATTCTGTATTCAGTTACTGTCCAGACAGTGTCATGTGTGGAATGTGACTAAGTCTTTAGATGTTTGCACAATTTATGGTCAGAATTACTGTAATGGGTGGGTTAGTCACTGGGTATGAGGTAGGGATAGTTGTTGAGCAGTGACATAAACTGTACTGAATAGCTGCCTTAGGTGGTGTGTTGGGGTCAGCTTGATAGCCAGTGCTAATAGGGACTGGGGAGGGGAACGGGATGATGTGATACACGCTAATGACTGTAACGGAAATTGATCAAATGCTGACTTTGTAGGGCACCATAACTTTGGGTTTTGCTACATAAATGTTACCCCTCAGCTTAACTCTCATTTTAAATTGGAAGAATTAATTCTGCAAAAGATCCAGTTCTCATGTATGTTTTCATCCCTTGTCTGATGTTATCTCTCTGACTGTATTAAAAGCTTTGTGATACTTGTATATCACAAGTATATATATCAAAAAAGGGTGGCGGGGAGTTGAGCGGGCAGGCAGGAGGGGAGTCAAAAATCATTGCTAATCTGCTACTCCCATCCCTTTACCATAGGAAGAAAATGTGCAGTATCACTGCAGATGAGATTGTCTAGGATGGTACCAGTTGTTTTGTATTTCATTCACCTTAGTCTTAAATTACTGCTCTTGGCTGGTCAGAGGAATTAAACAACAAATCTGGGTATCACCTGAGTAGTAAAATACTGTTGCTTAAGCTTTAGTAATTTTATTAATGAGCTTTAAATTCTTCAGCAATAAATGGGCGTTCAGTCCATGGAACCAAACTAGAGCAACTCTGAAGTTTAATAGTAATAATAGTCTCAGTGGAAATAATAGAGTTTTTAAAATAGCCAATACCCAGTCTTACATGTGTGCGTGTCTGTGTATATATATATATATATATATATATAGTGTATGTGAACGTTGGCTCCTGAGTAGCAGCAGTTTCACACTCTGTATCTTCTTTTGGTCTGCACAGCTGCTTAACATGGATATAACCAATGTCTTTAGGCACAAATCATAATATATTTCCAAGCAGTCAAACAAAGTTTCTTTCAGCACCTCGCACACTGATGATACACAGATGAAGGTAGCTGGGTGGTACTTCTAAGTCTTGAGCCTGTGGTTACAGCTTAATGCTGTAGCATCTGTTTGGAAACAAGTTACTGCTCAGAAGCAATTAGAGAATTATTTGACCATTTTGGTGCCAGTGTTGTACCTTACAAGGTGTGAAATGATCCATTGTCACCAGTCATCAATAATTTAATAGTTGTTTGCTGATATTTGTGATCTTCACTAATGATTGAACCAGAACAGTTGAACTGCAGTAACCTAATGTTCCCTTAAGCGAACAGCACAAGTTTTGGATGTATACTTTAGGCATCTTCCAATTCTAAAGGAGTAGTCATACTTGCCAGTTCTGAAATTGGGTCAGTATCTAACACTAGCTATCCAGACCTAAATGCAACAATATATTTATATAAGTCTGCAGGTGTCCTTAAAAAAAAGTTTTGGAATTTTTTTGGCTGTTTTATTGGGCGTTTTTGGTGTTTTGTTTTCATTTGTGGTTCTTGGGGTTGGGTAGCGTTTTTTTGCTTTATCTCATTTTTGGTTATTGCACTGGAATTTTAACATGAAGTGTTTTACACTTGATTCTTCAGGTAATGGTTTTAAACTGTTACATTTTTAAATTGTCAGAAGACTGATTTTTGGGGGAAGAGGGGACATAATTATCATAATACCTTAATTCATAGGTATTTACAAGACTGTTGCTGCCTGGGATGAACTCTAAGCCACTAAGATAGTTGACAATAGCCTTGTTAACAGTCTAGAAACTGTTAATAAAATGAGCTTGGTATATTGAAATACATTGTGCTTTCTCTTCTTCCCCACTCCCCTCACCCCGGTATAGATACACCCAGTATTACAGCTAAGCTAATTAATGAACAGAAGGAGGACAAAGAGAAAAAGAACTACGAAGAGAAAGAAAAAGTTAAAGCAGAAAATGGGTTTCAGGACAATTATAGCGTTGTTGTTGCTTCTGGTAAGTCTTTTCCTTCCCTTTCTGAAAAATGGATTTTTCTGATGTTACGAGTGCGGGGAAAATCTGTACCAACAGTTCTTCTTATTACTAATGATGGTTAAAAAATCGTAGTGCCCAGATAATCTAACTGGCTGTTACGCAGCCAAGATTGGTTCCTGGTAGAGCTGGTGTCTCTAGTGGATTATATACTTTGACAAATTCGTACCTAAATGTGTGTGTCAGCGATGTGTTGTGGATGCTGTTGCTAATGCATTTTACAGGATTTTGTAGAGGCACATCTGGAGCTTGGAGTAAATGGCAATATATTAGCAGTTGTGTACTATTACTGTGATACGGATATTACTGCCTCTGCATTTCTGCAGTGGCTGGAGTATAAGAGTTTAATCACCTCTGCTCTTGCAGTATGCTTTGGAAATGAAAGGAGCCACTCTGCATAACAACTGGTGGTACTCTGCTAAAAACTGTCAGATGGAGATGTAAGTGTAAAACTGTGTTATTACACTTGGAAACCACAAATACAGGATTTTCTTCCAAAGCGTTCACCTTGTAAAAACTAATGTGAAGATCCCTCTGAAATTATTCATGTAAACCCTTTTCTTCCAAAACTACTATGGAGGTTATAGATTGAACATAGTAATTTTGCAATGATACAAGATCACAGTTCAGATGATGGCTGTATAGATCATTAGTCTTTCAGTTTGAAGTTCTGTGTGTGTGAGAGAGAGATTAATGAACTTCAAACTACTCTTTTCCTATCTAGCTTTCTGCCTCATTGAGGTACCTCAATTTCATTTACACTTCATGAAGCATGAAGAAGAGATGCTGATTTCCTTTGACTTCTGGCACCAATATTTCTTCAGCTTTTTATTTCAGGTTTTTAGATGTAGTTATAACTAAACTCAAGTGTTGAATAGGGCAGCGGTTTCATGGATCTTGGTATGTAAAGCACCACAGCTAATGTTAATTACAACATCTTTGTCTGGAAAGATACTTGCTGTAGGTACCACTTTAAAAGAGTGAATATGATTTCATAATATTTAAAGATTACTAGGTCCAAGTGAAGGGTTAAAATATGAATAAAGAATTTAGGAATAACAAAAATAATATGCCAGGCTTGAAGGTAGGGCATAGCATTGTCAGCCATGTTTTAACCCATTCCCTCTTTAGATAGAAGCAGACTTAAGGTTTTCTTTCTTTTCATTTGTATTTTTTCCAGTTAAGTAAAACAGTTTATAAATGTAAACTTGCATTTGCATTTGTTTTTATTGCCTGATTGTGAAATCTTCACATCATTTGTCTCTGTCTTAGTGTCCTCAGAGCCTCATGCAGCCAGTATTTAACTTGTTCCCTATTGGTAAAGTTAATAGAGAGCAAAGATGTTATTTGGAGCCTGGTCTTTCTGAGACAAGCTAGTTTAGTGTACTGAGATTATTGGAGATACATTGCATATTATAGCTGCTCCTACTGACCACCTGAAACCAGAGCATTTCAGGTGTGGGTGGTGTTAGTTTTGCAGCTGCTCTTGGCTAATGATAAGGCGGTGGTTGTATGTGTCTTTGTATCTTGATCTCTGGCTTTTTTACTTGGTCTGTCACCTGTGTAGAAGGGTACATGATAGTAGTGTAATTCCCCTGTACCTTAAGTCAACTTAAGCTGTCCCAAAAATACAGCAATCTTGCTGTATAAGCTCAGTAAGCTTTTACGCGCCTGTTCTGCCTTTAAATTTTCATGTAGTGCTTACTTTAAATGCTTTGAACTAGGCAACTTTAAAAGCACGTTTAAAGATGCCTTTCATCACATGTGGTACTGTCAGTACTGCAGTTGAAGTCACCTTTGTGGGCCAGACAAGTGGTTGTTATCTATAGTCTGTGCTGAAACATCTCTCAATTTAGAGTTTTTCGTCTGTCTTGCTTTCAACTGAAAAAAAAACCCCAAACCTAAAGAAGTTTTATTGTAGGGTCCATTGGTAGACAGGCTCTTTAAGTTTAAGAGCAGAATCAGATAGCTTGTACTTTTTTTGTGGATAATATGACCTAGTACAGTTACAGTGTCGTTTATGTTAGGGGCTCAGGAGGATGTGCAGCCTTGTAACTGTAAAATTAACCAGGATTATATCCAAATAGATTTTATACATGAATGCTAGTCTGATATTCAATTAACCGGTGCTGAAAAATACTATTTTTTCACTGTCATTGAGGGTGTTGAGTACATTGCATCTTGGCTAACTGAAGTTATTAAATGTTAGAATGACTTTGAATTTTTTACTTCTGTACTAGGTTTGAAATCTCAGTCAAAAAGAGCAGTTTCATCCACCCCTCCACGTCCACCATCAAGGCGAGGGAGAGTAATGGCGGATAAAGTGGGTACCTCTTCTTCAGGAGGAGAATCTTCCAGCAAGACTATTAGTGTTCCAGTCTTTCATCTATACCATAAACTTCTACCAGGTAACTTTAATAATCCATTTTAAACTTAAACATTGTGTTCTTTTTTTGTGGCTGATACGTCAACACAAAGTAGCTGCAATGCCAATGGACGCCTTCATCATTCTATTGAGCATTTTGAATTGTAGAGTCCTTCTGGGCTGGTAACAGCATTCAATTGGAAGTGAAGCATTATAACATCATAGTGGCTTGACAAAAGTAAAATTATGCTGATCTTTCTTGAAGTTTAGTTCCTTGTTCCTGAACAAAATCTCAAAAACATTTCCACTTTCACTCAGAAATAAGAGGGGTGGATTTGTAAGGTGACTCACATTGTCTTTCACCTGCAAGGCAGAGCTGAACTGGTATTTGTGCTGTTATTTCATGTTCTAAGTGGGCAGCCAACTTGCATTGCTCTCTGGAAGGTTGATTTGGCAGTTCAGGAATGTTCTTGAATTCCATAATACTTGTATTTTCAAAACCAGTATGTCTTAAGCAGTTAGTCATGTTTTAGGTATAGCAGTTATGTACTCACATCTTATCGGCTATCTGGACAAGGCTGATGGCAATGATGTAGTGGGGGCGTAGAGATCTCTCTCCTGTAGAGAGAGATTGGTGTGACTGGAATTCTTAATCTTAGAACAGGGATAAAGGACAGGAACGTGGGTGAAACAATTTAATATTATGGAGAAGAGCTTCTTATCTTTTTAATAGCATAAAACCAGGGAACTAGCTATGGAATTAAGTGGTAAACTTCTGATCAAAGATGTTTTCACCCAATAAAAAATAGATTTGTAAATTACTACAGAATTACTGGCTCTGAGTTATTATTAGAGGGAAAATATACTTAGATTAAAATATCTAAAATTGTTACAGTTAATGCTGCTGTTTTGGACAGGAGATAAGAACTCAGGGCCTGTTTTCAGCATCTAGTTGGTAAAGGTTGACTGTCTACTAATGATAATGTAGATCATTCTGCATTTCTGATCGGGTCAATCACGTGTCTTGCACAACAGCCAGTTGTTACAAAAAAAGAAGCCATAGAAAGCAGAATCAGTGATGAAAAAGGGCGCAGTACTCACTTGCACAGTAACAAGACATTTTTAATTTTTATTTAAGACAGTGTCTTCCACTGATGAAACAGGTTGCTACTAAAGACCTTCCTGGAACTTGTGTTACTTAAGTACAGTCAAGATGAAATGGGCATGCTAATTGTATTACGTGATCTGAATCTAAAACATTTCACTTCATGTGTAAGTCTACTTGTTATCAGGCAAAATTGTTCTGCTTTGAGAGTAACTTGTAGTTCAGGGAAGAACATATCCTTCAGAAACAAAAGAGTGGCCAAAATCGTGATTTGAATAATCAGTTTGGGCTGTATTTCACATGCATTTCAAGTCTGCATTGCTGCAGAGAGAAGTATTTCTTGGCAGTGCCATTCATTTTTTCATGCCGAGTTGTGTCCTGACACAAGAGTAGTGAGCTATGCTGGGGACTAATAGGACTGAAAAAGAATTGCAGGTTTCTTTGTTTTCCACTTTGTTCCACTTCAGCCATTTTACCTTATGGTCGCACACCTTTGTCACCAGTGTTAAGGTGATGCAGGTGTAGGGTTTACTAGTAGGGGACAGGCAGTACCTGCTTAAAATGCACGTCAAATTACAGCCTTAGCCATTTGCTAAGTATGCCAAGTGCCTAGGCTCTCAGCACAGAGCTGCCCTCGGGAATTTTGGCATAGTTCTTCAATGGTTGGTTCCAAACTGATGGGGCCCCTTTTCCTGAGAGAAAAAATGGTAAAATTAAGGCCTTGGTTTGGAGCCACGTAATATTTAGTCTACTTGGCATCTGTGGTACAGGCAATGAACAGCACCTGGACACGTGTACATTAAAATAACTCAATCGTAATTTTTCCTCTCTGACTTGATGCCAATGTTGTTTAGGCCAGCCATTACCAGCTGAAATGACACTTGCCCAGCTTCTGACTCTGCTCTATGACCGTAAACTCCCTCAAGGATACCGATCGATAGATTTGACAGTTAAGCTTGGTTCCAAAGTCATCTCTGACCCAAGCTTGTCAAAAACAGACTCATTTAAACGTCTTCACACGGAAAAAGGTGAGTGTTCTTACTTTTTTGGTATCTTCCTTTTAAAAATACTTCAATTTTGGACAAAAATATTTTTGATTTTCTTGGTAAAAAACAGCAGTTTTCTGTATTTTTTTGGATTCTGTTCCTGAGCTGCCATCTACAAGACAAGTGCTAAACGTCGTGATAAAGAACAAATTCATATGATGCCTGGCTTCAGACTGTATCTATGAGATACAGCAGTATGGTTGTCCTGGTTTCAGTTCTCTTTTTTTCATTATAGTGCTATATATGATATGATTATATAATTGTATAGATACTGTGTATTTTATTTCTTGACATGTATATCGATTCTCTGCACTGTTTGTGCTGATAACCAGGGCAGATTAAGCAATGCAGGAGCAGTTTGAAACCATATGAGTTACAGAAGCCTGTTGTGGAAGCATCTTGGGTACTTAAATGCTTCCTTGAAAATGGGAATTTTTCTTAAGCCCATCTAAACAGGCCTTGTAACTTTAGCTTTTAAAAACATTACTTTTAACATTTTCTAATACGGTCTGTTTCTTGGTAATGTTTTTTTCTGATTGCTTGCTGTGTACTTACTCATAGTGCTGGGGAAGGGGAAAGGAGAAGCTGTGTCCCAGGAATCTATTTGAATTACTTTGATATCATTCCTTTAGTGGGAAGGGCTTAGAGGAACGGGACCTCGAAATTAGCTAAGGTGATCTGATCACCAGCCTGCTGACACAGCACAAAATTACTGAGGTAATCATTCATTTGTTTTAAGACAGGGGCTTCATTTAAAAACTGCTCACTTGATAGATCAGTATCCTTCTAGAAAGGAGAGGAAGCAGAAAGAAGAGGTAAAAAAGAAGAAATTATTTTTTTGCCATTGACTCCACGTAATGGCTAGGTATATAGATCTCACACTGTGAGAGGCCTTTCTCTTTGAAAAAATATGTTTGTTTTGTTTTGCCGTTTACATTCTTAAGCTACGATAAATATTTTTATATTTGAATAGAACTCAAAAATTATTAGAGGAGGTTCAGTTTAGTAGGAGAGTTGGATGTGAAAACATGAAGGACCTCTTTGAACTTCTATTAAGTTCCTAAGCTTTTTTTTTAACTTGAGATTAATACTGTTGAAACTTGGACTTCGTAATTACAAATCCATTGATCTATTGTGCTATACAGCAAAATATTAATTACATTCAGATGTCTTACAATCACCACTCATCAGTTATGAAGGTTAATGCTGCTGCATTTTTGTGACTAGTTTTTAATATCTATAGAAATCATTCTTAGATATCAGTATTTCCTTACTTGCTCCTTAAAGGAGATGTTTATTTTTTGACACCACCTGTGCTGGATAGATTTTATAGCTTCACATGTTGTCTCTAGTGCTGCATTTATACTACTATACTTGAGGAAGTGTCCGTTATTTATATTTTTTTCTGTGTGCTTCAGTGTCTTTGAGATCAGCAGTTTTTCACAGCTGAAGTGCATGACTTCACTGAAAATTCACCAAACATTCGTGGAGGTTAAATGGCTTAAACTGGGTTATAAAGGACCAGCTAAAGCAATTACTGGAGAAGCGTACTTAAGTGTAACTTCTTGCAACAACATTTAAGATGTGAAAGGAATAGGACTGTATTTGCTATCATAATAAAAGATCTGCCTGTACCCTTACTAATACCGTATTTTTCAAGTGTCTTTTGCAGAAAAGCATTTGGCCTTAGTGAACTTCCTGTGCATTGTGATTATCTGTGTGTGTCTGTTTTCTCGTTTTCCTTCTTTGGCAAGGCTTACACCTTTCTATAGTGTAAAACAGAGGGGTGAGTCTTGCTTCAAAATCTTTATTTTAAAATTTTCCTTGTCAAGGAAACCTAACCTTTCTTGTGGTCTGCTCAGTTCATGTCATCACAATTAATCAAACTGTAAATCGTGTTTGGCCCAGCATGGTGGAGTCCTCCATGTGTCTGGTGGAAGGTGGTCCCTTGCTGAGACCTGCACGTGTGCAGACATCGTCACCCACTGTCTGTGGTGACAGGGAAAACTTCCACAGAGGTGGTTCCTGCCTGTATCCCTGAGAACAGTAGACATCGAAACTGAAACTTTGTAACTTGTAACAAACTACTGAAAGCCTTGTGGCTGGGCTGGCTCTTAGGACTATCCTGCTTTGAAAACGTATGTGACCTTTCCTGTTTCTCGTAGTCTGTCAGGTTGAGTTAGGGTAAATTAATGTACATACCCCCACATATCCCTGATTTGAACTTAATAGATCTGATAAAATGATCATATTGCTTCCATTAGGATGAGGAAAGACTGGCTGTTTCCTATTCCCTTTCAAATTAGGGAAGTAAAGGTTTTAAAAGATAAAGTAACTGCACTTAAAACTCTATATAACAAATCATAGCGTGTGTGCATACAAGCATGCTAAGTATGATCATGGATTTCCAGCTGGGTGTCAGCAAAGAGGTGGTAAGACCATTTGATCTGTGTTGCCTTTTGATGTGGGTGGTATACTGTGAAGGCTTTAAGGACCACTGCATTCCAGTATTTAACAAGGTAATCTGCAATACAGATTTTTTAGAGTAAATATACTGAATGTTCACTGTGAAGTTTGACTGTGATAATGAGCAAAGTGGGTTGGTTTTTGACAAAATGAATTGTGGGAAGGTTCTGTATATACAACCAGTGTGCATCAGTGTGTAAAATTATCATTTTTTTGTCTATTGTACAAAATATTATCATAAACTGGGAGGATGGAGGCTAGTAGAAAATTAAAAATAGAGATCTTGATCCTTTCTATGAGAAAGAATAAATTTCACAGCTTTGTTAGAGGGGCATTTTGACACTTCACAGAGAGGAGGTGTGGGAATGATAGGTGTGGTGAGCAATAGGTGATGTAACTTTATGGACGGCGAGTTAAATGATGGGAAAGATGAAACAAAAAAAATCCTTGCTCAGCATTTTTGAGGAAAAAGCAAGACTAATTTAAGTAAGGTTATCTTTCCTTTCTTCAGCTATAAACTCTTTATCAGAGAGTAACAAACATAGTCTTATGGTCTAGTTGAAAGACAGTGTTAAAAAATGTTGTATTTCCAAAGTTAACAAACTCTTGAAGGCGTAGATCAAATTCTAATAAAAAAAAAATTCTCGTAGTTAACATATAACCCTGTATAAATAATCTCAAGTTACAACATGGTTCTGCTGTCGCTTGCAAAAGGCACCACAAATACTTTTATTTTCTTTTGATATTGTTGGACTCATTCATTCAGGTTCTTGTTTGCTTCAGAAGGAACTGATGCTTTTGAAGTCCACTTTTTAAGTGAAGATGAAGAAACAAACACAATATTGATGATGATGATTATGTATTAATTTCTCTTACCTCTGTGTTTCTGTAGAACATGCAGATTTACTGGGACCTTGCCCTGAAGATGAAGCCATCAGTCCTGGAGATGAGTGTATGGACGCAGTTCTAGACGAATCGCTTCTTGAAACCTGTCCCATTCAGTCTCCCCTACAAGTTTTTGCAGGAATGGGTGGATTGGCCCTTATTGCAGAGAGACTCCCTATGCTTTATCCTGATGTAATTCAGCAAGTGAGTGAAAAAAACAGTGTAGAAAAACATGCTAAGAGTGTTTTGTTTGGTTTTTTTAAGGGCAATGTTTTCCTCACATTTCTCTGTGGTTCAGTTTGACATCTCAGTTATGTGGGGAAGCTGCTTTAAAATAGACAAGTGCATAACTGCACAGCCCCGGCCAGGTCTACATGCTGCTGCCCTGTAGATGTTCTGGACTGCTTGAGTAGCCATGTCCTTGCGGAGCGAACACATGAATTCAGTGTTGTTGCTTGCCTCGCTTCTCTTAATTCATAAAATAACTTGGAGGATGCAGTAACATAAAGTTGCAGATGTACTGTAAGGCCATACTTGCTTATAATTTAATTGCCTATGTAACCTCTGAGATATTTTTTTTTTTTTATGGTTAAAAGAAATTCAGTTCTCAAAGCAGATGATACAATTTTATATTATATTTATTATTATAAATAACAAATAACTATAATCTTAATTATTTTTATTCATAAATATCTAAAATGAAATTATAAAAATAATATATGTTATTTATTTGTATACTTAACATTATGTATATAATTTCTCTGGAGGCACTGACAGGCATTTCAAAAGTGTCAGTATTGGCATTATTGTGGAATTACTCCTTTGGCTGCTGTTCTAGGTACACGATCTTTATTAAAAAGGGAAGAAAATAACCTGTGAATTACTCAAATTCTGTTTGGCTCTATTTTTGACATGTTTGGCTGATCCTTCTAAGAGGAAAGATTGTGAGTGTTTACTCCTTTGGAACTAAGTTAATCATGAGTAAATAGTGCTGTTCAGTAACCTGACTGCGAAACTGTAGCAGGAATAGGAACCCTGTAGTGAGACTGGATAATTAGTATGAATCCTTTGTAAATAGTTCTGCAAAGATGTTTTAGAGGGCTAGTATGAAGCCAGTTCAAAAATTAAAAGTTAAGGAAGTGTGTTCACTTAAAGAATTACTGTATTTTGAAATGCAAGAGAGATAACATGTACTCTGTATTGAAGAATACTGATTCATGGAATTCTGCAACAGATGAAGGCAGCATATGACCATGAGAAATTTCATCGCTTTTTTCCTTCTTTTTCTGTGGTCCTCAGAAGTTATTTTCTTTTCATATTTTTTTAGCTTGAGATATAAGTTTGGATTCAAACACCAAATAAGAATTCTGTGATCCATAAAAACAAATTAAGTACAATAATACTGAGTAGAAGATTGAGTAAAGACTGATGAATTCTCCAGACTTAGTTCTTTAATTTTACTTTTATATTTCTCTAAGTCACTGATACTTCTGATTTTCTTAATGTGTAGATGATTGGAATAAATGCAGCTAAACATGGCTTTGACTTTTAATTAGGGATTTGGTATTCTGAATAAATTCTGCAAGGGCTTTTCAGATTAATAATTTCTAGTTTAGATCAGTGCATCGGTTCATCTGAATAGCATAAAAGCTTGAAACTTCTGTGATGTTTAATCATGACAAGGACCCGAGTGTCATACCTTCATTCTAACTGAGTGTATGACCGTTTCCTGGGGAATTGTACAACTGTCACCCCCTTACACTCTGATCCCCATCATAATGCCCGTTCATAAAACAGAACGACACTGTTGTATTAGAGCATAATAGTAATAAAGCCTGCCAAATCAATCGAAAACCTGAAAGAAGCCCATGAGTTGCTGCAAGACTGTTAAGATACCCAAATATTTTCTTAGTTTTTAAAGTTACTATGTTTAATTGTTCTCCTTTTTGCAATACATAATTAAAAATAGAACACTTGAGTTCACACTCAGTGTTCAATGCTAAAAATAAAGGGGGTATTTCTTATTTAAGTCTGATATATAAACTAATCTTTGTATTGTTTATTTCAGTGTTATTTATGCCTCTGGATTTTAAGGGATGTGTTTTAACTGAGGATTTTAGATTGGGAAAATACAGTTTGTTGCTTTTGTAGGCAGGACTTTCTAGAACGGTATTGAAAATGCAACAACTATGTCCTTTTTAGCTATTTAGCCTGGCCCCGTATCTGTAAATGGTAGTGTATTTCATGTGACTATTTAATGGTATCCTATATTAAGATTGTATGTCCTTTAGATCCTAATGTGAATAAAAATTTTGCCTAGGTGATTAACTGAATGGCTACCAAATTTTGTTGTTTCTGTTTGTTAAGGTGAGCACTCCAGTGGTTACATCGACCACACAGGAAAAGCAGAAGGACAGTGATCAGTTTGAATGGGTTACCATTGAACAATCAGGGGAATTGGTGTATGAAGCACCAGAAACAATTGCTGCAGAACCTCCACCTATCAAGTCAACAGTTCAGACTATGTCTCCCATACCTGCGCATTCTCTGGCTGCCTTTGGTTTATTTCTTCGTCTCCCGGGCTATGCTGAGGTGCTGCTAAAAGAACGGAAACATGCTCAGTGTCTGTTGAGATTGGTGTTGGGAGTTACAGATGATGGTGAAGGAAGTATGTGCTGCAATTATTATGTTTCTTTGTAGACCACGGCTAGATTATTTTTCTTAAATTTATTTACACTGTGTAATGCTTTTAGCAGGAAGTTAGAATTGGTTTGTACAGAACTATGTTGCTAGCATCTTTAATAGTCTGTTGTCTCTAAATATTCTTTCTGCCTAAGTTTTGTCACAGTCATCAGTATTCAAGTTCTCACCTAGATGTCAGAATAATTGTAGAATAACTGCTGATAAACCTTACAGTGACAGTGTGTTCAGACAGAACAATCTGAGTAGCTGGGTATGCTCAACTAATTGAGGAAACATATGATTCTGCAACCAAATGCAGAATAACATGGATAGGAGCATAGCTACAGCAAGTATAGAATAAACTGATGAATAATACTGTTCTAGAATAGGAGGGAGGGTTCTACACATCATAGTGATTACATTTGCTGAGGAGGAGCTCTGCCTTAAAGGTGTGAGTTCGGAGGGAGAAATGGGGTATTCTTTGATGAATAAGTGAGCCGAGAGACAATTTGTAGTCAGTGTCTTTGCAACCAAACCTGGAATTCTGCATATAGTTCTAATATTCATATTAGTGTTCTGAAAAACTGGAAGAGTGTATGTGAAAGATGTTTTAGTGCTTTTAAGAATTTCCTTTGATTATAACTTTGGAAAGAATGCTGGGTTTTCTATGCAGCGATCAACTGAAGTCGGTCTATTCGGCAGCCTATAGAGTGGTGGACAACATGTAGCTCATAAGACCGACTGAGAAACTAAGAGTCTCATTTGCCCTCTCTCCTGTTTATCTTTTCATTACTCTTGCATTTAGGTACAGGACAGTAGACAAGAATAAACTGGATAACAAAAATTCATTCTGGCTGCTAGCTCCCACCTAATTTGAGTAGTAATTAATGGAAAGACTGTATGTAGTCCCTCAGCTTTTTATGTCCTTGCGTGGTTCCAGTGGCTTGCTGCTGCGAACAATTTTTACATCCCTTAATTTATAAAGAGACCAACTCAAGTCCTTAAAATTTGGGTTGCTTTCTTTCTCCTGTGTGTGCATCCACTGTTGCTATTGGAACACAGTTCTAGAGCATAATTTTCATAATAGGTAGGGGCTGCTTTAATTTTCAGCCTAAATTTATTCATACCCAGTTTGTGCCCATTTATCATTGTGCCAGCATTGTTCCTCGTCATAAATAGCTCTTCTTTCTCTGATGCATTTGTTGACAGCAGTTGTATTCCCTCTAAGTCTTTGTTTCTGCTGGACTAAACAGTCAATTTCTCCATTCCCTAAGCCAAATGCCTGAATTCAGCTCTACAAAATAGTGGGATCAATTGTACACAGTAGTCCACATTAGTTCTCTGTATAAAGCATTAATATTTTTCTTTTCTGTTGGAAATGCATGTTTTCATAAATGTAGAATCTCTTTCTCGCATAATATGAAGAGCTGCACTTACAAATCCATGGCTTATTGATTAAACATGGATTCAGTTGTCTGCAAAGATAAAATCATGGGCAGATGTTTACAATTTCTGGTTTTGTTTCTTTGTCATTTGGCTACACTTGCAGTTCTGGAAGTCTGTCAGATGGGCTTTTTTCCAGAGGCATTCAGTTTTATTTATGAAGGTCCTAGTCAGAGGACTTTTTGCTTCCTTCTTGTTATTGTCTTTACAAAGAGTATCAGATAGTTATGAAAAAACTAGTGTGTGTATGCATATATGCGTGTAGATACATACACATACGAATGTAGACATACATATTTGTAATGTATTTTAGTTTAGACCTCTGGATGATGATATTATAGCTGATAAAGAACGAGGGAGAAAATAATATATTTAAAATAAGAAGCTTGTTGCTTCTTATAGCAGTTGGCTGTTTTGAAGTATTTTCAGTTGTTGAGTATCTCTACATATGCACTGGGGAAGGAATGTGAAATGCCTTGTTAAATACAGAAAAAATTGAGACAGTTCCCAAACCTGAGTATGTTGCATTAACAGGTCACTTTTATTTGAAATACGGCTTTTAAAAGAAGTAATTTTTGCTCATAATGCAAAAGGGTTAACATTTAAAATCTACTACAAAATTCAAACATGCAGCTTGTTTAGTTAAAATGATGTTAGTATTTCACCATGTATTCAACTTGAATAGCATCACAGCTTGGATTGTGTCAGTGACTTAATTCCAACTTTAGGCACGTGAATATGGAAGAAAAAAAAAAGCAATCTTACATCATGGTAAACTACAGCTCCTTGTCAGCTGAGCTGACCATGTGCATTCTTTAGCTTGCTGCAGTTGGAATGTTTAAAATAAATAAAATTAATCTGAACTACCTTCATTTTCCTCATTCCAAAATATGACCTGAAGTGTAGTCAAATACAGAAGTATACTCATTATTATTCTCAAACTAAATTTTATCCCTGGAAATGGTGAATCAAATTTTATAACTTTGGTTCTTAACCAAATCCATAAAGGAAATAAAGAAACATTCTTTCTTTTACACTCTTCTCCGCTTACTATGTGCAAATGCTTAAGTCCTTAGTAGATTTCTGTATGTGTTGTTTATAAACTATTGCAGAGATCAACAGGCTGTATTTAACTTTTGAAGGAAAATGTGGTTTTGATAGTCGTCTTCTTCAACCTAGGTCATATCCTGCAGTCTCCTTCAGCAAACGTGCTTCCAACTCTGCCCTTCCACGTGTTGCGCAGTTTGTTCAGCACTACACCATTGACTACCGATGATGGAGTGCTGCTCAGGCGGATGGCACTGGAGATTGGTGCTATACATCTTATCCTCGCTTGTCTGTCTGCTCTAAGCCACCATGCACCGAGAGTGCCCAATTCTAGTCCCAACCAGGCAGAGGTAAGCTTAGCAGGCAGAATAATTGCCACTGAGAAGTAGTAAGAGTTTTAACTATAGAAAAATAAAATCATCTCATTGCTGTCATTATAGTCTAATTTCTGCAGCTGCCATTTGAATGAAGAATAGAAATAACTACAAAGTACTTGATTAGGTAATTGTCCTTGAATGTTGCAAATAAACATAGTAATAATAAAATTTAACCAACAAAGAAGACGTTAAAGTGTAATCAGTTTTTTTTTCACAGGACCTTGTTTTTCAGGGCATCAGAGGCATAATGCTCAATGGATGGTGGTTCTTTAATCCTCATTAGGTAGCATGACCTCATTACCTTATTTAGCATTCATCATCTAAACTCTGCTGGCTGCAAATTATTTGCTTTTCAGTGCTTCACAAATATAAATGAGTTGTGAAAATTAATGAATTAATGCAGTAATAAGTTTTTTTATACCCTTTTTACTGATGGGGAAATGAGACCTAAAGACAAATTTTCCATAGCATTCAAAAGCCCAAGTGAACCTCCAAAATTAAACTTTTTAAAGGTATTTCCCGTATTATACCACTCTCTATTCAGAATATGTATCCCCTGATTTTTTTAGGATTACGAGTTGCCATTTCTACATAACATACCAATTGTCTATAAAAGTGTTTAAAAAAACCTTAATCGCTTTTTTTCTTTAGCGTTGTTGTGGCAGAGGCTTGCATGAAAAAGCTCGTGGTGCCTAAATATGGTTAAATAGCTGCAAAATATGGGGCTGTCCATATTTTATCAGCTCTCATACTGATGAGGGGTTGAGCAAGGAAGAGATGAAGCTGTGCCTGAGAATAATTCACTTTAATGGCTAGTCAAATTTAGGGGAAGCTGAGATACTCTGCTTCTAATGGGGTATCAGACTGCTGACACATTGAAGCCTTAGCATTTTTGCGCTTCTGGAGGGAAAGAGCAACCATTAATTCTTATCTCTGCTTCAGTTCTACCATGACCCCTTAAACAGCTTGATTTCTCGTAATTCATATCTATCAGGTGATAGATGGTAACTTGAAACTAGACATCCATCAGGCCTGCACTGAGGCTTGTATTTCTGGGGCCAGGCTTTCCCTTAAGTGCTTTAACTCAGTGCTCATGACAGTTCTCTTGAGTGTTAAAGGCACAACATGTTCTTGAGTGATGTAATGAGTAATGTCTACATGAGAATAACCACACAGGTATTTCATCACCGAGATGCATTACATTCCCAATGTAAAAGTTAAATGGTGATTCCAGACTACTGTCAGCATGGTACTTCATGGGTGATAACTTCTTTTTACCATTGCAGTCTGTTCATACATAATTTCTTTTCCTTCAAGTATAGTCTTTAGTAAAGTCACTGAAGAAGATCTGAGTAGAAAATGAAACTTTTCAGAGCCATAAATCAAATACTAAAAATTAAAGTTGGGTACCTACTTACATGACCTGGTTTCCAGTAAGGCTGATTGTCACCGAGTATTTTAAGTAGCAAGTGTTCATTGCTTCAGAAAACAAGGTCACTTGTTTAGGGTGCTAAATATATAATTAAGAAAGCATTAGTTCAAAAATGCTGATCAGAATTTTTTTCTGCATCCTTTTCACCAAAGGTCTGTTAAACTTTCAAAATAAGTACTTAAATGGTTTTCTAGAGGCTAAGCAATATAATATTGGAGTTGTGTTAGTAAAATGCAGTGAGGCAGACCGTTGGAAAAAGCTGTACAAGCACCTTTGAAAAAATGCACTCTCTCAGAACATTTTAAGAACAAGATATTTCCCCCCGTCTCTTATATGGAGCGGAAATAGTGTGTTTCAGTGACCCAGAGATCACGTGTCAGAGCTATGCATCTGTCTTACAGCTCCTGCTGTTTTGGAGCCTTTATACAAAATTAGCACATGCTTGGGCATCTTAACATTTCAGTTGTGTACTTCTGATAACTTGTCTACTCCCATCCCCTACATCTAATTATGTTATTAAACATGATGAGGTGTTAAACAGTAATAATTACAAAGCTGTGATGTTTAGCATGATATTGATTAAGTAGCATTTTAATATCTTTCATCGTTTAAGCAGTGAGAGTATCTTAGAAGAACCAAAATGGGCTTACAGTCCTAGACAAGTTGGAGAATCACTTGCAACAATTTAGCACAGACCTGTAGCAGAACTCCATGTATGTGGCAGTCTTTCCTGTCTAAAGCTTTGAATTTCGCTGGATCCTGAAGATAGCTTTATAAAGTTAATTAATTGGGATTACATTCTTGTGCAGAATAAAAGCTTGTGAAGACAATGTTCATAAGATGAAAAACATGAGATTATTACAACTTTTTTTTTTAAATTTAGCCACAGGTGTCAAGTACACACAACAGTGCATCAACAGAAGAACAGCAGTTGTACTGGGCTAAGGGTACAGGCTTTGGAACAGGCTCCACAGCTTCAGGATGGGATGTTGAACAAGCTTTGACTAAGCAAAGGCTAGAAGAAGAGCATGTGACCTGCCTTCTACAGGTGTGTAATAATGAAGTTTTGATTAATGATAAGCACTTGAAACATTAGGATTGTATAGTAAAAATGGAGCTTGTATTTCTTCAGTCATCTAGCAGAGTAATTACAGTATTTTGGGTAAAAAATAGTTTGCAACTACCTGTCTACATGAAAAATGGTATAGATCATATTTGGCCTGAGGCTGTTTTCAAATATCGCTAGGCTGCTGCATAAAGACCTGTGTGGGTAAACGTGGGTGACAGTTCTGAATAGACAGTGAACAAAGAGGCATTCCAATGTATTTCCCTGGAGCTGTCACATAGCTCCGTCAACATTGCTGCATTCAGTCTGTCAGGACTGTCCATTAAAGCAGGAGGATGTGGGAATAGCCAGTGTTTTGTGTGCCAAGTAATGCTACCTATTCATTTCTTGTATATTTTTGCTGTGCTTTAAGGAAATGCCCATAGTTGTTACTGATGTCCTTGAATTTGTTATGCCAGTACAACAAAATCTCACTCAGATATACTATGAAATCATTAGTATGTCAATTAAACGACAATAGTAAGTCACCAGTAAACACACAGATCCTAGTAAAACTCTACCTTCCAAATGCCTCACGCTAAGGAGAAGAAAATCCCACATAATTAGGCTTTTCAGTCCATTTTGAAATGCAACCAACCCCTGTTCTCTTAGGTTAGTGTCAGGAAAATTAGATTCTATCTAGTCATCAAAAATTTCATTCACAGAACTGTCAGCTCAATTGCATTAGCTAACATCACTGCTGGGGTAGGGCACAAAGGAGATGAAGTTCTGAAAATGCACATGCCCTGACTGATGAAGGTATCATTTGGATGTAATCAGTTATTTCAGTCACTGTAGAGTGAGTACAAGGCACAAGCTAAACAAAATCTGAAGTAATTTTCCTAAGCAAGAAAGAGGAAAATCACCTGTATTACTGTCGACAAAGCTTCTGGGCAGTATGCTGTATTAGGCCGTGCAGAGGTTTAGCTATAACTGCGATAAGTGATGAGGTAAGGAGGCATTTGCTTTGGGCAGTCGGCAATTGGAAGTAGAAAACCCTTCACCGTTTTGTTGAAGGTGTCAGTCATTTGTACAGCAGACTTTCTCTGGTCCTTTCTGTAGAAAAATTTAGTTGTACGGAGTGCTGGTAAGGTGCTGCAGCAAAATACCGTGGGTAATGGTGTTAGAGCAAAGAGGGAGAATGAAGGAAGGGAGAAGAGGCTAAAAAACTGAGTAGAGCCCCTGAGACTTGAAATAATACAGCTTTTCAAGCCTTGAAACTGCTTAGGTAGAGAGTACAACTGCACAAATCGGCCCCATGGAAGTGCATTGGGTTGTATGGCTACAGCAGGTGGCAAGGGCTTGTGAACTTCCAGAACTCTCCTTGGGATGAGGCGGGGTGCAGCCATGAGGGGACTACCCCGCCGTCACGGGGGAAGGTTGCTCTTTCTTTACTGAAGCAAGAGTTGTGCTCACAAGTGATTGTTCCAAGTAACTGTCATGCTCATCGTATATAGTTGTTTCATCTGTAAACCCCGAAGACCCATGCAAAAGGAAGTTATAAAGGTTTTTGAAACGTCTGCGGTTTAAGAAAAGCTAAATCTTTTGTTGCTAGCTGGTGTTTGAAAGCGAGTGGGACTGGCCAGCTACCTGTCTCAGGTGGTGTGAGCTGGCAAACTCCTGCTTTGAGTAGCTCCAGCAGGTTTGTCAAGATTCATATTAATTGATGTCTTAAAGTCATTCAGAATTATAATAGTTATTTAGTTTTATCATTAGCAGAAGTTGGAACATGATCTAATAACTGTATAGAATTTCTTTGTAGACATCTTTGGGACAGCTGAAATAAATACCAGTGCCGAATTAGCAAAATAGCTGGTGAAGTATTATGGCGTCTTCCTTAAGGGGGGAAAGTCAAAGTTCTTTTGCCTAAAATAAATCTGTTTTGATTCAATATTTTTGTGTATTCCAGGTTCTTGCCAGTTACATAAATCCTGCAGGGAGTACGTCAAACGGAGAGACCCAAACTAGCCATGAGGGGAGAGGACAGAACAGCAGTGCTCTCCCATCCGTTCTCCTAGAGCTACTCAGTCAATCTTGCCTCATCCCAGCAATGTCATCGTACCTCCGCAACGATTCAGGTAATGTGCTGTTGTCTCCTTCTTAATCAAAGTTGGCTTATTTCTGTCAAAAGTTTGGGGTTTTCTGTAAACAAGAGGTCGTTCTGGCTACTTCCAGTACATTTGCCAATTTAGAATCACACTAATGGAATGTTCACTTGTGCCTTAGGAAACAAAATTACAGTCTTTGAAATACTTGTTTGTTGTAAAGTTTAAACTTTGTTGGTTTAATATCTTTTTTTAAAATTTGAAATTTAATTCTTAAACTGTTGAAGCTAACAGGAAAACAGTATTTCCATCTGAAAAGTCTACATTTTAGTTCTTCTACAGAAGATACATAGAGTACTTTGTACAAGACCGTGAATCTTACTGTGAAGAAAATTGAGCAAATATATATCTGAAATCGGTCAGTGTTGCACGTACTAGGGCAATTCTCTTTTACTTTGATCAGAGCTTTTTCTGCTTTATTGAGGAAATACAAAAATAAGCCTCTTACTAAAACTGCAAAATACTTGAAATATGGGAATAATGAAATTGTTGGGGTTTTTTGGTTTTGTTTTTTTTTAAAGAAAACCAAATTAGTTATATGAGTAGAAATGTAACGGCAACACAATTTTGAAACAAAAATGTTTTGATAGTTTTCATCCAGTATGTTGTACTTTGCTGTGGAAGTATTTTTGGTTGTACAAGGTAGCTTTAAGCAGTACGAGTTGAGCAAATGCCTGTCTGGAGCTAATGGCAAAACCAGCAGACTGCATTTGTGATTTATGTTTAGTCTCACTAGATGACAGACTTTAGCATGTAGATACTGATAAGCATTTTTTCTTCAGATAACTGTCAACCTGAAGATTTTAAGTACTGCCTGAGCCTTAGGTTGGACTTATGTTCCGGTACTTGGTTTGTTAAGATGGATTTAATGCTTAAATAGCAGGAGTAGTTTGTTCCAATTCTGAATAATTTGGAGTTTTGCCTTATTTTGCCTGCCCTATTTTTGGAGTAACTGATAATGTCACATTTACTGCAGTTCTTTTGGATGCCAGTTATAGGGTGTGGTGATGTGAATTTCTTGAAACAATGTTATAGCTTCTTGTTGGATTACACAGTATATTTTTATCTCCCAGGTAAAAAAAGAGAATTTACCCATGTTTATGTGGATGTTTACAGGTGTTTACAAAGCTACATAGGACTAAAACAAGAACGTGGCTCTTTTAATCTGTAGTAACTACGGCATTGCATAATCTTATATGATGGAAGGGAAGTAGTTAGAATGTCTGCTGGGGCCTTATAGTAAAATTAAAAATAGAAGATGTTTCACTTGCCAGTCTGCAGTCTGACACCTCTCCCTAATATTGCAAGGCATTTGTTGGTTCTATTTTGCACATTAAAGTAAAGAAAATGAACTGTGTAGCTTATACACCAGGCTCATTATTGCAAATGAAAATGGAATGTAAAACAATATAGTAATCTTTCTAACATACTCATCAATTCTTCTTTGTTGAGGCAGGAAGGAAAAGTCATTGAAAGACCTGGCAAAAATGCTATTTTATCTAATGGATGAAGCTGTTGGTTCTGAGTTATAGATGAATCACAGCTGTTCAAATTGCTTTTTGCGGTTTTCAATAGAAAAACGTATCTGTCTGTATAAGTCACCTTTAACTGGGGAAGAGCAGTTCAGGTACTGATAGAAGAGATGAGCTATGTGGCTGATGGCAAGAAGTTCAAACTAGTTTGGCTTTCAGGGACCATTTGTTTTCCCAAAGTACAAAGAAAAGGCAAAGTTTCAGTGGCAAAGGTTCATTTTAGGTGTGTTTTTCCACTGCTGCACTACTGTTATTTGTGGTTGGCAGGGGATGTTGAAATGTTGTGCTTGTGAATTAACAGTTAGTGAAGAGTGAACAAAGCAGATGCTTCCTGCTGTTTCATAAATAGATGTGTAGCTCTTAATGCAGCAGCTGAACTATATTAAAGCAAATCAAAACCTTACTTTTCAGAGAAGAACTGTTACCTACTCTTCTGATTACAGATTCACAAAGGATGAGGTTATTTCTATTGGAATTCAAAACTGTAAAATCTGGAAGTTGTTAGGCTTTGATTGATCCAAGCGATAGTCTTGAAAGTTTCCTACTGTATTTGTTCAAAAATCTATACATAAAACTAAAATTAACAGTGTTGTTCTGGATTAAAAAAAAAAAAAAAAAAAAAAAAAAAAAAAAAAAAAAAAACCACCAAAAACCCCCACAAAAATCTAACAACTTTCCAGGCTTATATCAGTGAAGCTTGTCTTTGAACGTGTAAGAGGATATCAGTATTGAGAGGGAAATGTGCTGCTAAAAGGGTAACTTCT
Source organism: Falco cherrug (assembly GCF_023634085.1). Classification (NCBI taxonomy): domain Eukaryota; kingdom Metazoa; phylum Chordata; class Aves; order Falconiformes; family Falconidae; genus Falco; species Falco cherrug. Next base: position 13,567,806 of record NC_073709.1, read on the forward strand.
GGAAAGAATGTCTTCTCTTTGTGAATATTGGAGACAGATGCATTCAGTTTGAAAGGCATCCGTGAAAACAGTTTGTCTTGGTGATAGCCAAGGCATGATTCCAATGCATCAATTACTGTTTAGTTCAAAAGCAGACAGATAATTCCCACATTAATGAGTGTGAGTTGCAGGTGATGCTGGGGCTCTCAGTGTCACTAGTAAGAGTGTCAGGAGGTGTAGTTAACAGAGAGCCTGGCTGTCACAAGAGACAAAGGTTGAGAAGCTGTGGAGCTATGTTAAGCCCTGGTACAATGTTTGTAAGACCGAAAAATTCACTTAATGTGTACATAATTGAAACATTTCAAGGGTGGAAGCAACTTTTTTATTATTATTATTTTTATTTTTTAAAACCTCAGAAACCAATGCAATTGTAGTAGAACAGATTTGAGTCTTTCCTGTTAGACCTGATCTAATTTCAGGCTTCCCTATCCTGAATCTTTTCTCTGAATTCCCTGTCTCTTCTCCAGCAGCGCTGAATGCCTACCCAGGCAGAGGAGGAAAGGGAACAGCATTAGTAGTAACGCTCATGTACGTGGTATTCTAATTTTCAGACTAGCGTACCTTGCTCAAAAGATACTTTCATGTGAAAGAAGCAGGTAACTATTTATTTTTCCTGTAACATGCTGGGCTGAGAAATTAGGACACTGCATGCAGAATGCTAATAAGAGTGTTCCCAGGTTTTGGCATCCCAGCAGGAACAATCTGTGCCCAGCACAGTGCTGACAGAAAATAGCAATTTTCAGCAACTCTGTAACTTTCTTGGAGTTGAATGGATGCTGGTGGGGCCAGTTAAAGGTTACCCTTATGCTGGGCGTGTTCTACTAGATTTTTAGATTTTGCCATCAGTGGTTGCAATAACAATGATCTTCAAATATATACATATCTATCTCTGTCTGCCATATGCATAAAATTCTGTAGGAAAATTTTTCTATAAAGAAATATGTGCAATGAAGCTCTGGATGTGCCATTTCCCTTTATCGCGCAGTAGGCTGATATCACTGTGGTGACCCAGGATAGTAAGTATTTTGGTATTCACGAGAACTTTGTATTTTGTTCATTTAGCTACAGGTATGATGTATCCTGCTTGCAAAGTTGTTTTGACAAAGTTCTTGGAACAGTTTCAGTATCACAATATAAAATTGGCCTATATCACAGTTAAGAAACTTACCTAGTTTTTTGTTACTTAGATGTGTTTTGCTGTCCCTCTTTAATTTGCCCCAAACATATGTGGACTAGATTGTTCTAGACAAAAGGAATATTGATCAGAGGAGTATTTGCATATCATTTAATCTTTTAGAAACCTCAGTTTGAAGTACATCATTACAAACCAGATTGCTCTGACACATTCTGCAGCTTCATCTGCATCAGAGTGAGGTGACTGTGAAGTCCTTGAAAATTGTGAACTTATCACTTTCATTAATTTCCATAACTGCTTTTTTCTTGTAGAGAAGGAAGGTTTATCTGTCAATGAAGGACTTTCCTTATTACACAAGATAGCTCTAGTCACAAGGAGCAATAGCTGCTTAATCCTCACCCTGTTTCTTGGATCTTTTTTTTTCCCCTGTGTTTGTTTCATGTCTTGCTGCAGCATTACTGTGGCTTTTATTATCTTTCTTTTTATAAATTAAGAGTTTATCATTGTAACATGATGAGATTTTATTTGTTACACTTGTGTTTTATTCCTAAGGACTTAACATTTGTAAAATCGATGTTGTTAACTTCTGTATCATGAAACATCTAGTATGCGTTCATTACCGTGCATTTATGCACATTTCATACCAAAAGCTGTCATGTAAAACCTTTTAACTGTTGTCTTGTGTACAGCACATTTCATTGAAAGAATTACTGCTGTAGGAACTCTTCCAAATGTGTGAACACTTGAATAAATTGCACAACCATAAAATTTGCACAGTGCAACAAGAGGTTCCTGGCAAATGAGTGACCATCAGATTCTAACCGGAGCACGTGGCTATCTTGAAGGTCTAGATTTTGCTGATAAAAGTGAGAGTTACTTGACTGATGGACCTAGGTTTATGAAGACTTATACAAGCTAGTATTTACAATTCAGAGACAAGAAAGCAGCAGTAATAGTAGTCTTTGTAGCTAACAAGTTTTATAGAGAAGGCAGTGGAAGGGAATCAAGAAGCAGAAGGAAAATCAAGTGACTTTTAGGACAGGGACTGTTTGTTGTGAGCTTGGACAGGAAAAAGCCCAGTGAAGTGGGGATTTCTCAGTGATACCACAATATTAGGTAGACTCTTTTTGCCTAAAAATACAGTTGTACTGTACTGGTTTGTCCCTAAACTAGTACCTAGCAAACACTGAGATGACTTAAACTTGTTTAAAGCTGAAGAGTGAGAGAGGCTTGCTGCCACCTCTTCCCTGGGTGACAGACCTTATAGCAAGTTGCAGAATTCTGCCTGATTTCTCTTCACTTGAATTCCCAGGCTTCCAGGAGGCAGGTGATAATGGTGGGTTTAGCTGAGGTTTTCTTGCATGCTCCCCTCTCAGCTCTCTTAGCCACGTTTCCTTCTTGGGTGGACAGATCCATCATCCATGTGATGCGGTCAGCACAGCTTGTGGTGTTAGCTTAGATCAGTCATCTTGGGTTTGACTGCTGAGAAGAGATGATGCGATTCTATATGAGGGCTTAACTAAAGGGATTGCGTTTACGGACCAGCATGTCCCACTTTGCAAGAGTCCAGTATTTGCTTTTAATGCACCTTTCGTAATTTACCAAGTACTATTGCACCTGGGCTTGTGGATTCATTAACAGTTGTGCTACTTTATCCTGCTGCCAAATACCTTGTAATGAACTTTTATTTAGTAAGTACTGTGGACAAACCTGTTGAAGGTGAATGTACTGAATTCTTTTTTCTGCCTGTCTTGAGATAACCTGTTAGTTGAGTCTTCTAAGGTCACACTTCTCAGGCCTTGCCTCCATGTCTGAACTACACTAGATTGCCTGCTGAAGTTAAGGGTATTTCTTTTCTATTAAACATACTTACTCTCAAGGTTTTATATGGTGTTGCTTTACTTTTTTGCATAGTAGTCCAGTTCCACTGGACCAAGTAGGATTAGTGCTTTAGGAAGCTTGTGTTCCCTTACGGATCTCTGAGGTTGGTACACTGAGCTCACTCAGCTAAGAATACTGCATCTTTATTCATCCATTGCTGAAGGTGTAAAGGTACTACTGCAGTGTAAATGTTGCATCATCACAAAGTGCTGCTTTTCTCTAGGCTATTGACTTTAGACTGTTGAGGCTGTTAAGATATTTTCTGTTGTTGAGATCCTTACACATTTATTGGATTAAACATATAAGCACCAGAGCTGTATATTGGAGTTTATTTAACTGAAGTTAGATTTAAGTCCGCATGAGTATAGAGCGTGAATATTACCTATTAAGAGAGGATATTAGAGTCCTGATTTAAAACAGAATATAACTCGTATGCTGGGGCAATCTCTGATATTAATACCACCCTGTGACTTCCTTCAAAAGGTCAAAGCCTTTTGCTATAAGTGAAATCAGAAGTACAATGACAGTTTAGATAGACAGTATATAGTTAGCAAAATTAAAGATTCCACTAGTTTTCATTAATGTTGATGAACTCATTCATTGGTAAAAGGATGATGCTGAACCTTTGCCACATTTCGTTAAAACTTTGGGTTTGCTTTTTATCTGTTTTGATGTTGAAGTGTTTATAAAAAAAGGTGCAGTGTCTCACTCCAGTGCTGGTGCACTGTTTGATTCACAGTTTTGAGAAGAGAGCTATGCACTGAAATGACATGAAATAAAACTGTTTATTTATTTCACAGAATTGACAAGTTTTAAATAACTTCAGAATCAAAGTAAACAGCAGTAATTTCTACTTGAATTTCATATTTCTGTTCAGTTTTCAGGTTCTTGTAATCTCTCATTTTAAGACGCATCTCAAATATCCTTGTATTGTGAGATTAATGCAATAATACCCATAAGTAAGTAGATATAAGAAGTACATAGAAAAATCTAATAATGTATTGACTCTTTTCTGTAGTCTTAAATAAACATGAATTGCTGCATAATTCCTCTAGAATGTAGCTTAGTTTTACAGAAGGCTTTGGTGCTTCATATACTGAAAATGAGTATACAATACTAGAGACTTGCTGTAGACTATGGAGAGTGAATAAATTTTCTTGTCTGCACATGCTTCCTTCCAGTGCAGCCTCAGTGCTGTTTATCATTTGTTCTGGTTGAGGCAGTATTGACTCAGAGATGCAAAACCAGAATATACCATCTTCCACCTCATTCATCCATAAATCAGCGTTACAGCGTAGTTTCTGCAACTGACTGAAATGTCATTGTCAAATTTGTTCTGTTCTTAGATACCTGACCTTATTTTATGCATGTGCTTGTTTCAAAGCGACTCCAAAGGCTCAGTTGTTCAGCAGTTATGAAGTTCTATACAATAATAAGCTATCACCTATACAAGTGGTGAATTTCTTTGCGTGTCATTTTATGGAAGGACTGGATGTAGCTTTGCAGCCTGGGAGAAGGAACTGAGTTGATTTTCAGAAATGCAGCCCCTCCGTTGTTCCTCTGTGGAACATGTGATAGTAAGAATGGTATTTGTTAAAATCAGTGTTTCCTCTTTTTTTTGTGTTCTTCTACTGTATTTTTAATCCTGAGCTCTCAAAAGTAGCTTTTCTATTAGAAGATATATGCGAGATATGTTCATGTATACAAAAAGGTCTGTGCTCTCAGACTGTCTGCAGGTTTGGATCTAATTCAAAGACATACGTAGGTTTAATTTAAAATGTGGAAATAGTTTCATCAATTTTGGTAGTCTAATTGAATGTTCCATGCGTAAGAGTTGCAGTTCTGGGCCTCAGTCATCAACAGTACAAAAAGGGAAAATGTCTTCAGGACCTGGTCCAGAAGGAGAGAGTACACTCTTCTGGGCAAAGATTACTAAGCCTGTTTTCCATGCAACACCATGAATCCTTGTGTGATACCTTTTCTTTTACTTCAAAATGAGCTTCAGGATGAAAACATGAAAATATTTGATTTCCATTAAACACATTTTAAAATGGCAATATAGAAAGTGTAACTTTTTTATTTCATTTGGAGAATATGTATTAGTGTGTCATTGTAATTATTAATATTTCTTCAAAGAAGTACTGAAACTATTTGTTCTTTTCACATCACTTTAAAAGATTTTTAATTAGAAAAGCACATTATCGGTATAGCATGATGATTTCAAATACAGGTTCTGTAAAGACAAGAAAATCTAACCTTTTTCAGCTTTCCACAAGACTAACAAAGATGCTGTAGAATATAGTCAATAATTAAAATTTTATTTAGAATATTACAATTTTTGGTATAACAGTTTCCTGTTTCCACACTTATTATACTTTAGTGTAAGTTATAAGCCTAAATTACGGTGATCTAAAAATAAAACTCTTTTGTCTGTTTTCTGGTCTCAGCTATGAAGAGACATACTGCACAAAACCATAGGAAGCATCATGGGGCTTGCTTATATGTATTTATATATTTAATTAATCTCTTTCTATCTTCTGATTGTTTTCAGTGTTTGCTTGCATCTCTTGTGTCTTGCATGTTTGCTGGCAACAGAACAGTGCCATCTCTGTTTCTGTGATTTTGATTTCATCTGTTATCAATGAGGAGTTGAATATTGTCTGCATTCATTTACGTAATTTAGCACCCTAGCTGGGCTCACAGATACATTTAGTAGTCATTGATGCAGCGCCCTTAGCCAGACACTTTGCTCTGGAATGTTTTTGATAATCTTTTCAGACAGTGGGGTGGTTTTGCTTTAGATGTAGAAATCATTCTTACCATCGCTGGTCTTTGCACTGTGCTCTGTGCAACTGATGTTCAAAAATGTCATCAAAGTGTAGTGTAGATGTACACAAAAACAATAACGAATAAATTAAGCACAGTTCCAATAATCCCAAGCAGTGCTAAAATAGATTCTTCTTTCTCCTCTTTCTCCTCTTGCCTTTTTACATCTTCCAATGTTGTGATGGCAGAGGTCCCCATTTTTCCTGCAAATACCTTCACCAGTACTCTGGCAGCTAGCTAGAAGAAAAGAAAGCAAATGGTAAATCTGATCTGACAAACATGCAAGCTTTGATCTTTCAAAAAACAGCTCTGTACTTCTTTGTACAGTATTTCTTAGTGCTTTGTTTACTGAGTGGTATTCATCTTTTGTTTCCTTTTTGTATGAACGTGTCCATGTTAAAAGGAATTGTTCTGTAGATACAGATTTGGTAGGAGTGAAAAACAGCTTGATGTTTCAAGCCAATTAACATGCTTTATTGTAGAAGAAATCTAAAATTTGTCTTTAGCCAGCTAATTTCTTTCCTTTTGAAACATCAAACTGATGAAAGCAGGTATGTGAGCATTGTCGAATACTCTGAAATGCCTGGGGAGATTATGTGAATTTTCAGCTGTGGTTAAATATTTCACTGTCACAGTACAAAAACAGTTGGAAATATTCCTGTCTGCTGTTTTTGAGCATGGAATCTGTGCCTCCTTAATACAGTATCGCATTCTTTTGACCAGTGAGCCCTAAGCAGGCAATTGCAGGTGAGATCTTATCATTTTACTTGTTTAATAGATCAGCTTTCGGACATACATGCAACAGTAAACATTTAACAGAAAATGCCTGTCTCTTCAAATACAAAGGTGGTGGTTGTTGTTATATATGCTTATTATTGCAGTATGCCAAAGGACAGTAGTATGTTTACAGTAACAAAATTCTGTACAATGTAGAGACTTGAGATAGATGTTTACAGATGTGTGTATGATTTATTACCTTTTTTGTTGCAAAAGTGGGGTTGACAGGTTGTCTGTATTGCTTAGCTGCTCTTGTACTCTTAATTTACAGTCAAATACTCTCTAGAAACATATTCTCTGTAAAATTATGTTCATTAGTGGCTGAGAGGTTGATACTTTATCTAATGTGCTATGCTGTTTTAGCCTTAATTGATCTGAAAATTCTAACCTTAAACCAAAATTTGATTGGGATTTCTACTAGTTCAGATAGCCCCAATTTACTGAAGATTTGCAATCACATTTTATAGCACAATAGCATTTTTCTCTCCTGGCAAACATCTTTAATCATTGGAGATAAATGTATTTCTGCTGTGAGTCTAATTAAAGCCATCAGCTCAGAGCACATCTCACAGAAAGGTAAAAAAAAAAAAAAATGTTTCTTACCCTACATTGCATCAGGAATAAAATGTCATCAGACATGCTTCTTACTCGTCGATTCAGTGGCAAACCAGGCTTTTATCTTCATGAAGGGGCTGCTCTCCTCTCTCAGACAGACCAGATAGGAACATTAACAGTTCCTTGATGAAGTTTATCAGTGAGGATAATAATGTTACAGAATCTTCCAAATGACTGGCCTTTTCTCTCAGTAATCCACTAAAGCAAGTGTAGTCGAAAAAACAGTTAAAACCCTTTCTGGTAATGATCCTCACTGTTGACTAATTCTCTTTAAAATGAGGATTCTTTTTCCTTAGATGATGCAGAGCAACGAAATGCATGCTGTTCGATTTTGTCTTTGGAGAAAAAAAAAAAAAAAACCACCAAACAAAAAAAACAGCTCCTGGTTTTATTCAGTTATACTTTGTTATTTATTAAGACTTCAGAAAAACCCAGCCTTTGATTTACTCTTTGTGGCAGCCATCTGAAGAGGCTTTCTCACGTTGACATGCTGCAATTCCAAATGCAGTGAGCTACGTGCAGTCACACTATGTAATTTTGGTCCAGCCTGAAAAAGGATGAAAAGAAGTCTGCTTTACTGGCAATAGTGTGAACGCTGTCACACACCTGCATTCAGAGCCTCCGGAAAGAATTCCAAGGTATTCTTCGGAGCATTGCATAACTTAGCCAAGCAGATCTGGAGAGAGGAATGACAGTGGCTTTAGTTGCACACTGTGGTGAGCTGTGACATTGATTAAACATGCACTTGGCACTTGCTGAATAAAGAAGGAGCTACAAGCCACCCTTGCAGACAGTGAGTTGCATAACAATGTGCGATGGCTCTGCTGTTTCATTGTCAGGCCCGGCACATTTTAATCCTGTACCGACACAGAAAGTGTGTGGTGTAAAGAGGAGTAGAGTTAACTGTACTTTGGGGTTTTCTGAGGAAGTGCTGCATGACAAATGGTGACATTAGGGCATTCAAGCTGAAACACTGTTTCTGCCTTTTGTCTTTTTATGCTTTGTTTGACAGGCAATTGTTTCTATGGGAAATGCTACTTCTAATGCTTTTCCTCTTTTTATTTGCCACCCAAAGAATGCAGGTTAGTGTGTAATTAATGAAAATGCAGACAAGAAAAATATTCCTGCTCTGATTTCGTAGGAAGCAGTAACTCAGCTTTTTCCTAGGTAAATCAGAGAGGTATTTTTTTGTCTGCCTTACTGGAAAGGCGGGGGGGGGAGCTCTGCAAAGTCTTCTCTTCTTCTCAACCCCTTCAGATAAAAAGCTACAATTTTAATAACCTCTGCAGAGAGCTGTGTTTCAAATAATTTTATTCAATTGCTTTCATCTGTGAAGGCTACCAATGTAACGTGTTTGTCGGTATAGCCTAGCTACATGCTATGAAGGCAACTATATTTTACATATATTGGAAAACTTATTTTCTAAAAAAATACTAGCAATATCAAGCAATTCAGAATTCAAAAGTACAAAAAGCTTATGCATACAAAAAATCAAAAGATAGTTAATTACATTGAATACAAGCAGTAGGAATGTAACCGGAAACCTTGATCACTTTCCAGAACAGCATATTTTAGAAATTACAAGGCATTGTTTGGAATTCTGTCTTCAGTAATCTTTTTGTGAGAAGGCAATAGAGGGCAAAGTCATTGCTTTAAATACTTCCATTTTCAAATTAACCCCTGTAATATGTAAATACATTTTCTCATTATATTTCTGAAGGGTCTAAGTACATTTGTTAGTTTCTTAGTGATGGACAAAACTGCATATTTTACATGTGCATTGTTTTAGTGGCAAATACCATGTCTGAAGTACCGTGAGTTCTATGGTATTTGTACATGATCTGCCCTTTATCCTGAAAGTGATGTTGCCTCAGTGAAATTATTTGACTCTAGAAGAATTAAGTGATTAGATTAAATCTCTCCAGCATAGGTTCCTTAAAATACATTCTAATATTTGTATATGGCCTTTTGTCTTAAGCAATTCCCTTATTCTTAAAAGGCTGCTGCAACTTCAGTTGTTCCTGGAATTGTTTTCTGTCTATGTATCTTGAACATATTTCTGTATTCATTTAAATCCATTCAAAGATAGAAAGATGGAGAAATTTTCACCTGTACGTTCTGACCATTCATGTTGCTGAGAGCACCTAGCAGTAACCAAATTTTAAAGCCATCATACTGTATTAACCCTCATGTGTTAAAAGTCAAACCTTTTCTTTTGTGAAAGAGAGGAAATAGTGTAATGCATCTTTTAAATAAAAGATTAATGATGTATTTGGAGAGTAGGATTCTGTCACCTTGTCAACACAACCAGGTATAAAGATTCAAGGTCAGCAGAAGAATTTCTTGCAATATTACGAAGTATAAATAATGACAATAAAGTAAATTCAACAGCTCCACCAGAAATAACCAGCTAATTAAGCTGTATTCACAGAAAGCAGCAAAAGATTCACAAACTATTTCTTGGCCAGGTTGTTGCCATGGTTGAGGTCTCAGCGATCTGCCGGTTTCATAGTTGCAATGCAACTGGCACTTCAATGGCCAAGGTGAACCTTGGGAAACTAATCCATCTGGGCTCCTTCTGCATGCAGTCAAGGGGGAGTGACACCTGCACGCCGTGATTCACATCCCGCGTTTGCCACGGCCCTTGGTTTGATGGCATTGCTGCCCTGCCATCCTTCCGCTGTACTGATAGGCTTGTCTGTGCGGACATGCCGTGAACTGGTCTGGAAAACCAGCCCAGCCAAAAATAAATAACTTAGCACAGCACACTAAGAGGGATGGGGCAGTAGCTTCTTAGGCTGTCAGCGCTTGCAAAGAGTTGCTGTTTGGGAAGAAAAAAAGAAAGTTTGTCAGGCTTAATGTTTATCAGTTACAGAAAACTTGAGGAAGTCATCTATGTTGGGTGGAAACTGGTACTTATAAATAACTTCCTTATAGCTATAATGCATCTCCAGTATGAAAAGAAAATTTAATGCGAGCTTTCTAACATGACTGAAGTGAGAACTGTAGGTTGATTTGAAAAGGCCTTCATTTATCTATAATATTTGATGATATTTGGAAAGCTGGGGTGACACTTTGCATTTTGTGTACAATAACATTCGAGTCTGGGAGCATGTTTTATACAAGTCAGTAATTGAAACCACCTGTTTTGGGGTGAACATTACATGGTTACATAGTATTTGGGTTTAGCCACTGGTATCCAAAAATGTCCTAAATTTCATTTTGTTACTTCTGTCTAGGCAGAGTTTTTAAGCACTTAGTAAGACACTGGTGACTCCTTGGTAACTGATTTATGTAGTATCCCAAGAGCAGAACAAATTAGAGGTCATTCTGTTCATTACCGCTGATGTTTGAGCATTTGTATTGCATGGGAATAGACCTCAGGCAATACAAATGTATGTCATATTTTAAAGATATTCATACTTCAAGGGCAAGTTGCCAGGCTGTCTTGTAAAAACTCGGTGGTATAAATTCAATGATTTACAGTCTTGATCCTTAGATCATCATTATCCTGCTGTATGCTACTGCTACGAGTAATATGGTACACCCCTAGCATCACATTTGAAAAAGGAAAAAATGCTCTTAACCAGAATGTCAGTTTTCTTTTTCCTCATGTATTTGTATGGATTTATATAATTCTGTTCTTCATGTACTCTAAGATTATTCTATATGCTGTATTTTTTCATTAGTGTGTTCTAAGTCAGATAGTTTGCCCTTACAGAGAGCAAATGCTCTGAATAAGATTGCAAAGTAAAGCAGAATGTAGTGGAAGATCTGAAGGCAAAAATTGAAAGAAAATGTAAACGGCTGTCTAGACTTAAAAATCTACTTATGTTAAAATGCTGTAATGAAATCTAAAAGATCGTTCATACATCAATTTTCCATGAAGACACTTTTCCCTTGTAGTATTGCATTTCCCCTAAGATGCAGGAAACTACTTGAAATGTAGTAGCACGTGGATCCTGTAGGTGATGCATTCTAGTTTTCTTCTCTGACAGCCTCCACAAACTTCTCCTTATGAGGTCTGACACTTTTTTCAGTTAATTTGCAGAACAATAGAGCAAAGCTGTGTCTGTTGGGAGATGCAATAGTGTGCACAAATTAAGATGAACTGGTTCACTTAGCATAAGAGAGAAGTGGATATCCATGCTCCTTCCTTAGTTTTCTTCTTTCCTTTTTATTTTTTTCTCCTCCCCCTCCCTCCCCCCTTTCTCCTGGGAACTAAACAGAGCTACTGTTTTCTTTGCAGGAGCTGTTAGGTTATTTTTTATGATACAGATTGATGTGTGATGCCCTTGAGTCAGCAGTGATGGGCATGACCAATTTGAGCCAGGTTTCAAAGTATTTTTTCACTCTTCTCTTGAAAACAGGAAGAACGCAGATCCTTCATCTGCAGCAACACAAGTTACTTCTAGATTTCTTACTGTTCTCATGGGCACCTCCTTCATGTGTTTCATCTTAGCATTGACCTTATGATTTTGGCACTTCAGCTATGTGTCTGCGTCTTGTTTTCCTTCTGCCTGAGGAACTTCAGTGCCTTTTGGCTGATGTCTGGGGGTTTTCCTGGTTTTGTAACTTAGTTACTGATGCAGAATATCCTTGGAAAAATTCACAGTTCTTTCCTAACTAACTACGTAAGTTCCTCGAGTTTGTTCCCACCTGTCAGTCTTCACTTCCCAGAAATTTACTTGTTCCAGCCTCTCGAACTTGCTTTAAAATAGTTCAGTGTTAAGAAATCAATTAAACGGATGTGGAGTAATACCAGTTCTTCTGCTACATCCCTTTCAACACCAGCTTCTCGTAGCACCAGTTGAGTTCCACCACTGGTTTATTGTCTGTGAATCTGGTCAGAGTGAACACCAGTATTTTATCAAGAAAAGGGATAAGTTTGACAGCTGAATAAAAAAAACTGAGCAAATCTGCCTTTGGAGGGTGCCAAGTGTCATACTGCATATTTATTTTGGGGGAACTGTTTTAATCACTCTCTCGATGAACTGACGCAACTCGGAATTTGGTGACGGATGAATATTCCTGAGTTAGAAGTGAGGGTTTCAGCCCCAGCTGTGTGGTGACACCTTCTGGAGATGGTGGAAGGGAATGATGGAAAAAAGGCAGGAGGCTTTGTTCTCTTCTTCAGTTTCTAGTCTCACATGGGATATCGGGCAATCTTAATTTTTCTCTGCTGGTGTCAAAAAGAACCTCTTGTGTGGGTATCATACCTTTAAAAAGCAGTTAGTAAATTTTAAAATGCTTCGGTCATGATTCAGTGCTGTTCTCTGTAGCTCAAGAGGGATTTTGTCAAAGACAGCAGGTATCCCAGAGTCTTTCTTCCCATTGATTTGAGTGAGTATTCTTCTGGAGGAGTATTAGGGCTTTCAAGTACCAGGTTTTTGAGATGTAATGTTCATAAGTTTTATTGTGTTAGAGGCGTTCGTTGAGTGATGACTGCGTCCTTACTGGGTAAGCAAAGGGGAAGCAGAGCAGTGGGAGCTGATCCTAGTCCAGGAGGGTGGCTCTCGGGGAACAACAGTACTGAAACAAGTTCCTCTTTATCTCCAAAGCATCTTACCTTGTGAGAAAGAACAAATCTTGTCCCTATGAGTTTCAGGTGACTGGTCTTAAAAACCAAAACAAATCTGCAAGATACCGTCATCCCAGCATCTTTCCCCACATTTCTTTCCTCTGATTTTTCATCTTTAGTTGGAAATAGTTTTGCAATAAGAGGATGAAATTATTATCTCATGACATCTCCTATTTTCTATTGCAAAAGAATATGAATACATGCTTATTATATTTTCAAAACATTTAAAGTAGCAGACTATTTCATAGTACGCTGGGTTTGAAGTAGAATTTTAATAATAGAATATTTTTAAATGTCAGAACTGATTATCCATTTCAGTTGTTAATAATATAAAAGATTTATGAAAGAACAGATTGTAAATTTGTACTTCTAGCTGTGTTGGAGAAAGTTGTTGTAACTTGTAGGGAGTAATTATGAACCTATGTATTGACACATCATGACGTTGAGATGTTTGAGAATTAAGAACCTAGTTGTTACAAGAAATGAAGCAGATGAGATTTGGTTTGTAATTGGGTACTGGATTGCATGGCAGATAAAGCACTTGGTCCTTTAAAGACCGAAGTTTACTTACCTCAAAGAGCTAATGGAAATATTTTTTTTTTCAACAAATCATTATTTAGCAAAGATCACTGAGAGACTGTAAGTTCTGCTTCAGTCTTTATTTGTTTCTGTACTGCACGTTGTTTTGTATGGCTTTTAAACATAAACCCGTTAACTAGAGAGCTCTTCATTGATTTATACAGCTGGTGGTGGATTGTGCAGCTGCATGCGCAGGGCATACTTGAGGCTAGCTAGCAACCTCTGGCCCCACACACTTGATCACAGTGAATTGAAAGTGCATGTTAGATTTTCCTGAAGGAAGTAAGGTTTGTGGGAAAGATAGTCAAGAAATTATCCGGTGAGAAATAGGAGGGGTAAAGGCTAGATTACAGTGGGGCTTCTCACATCTCACCTTGTTCTTCACCTGCTTCTCACCCACATATTCTTTGTCCTGATGCCTAATTAATACAGAGTACTTTTCAGAAAAAACTATACTCTGAAATTGAGGTGGGGGGTGTCGGGTGTCTGTTTTTATGAGCCTTTAAATTACAGAAATTTTTCCAAACGATGACGAAGCCACTGGAGGTGCTTTTCAGAACAATCCTGAAAACATAAGTAAACAAAATTTCTTTCACATCTGGAGGCTGCTATGAAGTTCTGGACCTCTGTGGTTACGGGATAGTGTAACTGTCTTGAAAGTAAGAGCAACAGCCTGCTTATGCATCTGTATCTGCCTGCCAAGGACCTGTAATTATTTTGCTGTTCCCTTTTGGATCCACTTAGACATCACTCTTCTGGTACTAACGTGAGAGGGTACTTTTTTTTTTTTTGACAGACCTTGATGTCTTGCACTCCACTGTGTAATATGTTCTATGTAAAAAGGAAACTGAACTGTGGTCTTTGCCTTCCTGCCCCCCTCAGAGAGGTATCTTTTTTTAATAAACTTTCAGGAGAACTGTGGTTAGATGCTGATCCATGATACAAGGACACACAGAACCTAACAAATCACACATGAGATGCAGTTGGTGTCCATTTTGTTCCTGAAGTTAGTTTCTGTATGTTTATTTTGAATTATTCACGTGAGAAATAAAAAGTAGGGGCTGTTGTCTTCAAAAGTGTTTTGGTTTGGCCATAAGTGTCCCGTGAAATTCCCTCTGCCAGTAGACTGTCAACATCTTGTGATAGCTGTTTAATTTACAGAAAACGGTGCAGGTCACTGATGTGACTCTTCAAGGCACAAGGCAGTAAAGTGTCTGCCTTGTTTAAAGTGGAGAGAGCCTTTCCTTGAGGTTTCCTGGTCCATCTGTCTCATTGCTAAGGCCCATGAGTGTTTCATCTAGGAGTTTCTTTTTTCCCTTCATTAATTGGAAGCCAACATCGGGTAGCTATATCCTTGCTTGGAGGACAAGATTGGGAATCTCTTAAGTACAACTGGTTTTCTCTCTGAGGGTAATTGGTAGAGACATTCAGCAGGCCCTTTAAAATCTGAGATACTACATTGCATCTTTCATAATTTCCAGAGTAAACACTACTGGGCCTCCAATTTTTTCTCATTTTACTTTAGTACATCTCAAGTGGTTTCATTTAGACTCGGTAATCACAGTTGGGAATATGAGTGCTGGGTGTCTGGGTTAGATGGCTGTGCGAATCTGCTCGTTACAAATATTCACAGATTTTACTGGAGGCATTAAGAATTAATTTAAAAAATTATGCATCTCATTACCAAATCAGCCCTTTTTGAAAAGAGGATATGACATCAGAGGAGGATGTGACAACACACTAGATGTCCTACAGTTCCATATTGTATCACAGGAATGTACAATCTACTTTTTTTTAATGTATTTTATTTAAACTCATGCCTTCCTGGTCCTTTTTGCTAAAAAGACATTAGCCACTTAGAGGGCACAGGTGTTTTACAGTCCTGTCAGAAGCCTCTTGTATGCACCAGTAAGTAATGCATTTTCACTGGTTTTGTCTTTTTCGTATTAGTGGCTTTGTCAATTAGTAGCATCACATGTCAATAACCTGCTAAAAATTTCTTGACCAAACAAACTAGCAATCCCTTTCTGTTCATTACAGAGCAGATTGCCAGGGTTAGTTCTAGATGTTTTTACCCTGCCTTTCCTAAGAGCGAGCTTACTGAACTTTCGGGGAAGAGTTTTGTCCCCTCAGGCATGTAGCTCGGCAGGCATTTGAGAAGGAACTGACTGGAATGTTGAGGTGACAGCCAGCTTTCATTTTCGGTGGCTGAAAGTCTGATTTGTTTGGTCAAGCGATAATCTTCATTATGCCAGGCACTAACTCACTTGTCTTGTATTTCTTTTGTGTTCTTGTTTTCTCTCCTGGTTTTGAAAATACGATGTTGTGAATGTATCTGGCATTTCCCGTACTCTTATGCAGACACTTCCCATTCATAGTGTTTCCCCCCCTTCCATTTCTCTGAGGGTTTTCCTAGTGTTGAGAGCAAGGCAAAGGAAGTACATCTCTGTGGCTGATGGAGGTGGCTTAGAAAAAAAGTTCATCTATGGTAGATTATTGCAACACACCAACTCTGGCTTTTTTAAATAGTATTTATATCTTCTTGTCCTCTCCAGAGAACAGCTTTAAGACAAGTACCGCTCATTAACAAAAGACTATTTTTTTCTGTTGACTTAAGTCTTTATTGTTACAGTGTAACACAGTGGAGGATGATCCGTTTTACTAAGTGATGCAGGATCTAAGGCACTATCAATATGCAGTGAATGCAAGTGTTACCTTTCATTCAACTGAGACTCAGGGAGGCTATTAGGCTAGAATTTTTCTCCTCATTGTGCACTTTGTACATTTACCAAAAGCCCATCTTGGTATTTAAACAACCAGCTGTTCTCTAGAAAATACGCCGAAGCGGTAAACGTTCTGTGTGGCATATGCATGGGGGCTCTGCCATCTTGGCCAAGCAAAATAATGAGATATTTAAGGCAGAATGAGATTCTTGAGTGGTCTCCTTTCTTTCCCCCTGAGGATGTGATCTTGTAGGTGTGCTCACACATATGGAAAGTTTGTCATAAAGCACAGGAATGGCACGTCCTTTCATTCCAGTAACGATGCTGGTATCCTCTGCTGACAGAAGACCCAAGTCTTGGCCTTTTTCCATCTGCTGAAGTAATGGTTTAAAAACGCTCCACAACTTCATTATCTGATTTTGAATTTCCACGTCGATTTCTGCAGCATGTGCAATGAAATGGCAGCTTTCCATCTTATTTTCAATTCCCATCTTATTCTAAAATACTAGTGACTGTTTTATGGTCTGGAAGGGGTAATGCTCAGACTGAGGACCATTTCAAGGTGGCTGCTTGCCCACTCCTCTGCCAAAAATAGTGAAATCACTACTCCTTCCTCCGGTGCAGGGATGATGAAAGCCAGATTAACTTCCTTAAAAATCCTGCTTCGTGTTCTTAGAGTAGCAGTATGCTTCTGTTCATCTCTGTGGAATGCCTGCACTTGAGACACTTAACATGAGGTGGTAGGCAAGCTTGCACCTGATTTGTTTTGGGTTTATTTTTATTTTCAAGAAAAGATTTTGTCTGTAGAATATATAAATCCTGTAATTTTTTTTCTCTACAGAAAATATTTTTTTCATTTTCGTGGCTAAGTGGAAGATTAATTTGACACTTCTAGCTTACCTTTAATACCAGATTTATTTCATTACATTTACTTCAAATAGAATTTTTTGATCCTTTTTATTTTACTAAATGCTATAGTAAAGAGTTGTATTAATAATTAAGGGGGGGTTCATCCCCTGACCATGCAAAACACTTTATTCTCAGGCATTCTCTGAATACCCTTCTTTATATGTATCTTTCTTTGTATCTTTTTTTAATCTTTTATTTATACATGCCTTTCTTCATATCATTATGTATTTATTATATAAAGCAATCCTGTAGCTTTACATTGGTGCTTCCGCACACTTATATTCTAGATTTGGATGCAAACATGATTTGGTCATAGCTTTATGCTTTGTGTTTGGTCATACTTTGTTGGTTTTAGAGAACTGATGTTGGGTAAAACCAGCGATCTTTCAGAGGAGAGATTCTGAAAAGTGGCCCATGGCAGTATGGGCTCCCTCTGCGGTACTCACTCGCATCGTTTCTCCACTGATGCCTGCTGAGCCATTTTTTCAAACAAACAAAACTAATGAATATAAAATTTTGTAATTTTAGATGTCATTAATTATTCTTACTTGATTACGTATTCCCCACCCCCCATGTTATATGGCTCCATAGCCCCCAGGAAGCATCCCTTCGTTACCTGACCACCTTTTCAAGATTATGTGGAGCCCTATTTAATGGCAGAGTGTGATCTCTCTCACGGATTCCATTATTGGGGATTAGAGTGTGCCATGGAAATAGTAGTATCTCCAAAACTGGGGACCACACATAGTTTTAGTAGTCAGTTATTCTTTAAAAGCTGAGTTTGGGTTTTATGTCTTATATTGTTCGGGTTTCTTTTTCCTGTCCTTTGGAAACACGGGAAATTGTGTCTGTTTACTCAACTGCACGCACCTGTCTAATGAAATAATATCTTCTGCTTTTTCTAGCAAAGGTGTGTTTCCGGATTCATGGATAGATTTGTGATAGGTTTTTAAATGTTGTTTGTCTTGTAAACAAAACTTTCCGGAAAATACTTAACTTCACCAATATCAAATATTATTAAAAAAGAAGCAAACCAGAAATCGTTAAGAGCAATGGTCTGCTCCCTTGGGCCACATTATTACACTAACCGCAGATGACTGACCAACTTACTTGAGCAATGCATTTTGCTTCTATAATTGAACACGGTTTTCCTTTTATTTTGTGGTTAAACTTATTTTTTGTTCCAAGTTTCCTAGAAGATGCTTAAAAGAATAGATAGCAGTGCCAAGACAAACGGAGGTTGTTAGCCCATTTCTTTATCACCAGCAGTAGGCAATGACAGCTGCCTATGGGAGGCTATAGGGATGGGGCAGCGTCTGTGGAGTAGTGCTGGTATGTGGCCGAGGGCGACAGCTCCACCTTTATTAGCCCCTGATGGCCTGTTCTTACGCGAGTTTACCCAATTACTTTTGAACTTGTAACGCTATTTACTGCCCCAGCATTTAGTGCTAAGCTTTTTGAAAGCTCAACAGTGATGTGTTGGGTGGTGCGTGTTCTTTCACAAGTGGCACCATTTCTTCTAATGGTGCACCTGATCAGTCCAGTTCTATTCACTTTTTGAAATACTCATAATTTTTTTAAAAAACTTTGATACGCTTCATAGCCACTGAGGCTGCAAAGCCTTAGTTTATTTCATTTTAGATAGTACAGCAGCTCATTCCATACCTTGGGTTGTTCAGTTGCCTTTCGCTTGTCCTTTTGCCAGTTCTGTCGTGTCTTTGAGAACGGGGAAGAATGCACATGGTGTTGAAGTGGTACTAATAATTGAATGCAGTCTCATTCTATTTTTTTGGTAATTTCTCTTCGCCTTTCCTAACATATGATTATTTTTTATTTTTTTGGGGGGGACTGCTAATGGGCTCAGTGCTGACATCAGAAGAGCAAAATTTTAAGGCTGTATTTGAACAATAACAATAATGAACTTGGAGCCTGATGCTGTACCCAGTGAATTCAGGGGCCCACCCTTCTTGCATTGTTTTAGTGTCTTGACAAGGGATTTGTAACTCACAGCCTGTAGGGGGGCTTAACCCCTCCTGCTCCTGCTTCATTATGCAAGGGGGCTCATCTTTTCTGGTGCCGTTTTTTCTGATGCTCAAAATGGTACTGTGAAAATCCTGGTGTTATTCCTATAAAGAAAAATGAAGAAAAAGTCAAGCTAATTAAATTATTGCAAGATGACAATATTTAGAAGGCTTTTGTTTTCTTTTTACCCAAAGGCTAATGTTTTCTTAAACCTCGGCTTTTGAAATACTCTGTGGGCAATCTTTTTTTCTATCAAAACGGAGCAGAACACAGGGTGTTAATTAGGCCTATTATAAAAGAGGCTTGCCCTGGGTTGATTCTGAAACAGAAAATCAAGAGGCAGCAGAGCATGACATATTTGGAACTGACACTATTGCCTGCAGCATGGACTGCATTCATAGATCATATGTTTGCAAAGATGCAGTAAAGGGGGTCTGAGGAACAGCTTCGGTTTTAAAATATTTAGTGTGGCCCTATTGGAAGACAGTGTGTCTCACTCATGCTTGGCAGTATCTGTGGCCACAAGACTGTGTCTGTAGGTTTTAATTAAAAATACAAAATGAGTGTTTTCTTTGTGTGGCTTTTTTGAACAGTGGTGTTTGTAGCTACTGCGAGTCTTTAATATGATAATGAGATCCTGAAGTCTTTAATTTAATCATGGCTATGGGTTTTAGGTTTGTGAATAACATACCGAGGCATCAAAAATACATCCTCAGTATTACTAAGCGTGTTTTAGAAATGGTGTAAAATTGACAGAACTTTAAGGTCTATTCAGAGGTGAAAAAAGGTAAAATAAAGAAAAAATTAGTGGCAGGTATGTGTTACTGCAGTCATGATCTTAACAATGGACTTCAACTTTTTAGTAAGTACCATGGCAATAAGAATGTCTTATTTTACGTCCAGCTTCTTAAATTGATGAGACCGATGCTCTTTAAACTTTATTGCTATATAACAAAAAATAAGTGTCTTGAAATACATAGGTATTTTCTTGGGGGGTTTTGCAGGGGGGGTTGGATACACTGTAGTAAACTTTGAGCATTTGTGCGTGATGCAAATAGAACAGTTTTATAATATAGCTGTTCTACATAACTCTGTGGCTTTCTTTCACATTACTTAAAACAGAGGCAGGATTGGGTGGCTACTTCTGGACAAATATTTAACAAAATACAATCATTCATCTTTCTGGAAAGGTATAAAGTCTTATTGAAATAAGAGAAAACCAGTTCCAAAACAAATTAAGAAATGAGACTGGAAGGCATCTGTTGGGTTACTGGAAACTCTAGTCCATGCAAGAAGGAGACTTCTTAGCATGGAAGATGAGAGCATAATTATAAAATCACAGTTCAACTTCATCTTTGATTATAGATGTCAGTTTGTTCATTCCAAGTTTTAACCTTCCCCCCTCCCGGCCCCCCGATCTGTTAAATGTAAGCCACACTTGTAGCCATTTGCAAGAATTTTTTTGTTTAAATTTACATTTTGTGGTTTTAGATACACATTCTCTCCAGAACGCCTTTTTCTTTTCAGTTATTTCCTTTTAACTGTCCATTAGTGACCACCCCTCTCATGGTTACAGTGGCAGATGTCTTTGAGAAAACAAATAAAAGGGCTGTAATTTGGAAAGAGTTTCCAGTGGTGCCTTCTGCTGTGGCTGCCAGCACACCCTTCTTTATTTCAACAAAGGCAGAAAGTCAGTCATGTATATTGGTCAGAAGTAAAAAGAAATTGGGCATAAGAAAAAAATAGTCAATAGTTTTGTGGGCCTCTAAAATAACTGAAATTCAAGAAGTCCTTAAATGGTGCAGGTCTAGTGAATGAGAAATTATGTACAAGAGAGAGATTCAAAGCATATATATGGTTTTTCTTGTAGCACAGAGGTAAGGAGGGTGTGCATCTGGCAATGTGATGTATTTGAAACTGGTAAAGGTGTTCAGGTTTTTTTCCTCAAGTGCCTGTTTTGTTTTATTTTACATCAAGTTTGTAGACCCTTTTGGGGTAGGAATTCCTAGTTTGGTCACAGTGAGACCACAGTGGGAAGGTCTTCACATTAGATGCAAGTAAAGCAGAGCTTTTCATCATTTTCTTACAAATTATTCCCCTCTATTTGTTTCTTTAATCTACTGTAAAGTGTGAAGATTTTTAGATATAATGGATATGCTATATTAATAGTTTCCTTTATTTTAAAATAAATGTGCATATTCTTTCTGATACGTTTTAAATGTCCTTTGCAATGGAAATAAGTTTTATAATCTTATTCATACCCAGTTAAGTTGTACTGAGGATGTTAAATGAATTGCGAAAAAAATTTATTGCTCTTCAGTACTATCTATTTAATGGGCCATTAGGCCTGGCTATTCTTTGTTTGAATATTGTATAATATTAAAAGAAAGCAAAGGAGTATTAGACTCAGTTGGGCCATTATCTTGTTACAGATATATGTGCAATTTAAGGTGATACCTTGATCCTGCGAAACTACCTGCCCTCGTGTGCTTTTTCATTATATTAAGGTTGTAATTGCATGTGGGTAGTCTTAGGTCTTTGTAGGAGGTAGATCTGTACTGGTGATGAATAAATAGATGCGTGGAAAGTAATTGAAATGTTTTGAATTCACACATGCAATCTTTGAATGTTAATCAGTTGTTTCCCAGGAATAAGTGGGCTGTGTCTGGAAGTTTTAAAAAATGTGGTCAATGCCGTAATATCTTATGACCTTTAGACGTTTGTGAAAGATGGCAGTTTTCAAAAGGCAGGATGCTCAGCAGTTTCTGAAAGTCAAGACTTAAAATTAACTTCAGTCAGATTCCTCTTCCCTGTACCACCCACCCACCCCCCCCCCCCGCCCCAAATCAGAGCGCTGATTATTAGTGTATGAGAGAGATCTGGTTTTATGAAATGTCTTCTTTTTTTTAACCTTTTTTTTTAGTCTTCAGTGTCTTTCAGAATTGCAAATATTGTGGCAAGAGGCTAACTGAATTACAGCAATTCCAGTAAAACATGACCTTTATTACCTAAAGGAATGGGAGGGAGGGTTGAGACCTTATCCCACTAAACCATGAGATGTTTTCCAGACGTTTGCCATCCCTACCTATCTTAATAAATGGCAATGACCTTGCTGAGATTTCTGCTTTTTGTAAGTGCAACAGAATAAATTCAGACCTGAGACACTTTTTTGATACATGCTGTCCAGAAAGGCTACAGTGAACTTCCTTGCTAATTATAAAGCACAGTAAGACATTGGCCTGGTTTGGGGGCATGTCCACACATCCTTCTAGAACTTGTGATTCCTGCAATTAGT